>NW_004524632.1:5072335-5113135 GCF_000260255.1 Octodon degus | reverse complement strand
GGTGCTGGGGGATTGAACCGCGGTCCCTGTGCTTTGCCAAGCTTGTTCCAAGTAGGTGCTTTAGACCACTGAGCCATCTCTCCAGCCCTTTTTTTTCATTATTTTCTATGCATGTTTATGCTTAAGAAAATTCCAAAGCCGGGGAGATAGCTTAAGCACGAAGTCCTGACTTCAATCCCTGGTAACAACAACAACAAAAAGCAGGGGGTGGGGGAGGCTGGGAATATAGCTCAGATGGTCCAAGTGCCTGCCTGGCAAGCACACAGTCCAGAGTGTGACAGCCTGTACCACACGCCATGCGGCCCTAGGCCGAGCTGGCCACCGGAACCAGGCATGGTGGCACATGAGTACAATCCCAGCACTGGGGAGGCTGAGACAGGAAGATTGCTACAAGTCTGAGCTGCGTAGCGAGACTTTGTACCAAGCTGCTAAATAAAAAGATTAAAAAAACAAAGAGAATTCTGAGAGCTTTTCAAGGCAGGGAGTTAGGGCCCGGCACAAACAGCTTAGTGCTGCACACTGGAGCTGAGCGGCGGCTCCAGCTGGACTTGATGTCAGAGGAAGAGAGAAAACTGAGTGGAAGTTGGGTGCCTGTCCTCCAGCGACTTCCTGGATGACAGGGAAAGGCCCTGAGCCCGTAGGAACGGTGCCTCAGCAGCAAGGGCCAGGCCCCAGGAAGCTCTGCGCCAGTCGTGCGGGCCCGCTGTGGGCCGCAGAGCACGCGCGCCAGCTAACACGGCCTCCACACTTTCTCAGCAAGTGCAAGTCACTTTCATGCCCACATTTTTTTAAAGTTGCTTTCATTAAATAGCAAATCCACCACAAAGGGGGTGAGCTCGCACCACTGGAAATGCACAGAACTCCGGGCACACGCAGGAGCCAAGCCCTCTGCACACCACATGCATGCACCAAACCTGGCAGAGACTAGCTTCTTGTCTCTGTGAGGTCCTTCACCAGCGCCAGACCAGTGCGCCAGCACTTACTTAATGGGGACCCAGGTCATGATCAAAGTTGTAAGCACCCCCTATTTTAATTAGGCAGAGGATTCCAAATGCATAACCAACACAATGCAGCTTACGATAGGACATTTTAATGCTTCAAGAACAGGCTTACCGCGCTGGCACACTATATATGACAGAGAAAAATTTCAGTTTAGCTATTTATTCTCAGTTTTTAAAGGCAGACTATATCTTGTCTCAAACTTCTGCTGTCCTTCAGGTACTTACAACTGCCAGATGCTTGACCTTTTTTTTTCCTGCATGGCTGGGTTCTCTCGTGATGCCCTGCAGTAAGAAAAGAACAGAGCTGTAAGCTCAGCATTCCGCTGTCTGAAGAACATAGGACCCAGAGTTCACAGAGTGCAGGGAGGTGCTAGTTCAATTCAGCAAGTAGTTACTTTCACCAACCCACCGGTCAGCTGGTCTGCTAAAGCTAAAGCTAATGCTAAAGCAATGGCCCCCTCCCTCAAAAAGCTCAGTTGCTGGTGGCGAGTACCATCTGTGAGGGCTAGATAATCAACATGCCTTAATATTAGTATATTTTCCATTTCAATTTTTTAAAGAGAAAAAATCCTTGCTAGCTTGCCCAGGTTGGGCTTTGTTTCTGAGACAGTATTTCCCTGTGCAGTTCAGCCTGGCCTCCATCTCGCGGCAGCCCTCCTGCCTCAGCCTCCCTGGTGCTGGTGTTGCAAGCTGGCAGCACTACGCCCCGCATTCCATGCCCAGCTGAGATTGTAGGCACACCCAACAATATTAAAACATCTGTGTTAACCCAGGCATGGTGGTGGATGCTTGTGAATAACCCAGCCTATGTAGGCTGAGGCAAGAGGATAACAAGTAACAAGCCAGCTGGGGAAATTTAGCAAGGCCATCTTGAAGTTAAGAAGCACACGACATGCAGTGCAAGGCCCTGGTTTGAGCCTCAACAACACACACACAAACATGTAGCAGACGAAAAGGAAAGGAAAACTACCTCTATCCCTTTGGAAACACTACGTTGAAGGAAATCCCGTCTTTCCACAATGGCCTATCACCCATGTGCTCCGCGCTCCCCAAGCAGCTGGGGCTTTACTGTTCTCTTGGGGCACTGCGCTCATGTACTTTTCTACATAACTGAAAAGACCACTGAGGGAAGAGGACAAACTGGGCTGACAGGGACCTCAATAAAACTTCAGAAAATAAGGCACCCCACAGGCTGAGGCACTCAGCAGTTGCTGCCCCCCACAGCATACCCTTCACTTCTTTTTTTGTGTTCATAGAAGAAAGTTAAAACACTTCTTAATTCAGTGAGCACATTAACAGTTGCTAACTACCCTGTCCGTGGCTGTTAAGAGCTAGAAGTAGCCGTTTGATGTGGAGCCTGGCAACCCGCCTTGTTTTCAAAGTACCTATTATTTAATAGAGTTCCTCAATGCAGCAGTAGCCAGGGAGATGGCTCAGTGGAATAAGCGCTTCCCTGGCAAGCGCAAGGGCCTGCGTTCAATTCCCAGCTCCAGAAAAAAAAAAAGACCTCAAAACAGCAGTTAACAACACACTTCTCAAGTTAGTGTCTTTGTGCAGTGAGTGAATACAGATTAGAACGCTACTCTTTCATTCTCAGTAGCTATAGCAAGTAGAGTAATAGCAAATTATAAATTGTTATACAAAATGCTTCCTTTTTTTGTGGAACCAGGGATTGAACTCAGACCCTTGCGCTTGCCAAGGAAGCGCTTATTCCACTGAGCCAGCTCCCCGGCCCCAAGTATGGCAGACGGATTTTTTTTTTTTTTTGGCTGGCTCAGAATGCCTTCGGGGCATGTTTGGCTGGCTGGCTTGAGTTGTGGGGATCAATCACAGCAACCCGAGGCAGACTGCTTCGTTGAAGCAGCCACTTAAACAACTGAGCTAAGGGGCAGGTCCCCCAAAATGCTTCTTTCTAATATGATATAATCACAAGGAAGTAAAAGTTGGAGGTTAGAAAATATTTCATCAGCTTACATATAATTTATCAATATGTGCTGCTTTGATAAATCTGATTTGACAAAACAAAGCTAAGGATATGGGTGGATCAGTGGACCACGAATTTACAAACTTTTCCTATGCTCTTTTGAAATTTAAGGAACAGGGTTACTGAGAACGTGATCACTAGCTGGCAGCATTAGTATGCTATGAGATCCAAGAACAGACTGGAGCGCAAGTTCTTTCCGCTGAATTATGGAAGTTATTTAAATTAATTAATTAATTAATTAATTTTTTAAATTTATGTGTGTGTGTATGTGTGTGTGTGTGGCCAGCTCAGCCCACCAGGGGGCGGGGCTGGCTGGCATGTGGTGCTGGGGGATTGAACCGCGGTCCCTGTGCTTTGCTAAGCTTGTTCTAAGTAGGTGCTTTAGACCACTGAGCCATCTCACCAGCCCCAATATGGAAGTTATTTTTAAAAAAATCCACCGTGAGGCGAACAGAGATGACTCAGATTTGTTGGGAAGCCGGGAGGGAAGAGGCAGGTTCAGTCACTTCACGCTATATGCATGTACTGAAAAATCACACTGAGCTCCACTAATCCATACAAATACCGCGTAGTAACTAAGAAACTAAATAAGAGCTAGGCATGGTAGGACACACCTACATCCCAGTGCTGGGGCAGGAGAACTCCAAGTTCCGATCTAATCTGGACAACGCAGTGATAATCCTGGCTCAAAACTAAAGAAAAAAATGATAAAAAGGGCAATGGAGGACAGGCGTGGTGGTGCACACCTGCAATCCCAGCAGTGGGGAGGCTGAGGCAGGAAGACCACTGAGTTTGAGGCTAGGTGGGTTACAAAGTGAGTTCAAGGCCAGCCTGAACTGCATAGCAAAACTGCCTCAAAAAGATAAACAAATAAATTTTTTGAAAATTAAAAGGGCCTCTGGATGGGCAGATCTCAGGGGAGCAATGCCCCTCAATCACTTCCCGGCAGCAAGAAAGAGACCCAGGTGACTGGGGGATGGCCGCCGGAGGTGCACTTTGCATGAACAGGAAGAGATGGAAAACCAAGTGCATTTCACAGGAGGATCTAAGTAAAAATGATGTGCTCCTTGTTTCGTATAGGAAATTTTGTTCGTTTCCTGACTGACAGTAGCTTTAACTTCTATATTCTTCTGAAAAGCAAGTACCACTCCCAAGTAACAACTGCCTTTTGTGGGAGGGCTCGTCCAGGAATGCACAGAGGTCTTCAGGATGGCCCTCTGGCTCCGTGCTGTTTCTAACCCAAGTATTTATTCATTATCCAACAGCCTGACTCAGTGTGGCAGGGAAGAAAGAACACGCCGCTCAGGTGGTACTTGGCAAAGGCTCTCCCAGAAGGCACAGGAACGGCTCAGTCACTCAAGGCAGGGAGCCAGCGACGGATCGACACAGAGCCAGGAGACAGGCACAGGGAGGCACCAGCGTGCATCTGACACAAACCGAATCATCTCCGTCCATCGGACAGCTTCCTGCAGCTCCATCAGTCTCTCTTTATACTGGTTTCTCTCCATGAGAACGCGGGCCATCTCCACTCTTGTGAACCGCTTCCTCTGGGCCGTGGGGATATCACTCTAGAATGACAAGAAGAGGGCAGATCACTCAGGGGCTTATGTCTGCTTTGGTGCTAATGCCTAGTTTCTAAACATTCTTTAATTTCTAATCTAAAAGATGGATTAAAGAAAAATGCCCATAAACTGAGTGTGGCGGCACATTCTTCTAACAGGCTTAGGTAGGAGTATCCCAAGTTTGAGCCCAACCTGGGCAATTTAGCAACTTAAGGCAGACTGGAAAAAAACAAAACAAAACAAAAAACCCCAACCAGCTGGAAGGCTTGGGATGGACAGCAAGGCTTGGGATGAACAGTCTTCCTCCTCTGTGCTCCTCCAACAGAGCCTGGCCTGTACTTCAAACGAAAGTACTTCCAATAACAGAAGACCTGCATTCTGCAGCAAGGCGCCCCCACTTGCTAGGTTTATTCCCTGGAAAATCTTGCTTCCACATGCCAGGTTTATATTAAAATGTTCTCGGCAACATAACTGTTTGTGGAGGTAAAAAAAAAAAAAACTGCATCTCACCCACAGTGAGCACCAGGCAAGTGGGCAGCACAGACCGTCCTTAGAACGCGGCCCTGGGACTGCAGCGTAGCACTGTGGCACAGTGCCAGGCACCCTGGAGCACATGCGGCTGGGTACAGAGCCATCCACGACTCAACACTGGACGGACCACAGCACGATGCAAATACACTGCGGGGGTACGTGCGGCTGGCCCAGGAGTACTGCATGTTTGAGTCCAGCCTAGGTGGCTTGGAGAGGCCCTGTCTCAAGTGTAGCTCAGTGGTGGAGACCCTGGGGTTCCTCCTCAGCACAGCAGCCCTGGCCCCCAAACTAGGAGGGAGATTTACGGCACGAACTCACCAGGATCTCTAACTCCATCTGTCAGTGCCAAAGAGTGTACTAAAAACTCAGAAAGCCTGAAGGGACACTGAATGACCCTTCTTCCCAAGACACCCGCACACCGCAAGTATCACCCTGGACGTGGAAGCGTCGGCTGCGAGAATGACAGTGCGCTAACGGCCACCCTCCACGTTTTAATACAGAGCCAATGCCGGGGACTGACTTGCTGCTACTAAAGTCCTGAACTTCACCTTCCTCAGATAAATACATCTGAACAACTTTAATCACTAGGTTCTCATATTTCTGAATCAAAATTTGACACAAAGTAACCAGTATCAACAACCACTCCACAATGTCCTAGTGGTCCTTGAACTCAGCCTGCAGACGCTGGTCACTGCAGGCCGCAGAGGAGCCATCTGTGTCACTGCTCTAGGCACACCCAGAAACAGGTCCGGCCCTGCCCGGGGGAGCAGAGGCCCAGACTGAGAACCTACGTCATCCTCATCCTTGGCTTTCTGCCGTGCATCTTCAGCTTCGGCCCGAGCCCTGGTGGGAAAAAACAAAACACATTATCTGAATTGAGCATGGCTTTTCAAATAACGAAAGGGTAGGTGTATAGATTAACACTAAGGAATGGTCTTTCTTTTGCCAAAAGTGTACAGCACTGTCCTTAGTTTGGGAAATGTTATCACAGCACTCCATGAGATCGCAAAAGGACAGGTCTCGAAGGAAAATGACACGAAGATTTCCAGATAGTTCTCTTCACATCAAGGCAGACACGAACTGCAGTACCAGCTGCCACCCGTGCTCTGCCTTCTCCCAGCACGCCCCGGGCCTTCCCCAAGGCCGCTGCCTCAGCACCGCACCCAAAGCCCCTGCCAGCCCCCTCCAGGACAACTGGAGAGCGAGGCCCACACTCACTTCCTGAGCTCCTCCTCCAGCTCCCTGTTCTTCTCCTCCAGCTTCAGCTTGGCTTGCTTCACGGCCTCCAGCTCCCCCTGCAGCACGTCCTTTTCGCATGTCAGCTCATCCACCCTAGCTATCAAGTCGTTCTTCACCACGTTCAAAGCGTTCCTAAGAAACACACATCCAAGTGCACCGTCACCATGCCCTTTCCATCTCTCAGCTCATTCCCTTATGGACTAAGGCAACTGTGTGACTGCATGGCTGAAGAGCTGAGCGCTGTGAGATGTTCGACCCGATGCCACTTGTAGATAAAGGTGGAAGGACACCACATGCCCCTTTTTTAAGTTTGCACTCTTTCCCTTTATGAAGACTAGATAAAACTAGACAGACTACCAATACGCAAAAAGCCAGAATTAAGTAACACAAAGCTTATAAAACAAGCATTCTTGGGCCAGAGAGATAACTCAGGGGCTGAAGTGTCTGCCTAGCAAACACGAGGACCTGAGTTCAATTCCCAGCATCCTCCCCACCAAAACAAAACAAGACACACAAACATTCGCTCCCAGTAAAGAAATATGTACATGTCTTACTCCCTGCTCTTGCTCCACAGCCTAGAGAGGTGAAGCGACTGGGGCTAGCTAGGGAAAGAGGTGGTTCCGGAGGAGCGAGGGGTCATCAGATTTCTTTATGCAAGCAAGGAAAAGACAAAAGAAGCAGCACTCTTAGGGCTACCACTGCTGTACGTTCTGTAGAGGAGCTATTACCTAATCAAGAAAGTCAAACTGTTCCTGGAAGTTATCTTTAATAATCAGTGAGGAAATCATCTAACTGGAAAGAAGCTTAAGAAAGAAAACATCTAAGATCCGCTCCTCTAGTATGGCGGGCCTAGCTCGTGACAGTGACATTCCATGAGGACGCACACGTGGGCCCAGGCCGCCTCCGGGCCGGTGTGTCGGCACTGCCACACACAAGAGTTAAGGCTCTGTCCTCTAGACGGAGACTGCCGAGCTGATGAAGCACCACTGACGTGGCTGACAGAAAATGTTTGTTCCTTTGTTATTATTTCATACTTACTTGGTTTCCAAAAGTTGTGTATTTTCTAGTATAAGATTCTCAACTTCACGACCCATTCCTATCAAAAGAAAAATGGTATAAAGACATCAAAATAAATTTATAAAAAATTGTACACCAGCTATAGCTTTTATTTTATTAATTTTTCTGTCCTTGAAATAATATTATTTTGCCTATAAAACATAAAATTAAAAATATTCATCATAAAGCAAAACTCAAGATCTTATTGGCCAATTTTTTCCTTCTCAGTACTGGTGACAATCCCAGGGCCTCTCATTGAGCTACACCCTCAGCCCTTTGATATTTTAAGACAGGATCTTGCTAAAGCGACCATGCTACCCTAGAACTTCCAATCCACCTGCCTCGGCCTCCCACTGGCTGGGTCTGTGAGTGTGCATCACTGTGCCCAGCTTTTTTAAAAAGTCAATTTATTACACCTGCTAGTCTCTAATTGTTTCTCATAGATAAAACTTCAAAAGGATCAGAACTTTTTAGTCAAATACTCTAACCAGTAGCACTGTCCAGGGAGGAAAAAAATAGCATTAGTAAGGATCAGAAGTTCCAAATTACAGTGGATGGATACTGTAGCTTCTGCTCAAACATTAGGTCTCATTAATAAAGAACGGCATTCACAAAGCTAAAGAAAGACAGAACCCCAAGGCAGATGAAACCTTACCAAAGAAATTATGGTCTTAAAGCCCATGCATTCCATGTAAAGCAAAAACAAAGAACAAGAAATGTTTTATGTAAGAGACAGCATGAAAATAGATCATTAATTTATAAAGGTCTATGCGTGACATGAAAAACATCTGGAACCACAATGTTATGACTTAATGCATAATGATGTATAAAAGACAGAAATAAAGGTGACTGCCTTCATTCATGAGGATATTCTCAGATATAGCTAAATACTTTGTCAATTCTTTCTCATAAGACAATGAAAAATAATTAGATTGAAAATCTCAAATGAGTAATACTAAGTTTCCCATGAAGTACTGCCTAGGAAATCGTAAGATGGCTTCACTTGGTAAACATTATTATTATTATTAGGCAGCACTATACTGGAGACTGAACCCAAAACCTCTGCACTGTGTTATATCCCTGGCCCCTTTCATTTTTATTTTGAGATAGGGCCTTACTAAGTCACTAAGTTGCTCAAGCTGGACATCAAATTGGAATCCTCTCAGCCTCCCAGAGTGCTGGGATTACAGGTGTGGCCATCATACCAGCTGTGTATACTATTTTAATGGGTATTCTAAGGCACGTAGAGCACTCAATGCAAGATCCATGATAGTAGTCTTTAGGGAGAATAAAATTATTTAATTTGCTTCTCATAAGAAATGAAGTAACATATTAGGGAATATGTTTTTTAAAAAGCAAAACAAGGGCCGGCCAAATAGCTTAGCAGATTAAAGCTCCTGTAAGCAGGCGCAGGGGCTGGGGTTTGATCCCTGGGCCTGTGGTGTCGGCCCCGCCCCAGGGGTGCACTGAGATGGGGTGTGATGGTGCGCGCCTGTAATCCCAGCTCTTGGGAGGCTGTAAACAGGTGGATCACTACGAGTCCTATGTAGTAGTGAGATCTTATCTAGTACTGAGACCCTGAACACCCTGTAGATCCTTCCCTAAAAAAAAAAAGCAAAACAAAAACAAAATGACCCTCAATTGTCCCAAGTAACTATAAATTAATGTTGGATAGCAACATGCAAAAAGTAATACTTTTAATTCAGGAAAATAAGAAAATATTTCTAAAGAAACTACTTAAGGCAAAGGGGTTAACATGTCCTTTTAGTTTGAAAATGTAATACTCAAAATGACTTTTAAATTATTAAGATGAAACCAAAGTAGGAATGCTAAAAATTCAATGGTAACATAGGGTCTTTTACTTTGTCTATATAAGTCTTCTCAAATATCAGAAGTAGTAGCTTATTCAACTACTCACTACAAACGTGGGGGAAAAAAACTGAACAAGTTTTCCACTTCCGGCTCTGCAATGACTTTTGCTGAGCCACGTGCTTTGCACACTCATGTCAGTGCTGCAGTGAAGCCACAGAGACGGAAGCAAGTGCAGCCTGGCGGAAAAAAGGTCAGGTACTGCTTTTACAGGACTGCTAAAAACTCCAGGCACTTAGATAGGTGTAAGAGCTGAAAATGTACGGAGGGCAAAACCAAAGGACAACAGAAATGGCGGGAGAAACGATGAGGAAGCATGAGGGCGGCAGCCGGGACACCTCGCGTAGGGCAGCAGCACAAAGCAGGTGAGAGCATACACACCAGAATATTCCCCTGGGGAAGCGGCCCAAGAGAAAAGTGAACGAGAATCTCAATTAGATTGTTTTCAGAAAGCAAGGGCTAAACTCATTTATTTTAAAATGAGAGATCGAGGTGACAAAGAAATCCAAACAGTACAGAGAAACCATTAAACGCAATGCAGTATAAATACCACTCTACAAACAGGAAAAAACTGGAGTATGTACTCATGAGAAACATATCCTGTTACTGTTCTAAAGTTTGTACCAAAGTTAGGTAATGTCAATAAAGTCTGTTTAAAAACTATTGTAATTTAAGCTACGATAAAGAGGAGTCTCCAGAATTTTCATTTTGTGACATGTTAGTAAAAAGAAACTGACTGCAACTATGAGAGAAAACCCCAACTGGATGTCAGCATCGATCCTGAGCTAGGTCCAGACAGGACTCGGAGCTGCCCCTGGAGAAAGGCTGCCCGGGTCTGTGGGGCTGCGCACGTCTCCAAGGCTGTGTACTGCTTCCTTAAAAGCTCCCCTGGGAAGGAGTTTTACTCTCAGAAGGTGAACAACCACAGAGATGAAACAAAACTCCAAGAACGATTTCACAGCCCCATTCCCTTAGTTCCTGTGCTTTTTGCTAAAACACAAGTTGTCTTGGCCGCACCAAACACAGGGATCCAGTCAGACAGGTGAATGGAACATGACAGGAAAGTCTCGAGAGTGGCATAATAATGCAGAGGGGACCACAGCAGATCCCTTTAGGGCCTGTCATGGAGGCAGAAGAAAGGGGGAACACAAACACAAACTAGGGGGAGGACAAGCAAGCCTAGCGCTGGGCTGGGGAGAGTGGGCTGCACAGCCAGGGAGGGCAGATGCGGAGCCTGACCAAAGTCCCCGCAGGGATTACTGGGCAGTTTGGAAATAACGGTCTGGACTCCAGAAAAAGATCCAGGGTAGGGGTAAGGACTAAAGTGAGTATTAAAGCAAGAAACAGGGCAAGCGTACTTTCCCAGGCGCACCTGCGTGCAGGTGACACAGGAGCAGTGCAGGAAGGACAGAAAGCCAACAAGAATAGCTGTGAGGATAACTGCTTTGGAGAAGTAGTGCAAAGTGACAGACACAGCAGGCCAGGGGCTGCTTCGGGCAAGAAGGCTGGTCAAGATGGCTACATAGCTGCGGGGTACACCCGGCAAATGGGGGAGCCCTGCCATGATGTGGAGGCGCTGTGGCGCTGCTCACTGTCTCTGCACTGTCACCTAATGAGATGGGGCCTGATGGGACAGGACAGGAGAAGCCAGTGCGGGAGGGCAAAGTTCCAGGGTCACAGGAAGTAGCAATTTATTTTTATGTAGCAAAGACCTCTATGTTTAAGTGCTAAGGAGAAGTTAATGGGGAGTGGACAGGGAGAATCCGAGGAGTTGGAAACCAGCACTCAAGAGGATCACTGCGAGTTCAAGACCAGCCTGGCTACAAAGGGAGCTCAAGGCCAGCCTGAACCATATAGGGTGACCCCGTCTCAAAGAGACAAAAAAAAAAAAAAAAAAAAAAAGAGGTGGGTGTATGGATGTCAAACTGACCAGTTTTAGGACTCAGTCAGCGCCACCAACACCAGAGAAGAGGCTCTGAGAATTCGGGAGTCAAGGGACTGATGCCAGTCAAGGTAAAGGACAAACTGCAGGGTTGCTTCATTTAAATGATTAAACCCAGGAAAGGCTCCTCTTGGTAGTGGGTCCATCAACAAGATTAAAATATATTTAACTTGGAGCAAGAGCTTCATAACAGAGCCATAACCAGGATAGGGAATGCTGAGTCACAGAAGTGGACTATGTACCTATATATAGGCCTAAGGTCACCTATTTTGTGAGTGCCTCAGCTGTCACCGCCGGCTAGCACAGAATGAAGCTAAAGGACAAGCGCATCCCTTCCGCTTCACTCCCCATCTTTGACTGATATAGTAAGTAGGCCTAAGTCACTAAACTAGTATGTTTAAAACAGCCTAACTTGGGGTGTTCTCAAAATAAATATATTAATAGCTGTAAAACAAGAGACCGCAGTTTACACTCTGCTTCTTCTCTCCACTGTGTAAAGGAAGCCAAAGAATTAGAATTTTAATTTAAATTTATTTATTATGTTTAAGTTCCTGACTTTTAGAAAATACTAAATTTTACTGCAAGCCCATAAGTATTTTTCAATACTATGTGGCTTGATTCTTTACAGAAAAAAATATTGGGGTATCATTGATAGTTTTTTCAGGTGCCCAACACAGCAGAGAACAGGCAGAAGGAAAAAGGTAAAGGGGCTTTATTATCTTGGAGGACGTGGAGAGAATTTGGGGAAGATGAGGATTTCTCTCTATTGGAACAAAGGGAGGCTTTTATGGCCTCTTCCCAGGCGTGGAGCTGGTAGGGGATGTTTAGATTTAGCTGAGGAGCTGAGTGCGGGTCTTCCCTGAGGCAGCCGGAAGGGTGAAAGGAAACTGTATCCTGGGCCGAGCTGGAGAAGAAGGGGGAGCTGGTCTTGGGAAAAGGGCTTTTGTTTTATCAGCCATATTAGATGACCACCAGGATGATTTAGCAATTTATACTAGGACCAGCACCTATCAGTCACTAGCCTAAAAAGCTTATAAGGAAACAGTGTACAAATCATATCAAAAGATACTTCATTTTAGTTAATACAAAGAAGTACCAAGAAAGAATTTTGGAGGGCTAATTATATTGATTCTGGAGGTGGCTGCACAACTCTGCATTTGTCAAATCTCAAAAAGTTGTGCTAAAAAAAAAAAAAAAAAAAAGCCAGCAAATTTTAAGCATGTAAATCTGAATAAGAATTTTTAAAATTATTCTAACTTTTTTGCATCTGCCTTTCAGTTCTGTCACTGAGTACTTTTCTTTTTTGTACTGGGGACTGAGCCCTTTGCCTGCTAGCCGAGGCATGTCCTCAAGCCTTCCTGGGGTCCTTACTAAGCTAGTAGCTGCCCAGGCTGGCCTCAGCCTCTCACAGTGTGAGGCTCAGGTGTGCACCTCATGCCTGCTGGCTCAGCTCCTTGTCCTCCTCCTCCACTCCGCGTTCTTTTTCTCCTCCTCCTCCTCCTTCTTCTTCTTCTTCTTGTTTTGTTTGAGTCAGGGTCTTATTATGTAGCCCAGAACCGCCTTGAATTCACAGCAGTCCTCCTGCCTCAGCCAGGGAGTGCTGGGATAATAGGCGTGTGACACCACACATGACCAGATCTGTGTTTGGCTCTGTTTTTAAAGATTTGTGGTTTTTTAAAAATTACTTCACAACGTCAAGGACCTAAATGGCAACTCTAACCTTATGCGGATGCAGGCAGTGTCACTGTGTACCTATTTACAAGAACAAGAGCACTCTCAGCACCGTGTACTCAGTCATAATTACACAGATACAGCATTTCTTGTGGCTCAGTATCTATTTCAAGGAAACAGAATGTTAAGTGTGTATAGTTTTCAATTTTTATAAAGCCTTAAACCACAAGAAAGGCCCACCAAAGCAAATTCACATGCGTCAGAACCATGATTCCTGCTGACAGTGCCAGAGGGCACCTAGGTGGGCTGGGGACCTTTCCTGGAAAGGGCTATGCAGCAAACATCTGAGGCTCTGTGGGTCGTGTGATCGCTACGTCCAACTGCCCAGCCTTGAACCTGTTGGACAAAAGTGACTGTGGGGGGCCTGTGCTACACTTGCACAAGGTCCGCTGAGTGTGGCCCACGACCCACGCTCCGCTGCCCTCTGAACCAGTTTTTCATTTCTACAAAGAGACTAGGCCAGAAGGTAAACTGCTTGGCAAGACTCACTGGATAAACTGTGGAAATGCCAAATGCAGTCCTCACGTTTCCAAGCTACCTGTTCACCAGCACACAGTGGGGCAGGGTGGCTCGGGACTGAGGCCAGAGCCTCGGCGCCACACTCCAGCCCAACCCAAACGCTGACACACCTGCACTGCACGGCGTGGGATAGCACAGTCTGCACGCACACACCCACCCACTGCTGTGCTCCTCATGTGTGTTCTTGAAACAGAGAAGCTCGATGAGTTGTGTTGTATGAATTCGAAAAACAATACATGCCGTTCAGTTTCAGGCCTCTCCAATGAGAGGATGCACTCACCTACACCTTCTATAATCTCAAAGAACATGTTCCCAGCAGTTTCCCAGAAGTGAAAAACTCCTGTGCCACCAGGCATGGAGACACTGTCAAGGCATTTCCAAAGAGATCATCCAAGAACTCAGTTTTTCAACAGTCTGATCCTTCTCCAGGTGAGCTGCCATACCTAGTAAGTCCGCGCCTTCATCCACGTCTCCAATGAGGCCGGAGCCGGCGGAAGAGAGTTCTTCAAAGAGGGACTCTGTGTTGCGGTCGAAAGCTCTGTTCTCTATGCCTTTGGTGGGAGTGCTATGCACAAGACAGAACAAGCCAATGGTTACTAACACTGTTTCTGACAGTGTTTTTTTTTTTTTTTAATTTATGATGACAGTGTTTAATATAATGAGCTAAGCATCATACGGCTTTCTTACCTATCATTTACGTTTACTGCACAATATAACAAAGATATCAAAAAGGTTTCTTAATTCCCATGAAATACCACAGAGATAACTGCTAAGAAACAACAGTGTGCTTTCTTTGTGACAGCCCAGCAACACACACACACACACACACACACACACACACACACAAACACACACACACACACACACACACACACACACACACATCAACAGCATCACTGCGACTACTATTCCAGCTCAGGATTGCCCCACATGCCGACAGATGCTGTTGTCCCCATTTCATCAATAAGGAACCCAAAGAAGCGAGGAACTGTGTCAGGGTCATTCAACAACCAAGTGTGTGTGGCGGGGGGAATCCAAACTCAGGCACTCTGGCTTCAGGGTCCATGCTCCTCACTGCTACGCTGTCCCACGTGACATCGTGTCCAGCAGAAATTACCAAGGCCTTTTTAAGAGCATTCTGGCATTATCTCTTCATTTTTTTTTTTTTTTTTGTGTGTGTGTGTGTGTGGCCAGCTCAGCCCACCAGGGGGCGGGGCTGGCTGGCATGTGGTGCTGGGGGATTGAACCGCGGTCCCTGTGCTTTACTAAGCTTGTTCTAAGTAGGTGCTTTAGACCACTGAGTCATCTCACCAGCCCCGCATTATCTCTTCAAATTGACCCAAAATTCTTTGACCAAAACTGTTCCAAAGAAACCCTGTGTAAGAAAGCATTTCCGAATGCAAAAGACTTAAGTGATTAGTAATACAGAATCAATGGAATAAGTTATGACTGTGTACACATTCAAAGTTCCAACTTCACGATTAAAAACATCCCAATGTAAGACAGAAGGCCTGGCATGGTGGCACACGTGTATGATCCCAGCACTCGGGAGGCTGAAGGAAGAGGATCACCACAGAGTTTAAGGCAGACCTGGGCTACATACGAAGTTCAAGACAGGCCTCAACTGCAAAATGAGACCCTGTCTCTGCAAACCAAACCAAACCAAAAAAATCAACAACAAAAAAACTCTAGAGGACTTCCTGCTAAACATGGTGGACTGAGAATAGTCATTCACACCTAATAATTCAGAAACCTAGGATGATAGTTAAGAGGCTAAAAGAGAGCCAGGTGGGGTGGCATACACCTGTAATTCCCCTGACTCTGGGAGGCTGAGCTGGCCACCGAGTCTAGGCATGATGGTGCATGCCTGTAATTCCAGTGCTAGGAAGGCTGAAAACAGGAGGATCACTAGGAGTTCAAGCTGCATAGTGAGACCCTGTACCAAACAGATAAAAAATAAAATATAAATAAGTAAGTAAAAACTGAAAATGCAGATAAAATGCGGTCAAAATTCTGTAGGATGGGAAACATGGGCAAACCAGTAGAAACTGAGTTCACAAACCAGAGAGCTGAGACCTAAGCCTCAAGGAGGCTGGTATGCTGCCAAAGGGTGTGAGAGTGTCGGCAAACGTAAAGATGCACACATGTGGGGCAGGCCGGCATGAGGCCAGGGGAGATCCGCCCGCGCCTGGGACCCTGCGCTCAGCACCGCTCCACACTGTGGACGCCAAGCTCTCCCTGCAGGGATGAAGCCAGGGCCCGGGCATCCTGGGAAGTGTTCTGCTGCTGAGCTAACCCAGCCCCAGAAGTTAGGTCTGAATGCTATGGCAGGGAGCTAAGG
Organism: Octodon degus; assembly: GCF_000260255.1. Taxonomy (NCBI): domain Eukaryota; kingdom Metazoa; phylum Chordata; class Mammalia; order Rodentia; family Octodontidae; genus Octodon; species Octodon degus. The sequence goes on along the minus strand of NW_004524632.1, from coordinate 5,097,360 downwards.
ACTCTGCGCTACTTCTAAGTACGCAAAAATTGGTCACAGAACACCAGATATTTAAAGACCTGAGTAAGAAAGAAAATCCCCTCATCAGATGGATGCCAGTGAGGCACTAAGACAAAGGAAATAACGTAGGCAGTGCCAACAACAGTACAGAATTAAACCAATGTTTTTAGGAATAAGTGCTACATCCATAAACACACAACAAAGTAATACAAAAAACAGCACCCACAGCTCGTGGTGGCTAGCACCTGCAGCCTCAGCAGTCCAGAGGCTGAGGCAGGAGGGTCACAATGAGTTCAAGGCCAGCTTGGGCTACACAGTGAGTTCAAAGTTAGTCTGAACTACATAGTGAGACCTGTCTCAAAATAAATAAATAAATAAATAAATAAATAAATAAATAAATAAATATTAAAAAAGCCCACCTCATCTATGCAGCACCTCATTTTCAGAACCCTGAGAAATCTCTGCTCTTTGTAAATAAGCCAGTCTGGGTATGGTTAGAGCAACATAGAACACTAAGACACCATCCTTCCAAATGCTCCAAATGCCACAAGGATAACATTTCTCAAACGGAAAGAAACCATACATAACATCCAGTTTCAACAACAGACATGGAGTTTTGTACGGATATTTCTTCAGTGAAATGTATGAATCGATCTGGTCTAGTCAAAGACCAAAGCACACAATGCTTACGGGCATGGATAAAGAAAGCGAGGACATCCTACTGTGGTGTTTCAGTACCTTGACCCTTTATATCCACTGAGATCTTTGTCCATGTCCAACTCAGGAGTGGATTCGATGATTGCCTGAACTTCCGACTTGTCTTCATTTTCAGCTGAGCCTAAAAGAAGGCCACGGTGAGATAACACTGCACCTATGACACAGTGCCCTGAAGGGGAAGGTCTGTCGCTTTCATGGCTAGAAACATGGCGCTTGGATATTTCAGATCTCAGAGTCTGTTCTAGGAAACAGGGTGAGACAGTGTCGTATGTGTAGGGAACAGTCATTAGCAGAAATGAGGGAGCAACTCAGAGAAGCCTTCATTTGTGTTTCTCAAACACACAGGGCAGGCTGCCACTGCTTTCATTCATACTTTTGGGGTGGAATACAGAAAAACTAAGGACACAGACTAACAGACACTAAAGTAGGGGACGGAAAAGGACTGTCTTCCTGCCTTGTAGATCCTCTACCCTTCTAATTTATTCTCATACTCTCAATCATTAGGTTGAGCTCACCCAATGAGTCATCTACCTGTTGTATAGGTTTAAAGCAGGCAGTACACCCAAGACTTGTTTTCTCACCCTCACGTTACGGGTCTCCTCACCTGTGGACACATTCCTTGTCTCCTGGGCGACCTGCACTTCAATGTGCTTGCTTAGCTCTAACTTCGCTGGCGTGTCTGCGCCCCCTACTAGGCCTTCACGCTCCTCCTTCAGTGGGGTGTCGGAGGGGATGGCTGCCACTTCTGAGTTAGCTGTTGATGCGGGAGTAGTAGCTTTAGACCCACCTTGGCTGACATCAGAAAGCTCATCCTGAAAATAAAAATTAAAGAACATTTTAGCTGAGTAATCTATTCTAAACCACCTCCGAGATGAGTTAGGGATTGTGCCTGTAATGTAGCTCGCTAGTGGAGTACATGGTTGTTAGCATTTGCAAGGCCCTGGGTTCAGTTACCAGCACCAAAGAAAAGGAGGGGAAAGAAAGAAACTTGCCTGGAGAAAACTCAATTTAAAAGTTGCAACAGAGTCAGTGGTTACCACTAAAAAATGTCTTTTTGCAAATAATTGGGAACATTTAAGTAGATCATCTGCCCAGGCAAAGGTAAGATTTTTCTAATCAGAAAATCTAAAATTCAAAGATTGGAAACATCAACAGTAAAGTTACACACTCATGCCAGCAACAGTTTGAATGGCAGCTGCAACACTATCCAATGATTTGATAATAAAGACTGTCACACAGGAAGAGTGAGTACTCAAGAGCTACTCGAAGACAGCAGCTAACCAGACTCTCAGGGTAGTTTCATGGTTTTCAAATATTTAATATCCAAATCACATACCCTCGGGGCTGGTGAGATGGCTCAGTGGTCTAAAGCACCTACTTAGAACAAGCTTAGCAAAAACAAAGGGACCGCGGTTCAATCCCCAGCACCACATGCCAGCCCGCCCTGCCCCCTGGTGGGCTGAGCTGGCCACACACACACACACACACACACACACACACACACAAATAAAAATAAAATAAAATTTAAAAAAAAAAAAAAAATCACATACCCTGCCTGTCAAAGGGCCAGATTCTAAGTCCAGCTCCAGACTCCAGGCACCTGCCTAAGGTCAGTGAAGCCAGGTAACCCGCGCTGTTTAACACGCACACCCTCAGTAGACGCCGCGGTTCTGGAGTCTCTACATTGGTGGCAAGAGACCCACGCAGCCTGACACCATATACAAGATCTGTGTGGAAGGCTCTTCTCTAGAAAACAATCTAGAGCCTTTATTAGACTCAAAAAGGTTTGTGATGCCAAAGTAATTTTTATTTTGGTTACCAGAAATGAGAGTGTTTAAAATGTTTACCTATTTATTTGGTACAGAGTCTCACTACGCAGCTCAGCTTGGACTTGCAGTAACCCTGTCTCAGCCTCCCCAGCACTGGGATTACATGTGTGAGGCACCCTGCCCAGTTTTGGTGGCTACTCTAACCAGTTTTGGTGGCCAGCACGGCATGCCCAGAGTTCCGAGGCTGGCATGGCATGTGCTACTGGGGATCGAATCCAGGTCCTTAAGCTTGCCAGGCAGGCGCTTAGACTGGCGAGCTATCTCCCCAGCCCTTGTCTGTTTTTTTTTTGTTTTTTTTCCCTACAGCAAAATACAAAGGTACATAGAGAAGGAAACCTGACAAATACTTCACTCTTCCCACACCAGGAACAGTGACGTCTTAGCTACACAAGGTGGAGGCACAAGGATCACGTGTGCCCAGGAGCTCAGGGCTGGCCTATGCAACCACAAGGAGACCCTTTGCCTCAAGGTTTTTTTTTTTAAACGTGGCTTATTATGACTAAGTAAGAATTAGAATAAATAAAATAAATGTATTGATGTACTAAGCAAATTATAGTACATCAAATGTATGATCTTGGGTAATTCATACATTCTTATTATCGTTAATTTCGAATCTGTACCTACTTCATACAATTATTATAAACTGTTCTATATAATGACTTTGCAGTGCATTCCACAAACACTAAGCAACTCATAATTTCAGCTATTATTACAAAATACAGGGGCCTGGGGATAGCTTAGTAGAATAAGTGCTTGCCTGGCAAGTACAAGGGCCTGAGTTCAATCCCCGGTTCCATCAAAACAAACAAACCCCAACGATTTGTATAGTTATAAATATAACCATTTTATTTATTTATTGTAACCATTATTTTTGAAGGTAAGAGGAGAGCTCTTTATCCCTTTAGCTGTTCCCCAACACCCTTCAGCCCTACTCCAGGCTTCTGTTTGTTTCTGTTATAAGACATGTAGAAGGTGAACAGTGCACCCAGTGGCAGTAGGGGTGGGTTCTAACACACGAAGACCTCCACCCTAGCACGCCGAAGCCCCTGCACAATACAGCTCGTAACTCATTATCCCCTTTTCTTTTTAAACAGGGTGTCACTGTGTAGCACAGGCTGGCCACACGCTCATGGAGATCCTCCTGCCTCAGCCTCCATGGGGCTGGGTTAGAGGTGTGCATCACTCGCTGAACTCATCATTTTATCATTCATTTTAAGAAATGTGGAGGGCCAGATAGCTCAGTGGACTCAAGCACTGCTTAGGCAGAGGGCAGTGGCCAGGGTTCAATCCCCAGCATGCTGTGCCTGCCCCGCCCCCAGGGAACACTAGGCCAGTGACTGAGACTGGGCATGATGGTGCATGCCTGTAATCTCAGGGTTTGGGAGGCTGAAAACAGGAAGATCACTACCAGTCTGATCTATGTAGCAAGACCCTGTAGATCCTGTCCTAGATACATTAAGGAAAAAAAAAATGTGGACATCCAGACAGACACTGATCCACTTAACAAAACTGAACCTCCCCAGAAAACTACAATGGTACAGCCATATTAGAGCACAATATTTACATTTCCAATGACATAGGAAAAAGGTACACTGACGATACATACGTATACAAATATATATACTCTCAAGAAATAACCAAAGAAGTACACACTGCCATTTGTAACAGCAAAAATTTCCAGAGTTCTTCAAGCAAAAACTGGTGCGCGATGCAGGTTATGGGGTTAGGGCACAGGAACGGGGAATTACTGGCCAAGAGCATGAAGCTCGGCCCAAGCAAGGTGAGTGAGTGCTAAGGCTGTGCTAAGCAGGCCTGGGTCTTCAATCCACAAGCACAGATTATAATCCTAGTTAGTTTTTTAAAATGTATTTGGCTGTTATAAGGTCTCACTATGCAGCTGAGACTCAGTGATCCTCCTGTTTTCAGCCTCCTCAGTGCTGGGATTACAGGCGTGCGCCAGTATGCTTAGACTCTGGCCAGCTTAGCCCATCCTGGGGGCAGGGCTGGCGCGGCATGTGGTGCCAGGGATCAAACTGTGGTCCCTGCACTTGCTTAAGCAGGCACTTTAGTCAGCTGAGCCATCTCGCTGGCCCCTGTAATCTTGATACTTTAAGAGGGTAGTTCTCAGGGCCAGCGAGATAGCTCAGCAGACTAAGCACTTGCTTAGGTAAGCCCAGGGGTCAGGGTTTGATCCCTGGCACTGTCCCTGAGCACACTGAGTCAGCAATGGAGTACCGTGGTGATGCCCACCTGTAATCCCAGCACTGGGGAGGCTGAAAACAGGAGGATCACTTGAGTCTGAGCTGCATAGTGAGACCCTGCACAAAAAGAGGGTAGCTTTCATGTTATGTGTTCTAATACAATAACATTTTAAAAACTAAAATTCACAAACAATAATGCCTCAAAATAGAAAAAAGAAGCAAATTATAGTACATCAATACCATGTAGCAGTTTAAAATTGCGTTGTTGGCTGGGGGAGTGAGCTCAGCAGCCTAAGTGCCTGCCTGGCAAGCGGAAGGACCCAGGTTTGATCTCTAGTACCGTATGCCATGTCAGCCCTGCACCGAACCAGCCACCAACCGGGCATGGTGGTACACACCTGTAATCCTAGCACTGTGGAGGCTGAGAAAAGGAGGATCACTACAAGTCTGAGCTGCATAGTGAGACCCTGTACCAATTTTAAAATTTTTTTTTAAAAAGCATATAAAATGCCTACGATAGCAAATAAAATTATTTCCTCCTTGTGATCTTTTTTATTCTTTCCAGATTTTTTTTATAATTGGTAAGTGTGAATTTTATGATACAGGAAGAAAAGCTGTAAACAAATCTGAGTGATATGAACTTATCTTCCAGTGTGAGAGCAAGCGTTGGCAGAAGGAAGACCATTCATACCCTTCTGTGAATGGGGCTCTACATACCTCTAGCTTATGCTCACGACACGTGGACCACTTGTCACTTGTAACCCAGTTATACCTTAATGCAGTGAGCTGAACTGCACAGACAGTGACCTTCTCCTGTGGAGCTCAAGCACTGGACTCACTTCCAAAGTAAAGAAAGACAAATCAAAGGAATACACAGCTCAGCTCTCCATCACCGCCTCTCCTCCCCAGTGTAAAAGAGAAAGTTGTTCAGGGATGTAGCTCAGTGGTGTGGCACCTGCCTGAGTGCAAGGTCCGAGTTTGAATCCTGGCACTAAATAAATAAATAATAAAAATAATAAAAATAAATAAAAGATAAAGTTGCTCACTGGCACCAAAGACTGGCAGATCTGACAGACAAGGGCCACACTGGGCTGCAGCTGCAGGAGGTGCCTGCCTAGCAGGAGAGGTCTGGGCCTGACCACAGCATGGCACAAACAGCAAATGGCATGGCACAGTGCAGCAAATTAGCTGGTCTGGAGCAGCGCGAGGGAGAGCAGCAGTGAAGACGCAGAGCCAGAGGGGTGCTCGCACTGCGAGGACGGCTGCGAGCCCCCGCCAGCCCTGCACTGCTCACAGGGCAGGGGCGCTGTGGCCTCGGTTAATTCAGCTGGGTGGACACCTCACATTCAGGCCATCTTCTCCGTGAGCTTCCCCCTGGACAGCTGAGGACACAGTGCACACAGCATGCTCCTCTGCAGCCCATCAGGCCTGCCGCCGGGAGGCAGCGCCTCCCCACCGAGGGGATCACGGGCCTCAAATCCCTCTGTGGACCCAACAGCATGATCTCAAGGTGCTCCGAGAGCCACACTGCAGGCAGTAAAAGGTTCAGACAGCTCAGGGCTCCCAAGATCTCAGGCCGTAAGGAAGTAGTAAATTAGGATCTACTTAAAGAAAATGAAGTTTGAAATTCATTGCAGACCATGCTACCAACATGACATTTGCTTATCTGCAACTTACTTCCCTTTTGTACTTCTTACCACATAAAACAATTCCCTGTCCCTTAAAATGACCAGGCTCGTGGGCTGCACTTGGACAGCTGCATCCCAGGGGCAGATGGGGACTCCCAGGGCTGGCAGGAAACAGAAGCCCTGGCTCCTGCTTTAGGGCAGGGGCACAACACTCCTATACCATGCCTCTCTGGAGTACGAGCCATCATTCCATGCCTAGCTGCCTCCAGGTACAGACAACACTAGGAGAGTCAAGCCTATCACCCACCTGTTAAAAAAACAATGTACTACTTTTGTTCAAAACTCAGCTCCAAGGTGATGTTGGCACGACAAGGAAAATTCTTACTAGGACTTAAAAGCTGGGGCTAGCCCCAGCATGCTCCAGGCTGAGGCAGGACAACTGCTGCATTGCAACGTCAGTCTAGACTACATAGTGAGCTCAAGGGCAGCCTGCACTACACAGCCTGCAGCTCTCAAAAGCCAGGAGCACCTATTATGTATGGTTCAACACAAAGTTTCAAAGGGTTACATGCCATGATTTTACCTTCCACCTGTACTTCTTAGAGACAGCCTCCTTTTGTATGTGACACTTCACAAGTCAGGTGATGGGTTCCATGATAGTGGCTAAGTCTACACTGCAAATGCCATGTTACTTATTCGAAAGCTTCTACCTGCTGGGCTGAGGATATGGCTTGCAAGGCTCTGGGTTCTGTCTGTCCAGCACAGGACACACGAACAGAAGGCGGAGGCCACCAGCCTATCACATCCTACTGTTGGTTATTAGTCAGGTAGCTTCTTGTAGGTAGGTAAGGGGGCACTTTCTTGTAATCCTAGCGACTCATGAGGCTGACAGAAGAGAACTGTAAGTTCAAGTCCAGGCTCGGCAACACGGAAAGATCCGGTCTCCAAATAAAACATAAAACCACCAGTTGTGGTGGTGTACGCCTATAATCCCAGCACTTGGGAGGTTGAGGCAGGAGGATAGCTGTGAGCTCAAGGCCAGCTTGAACACAGCAAGATCTTATCTCAACAGGACAAAACCAAAACAAATAAAATATAAAAAGGGTTAGGGATGTGGCTAAGTGTGAAAGCCCTGAGTCAGGTCAATCCCAGTACCGCCCAGCCACCCCACCGTATCTTTTGCAATGGCATTATGGATGCCAAACACTGAGACTTAGGGACTTGCCAAAGTTCCTTACAAAAAACTTATTTTGTAATCTTATTTCTCTTTGAGAATACTTAAGAATGTAAACAAACAAACAAACAAACACCCCCAAAACCCCAAGGTCCAGATCTGCGCTATAGCAGTATGACTATAAAGGGCACACGTCGGGCAACCCTGGCGCCGGCGGGGCTGCGAAGTGGTGTGGCCGCCTGGAGAAGAGTGTGGCAGCTCCTCAACAACAACAACAAAACAACCCCCCCTATTTTTTTTATTTATTTATTTATTTATTTATTTATTTATGGAACTGGGAATTGAACTCAGGCCCTTCTTATCCTACTGAGCCATCTCCCCAGCCCTTATTTTTTAAACTATTACTATCTCTAGAATTTTGCTTCTGGATATAATCAAAAGAAGTGACATAAGAGTATCAAAAGAAATGATGTGCGCAGCCCACAGAGGCATCATGCACCATCGCGTCAGGTGGACGCCACCCGGATGTCCTCAGTAGGTACATGGATGAATGGATGTGGGGCAGACATACAATGCAATCCATTTGCCTTAACAAAGAAGGAAGTCTGCCAGGCACAGTGGCATGCACCTCTAATCCCGGCACCAAGGGAGGTTGACACAGGAGGATTCTCAGTCAGTCCGGGCTGGATAACTTAGAGAGACCCTGTCTCAAAAATAAAAAAAGGGGCTGGGGGTGCAGCTCGGTGTACAACACGTCCCTGAGCTCAATCCCCAGTACTGAGAGAAGAAAAAAAGGGAAAGCAAACTTACCACACAGATGAACCCCCAGGATAGTGCTAAGCGAAGTCAGACAGGCTTTTTTGTTTTCTGTATTTAGGACAGGGTCTACAGGGTCTCACTACATAGATCGGACTCATAGTGACTCTCCTGTTTTCAGCCTCTCAAGTGCTGGGATGGGGGCTTGGGAGATAGCAGCTTAAACTCCTGCCTGGCAAATGTAAGCTCATGAGTCCAATACCTGGTACCCCCACCCCCCCAAAAAAAAACCATACCAAGTGCTGGGATTACAGATGTGTGCCACCACGCCCAGGCTCATTCGCCACCTTAAGAAGACAAACACTACGCTATCATGTCATGTTGCATGGTATGGTGTCCAATAGAAGAAATCAAATTCATAGAAAGCAGATCAGAGATTACCAGGGGCTGGGGGATTACCATTTAATGGGCATAAAATTTCTTAAATTGAAAGATGAAAGAGTCCTGGAATGTGTTTCACATTAAGCTATATGTGCTAACATGATTAAGACAGCAGATTCTGGGCTCACCACTACAACAAAGTGTCAACACACTGTAGTGAAGACAACTGGTCTTTGTCACTTTTCTCTTGGTTTATGCGTCAGGCCGGAAGCTTACAAGCTTTGCAAAACAGTTTCAGTTGTGCTATTCATCCAGTGAAACGTGTGGAGAATATAATACCAAAACATCTTAGTTTTCTTTTGTTTTGTAGACAGATCTTGTTATGAAGTCCAGGCTGGCCTCAAACTCACTTCAACCCTCCTGCTGTGGCCTCCTCAGTGCTAGGACTGGAGGCGAGCATCTCCACACCCAGTGAGAATTTTAGTTTCTAAAAAAATACGATCATAGCTATAGAAAATAAAAAGTATCTTATTAAAGACACTGCCAGTGTATGTTCCCACATGACACTTTCCTAACCTGATTTCATCTGAAGGGAGCTAAGTGGAGAAGTGAGCAGCCCTACAAAGCTTGCCTGCCTTTTAGATTTGAAGACTGTATAATCCGCATGAGAGAAGAGGCACAACTGCAGACCACCAGCTCCACATGGGACCAGCGCTGTCACACACATCACCTTACTATTTCATGCCTACATTTCCTTCTCCCTAAACTAAAAGTCTCTACGTTCATTGTTCTTAGACTCTTGAATTATAGGTCTGGCCAGAGTCGCAAGCTCCCCCCAAGGAGTTTTCACCTGATTTGGCTCTGGCAGGGGCAGTAACCCACAGAAAGATCAGGAGCCGAACTTTAAGACTCTCAGGAAGATGAAATACACCTCAGTGGCAAATGACTGTCCAATTTAAGAATCCAAATTATTAAAGGAAGGTTCAAATGGCCTAACCCTGCGGCTATTCCTCAAAGAGGACCTCTGTGTCCCTTGCTGACTGGGCAGCTAGGAGTCTTATTTTTGCCACCAAGGCACAGCAGCAGGTGTGCTGGTGGTGGGCTCTAAGGAGCTGCTTGCTGAATGAGGCCGATGGTGCTCAGGCCAGAACCGAAGACCTCTGCGGATCTGCGGATGGTGCATGCCATTGGCCCGGCCTCGGGAGAGCACCCTGAGTTCTGGGCCAGCCCGGGATACACTGGGAGATCAAGCCCATTACATAACGAGACCGTCTTAACAAATGATAATGGTAATACTAACCACCACGTGCAGAAACAGCCCAAAGTAAAAGGACACACTGAGCCACGTCCAGGATACCTGACAAGTTAGAGACATTCTGCTCTGGGAAAGCACAGGCATATAGTGCACCAGCTTTCTTGTCTAAAGTTGGATAAATAAAGCCAGGGCGGATCTCTACAAATTCACTCGTTTCCTTCTTTTATTTGAAAATGCTCCCTTCGAGGGAGTGTGACATCAGAGCACACCAGGCCCTGGCACCCACAGCCAGGGTTGTCTGCCTGTGCACCTCTGAGAACATCACTGTCCTTCCAGCTGGCCACGGTTAGTGGTGAGAGGAGTAGCTTTTTGTTCACTTTTTGCAAAGCATCATGAAATGCCATTTCTCGCCTGCTCTACAGCCTTCAGAGGCTTAGGGCTACTGCTGACCTGAGAAGACAAGCTGGACTCACAAGGTGTCCGCACCGTTGTCCCCCCATCTCTGGCCTGTGCTGCTGCTCAGGCTGCAGGACATGTTCACTATCTACCATGCTCACCACGAGGCTGCCTGTGCTTGGTCTGGTTTTGATTTGAAGGCCTCCCCGACTAAGACTCGGCTCAAGTGACAGCACGAGGGAGGTTCTACACAGAAGGCACTGCCTGGACCCCGTCTCGCCCCACTTCACAGCACCTTGTCACACGGTCCCTTTTTCTACTCCTACAACTCAGTGAGATCTTCCTGAGATTTTTGCAACTCAGTCTAGCTATTTAATGTATTAAATATTGTAGCCCCTGAAAACATTGAGCACTCTTTCTGTTCTCCATCATTTCTGAAACAGGTAACAATGACCCAACAGTAGCCTGATTCAAGCCTTTTTCCACAGAAAGACCCTGTCTCTTATTTGTGGAATAAGTTTTTTTTTTTTTTGCTCTAAATGCCCTCAGGGGTGGTTTGGCTGGCTGGAGTGTTGTGGGGATCGAACTACAGCAACCTGAGGCTGACAGCTTTGTGGAAGCAGCCACTTAAACAACTGAGCTAAGGCCAGGCCCCCCCTGTCTCTTATTTGTTCATATTCTTTCCTTCTACCTGTATACTCTGTCTGAAATAAAAGCATTTTTCTTAAACACAAAATGACCTCAACTTACAGATATCATTGTATTTTTTTGTTCGGTTTTTTTTTTAGACAAAGTCTCACTACATAGCTGTAGGCTGGTCTCAAACTCCTGCTGACCCTCTTGCCTCAGTCTCCAGGGGCTGAACCACAGACGTGTACTACCACACCTGGCTGGTTTTAAATACTCTTGGTCTGCATGTCTAGAAATTCGCCAAAATCTTTTCAAAATACAGCTCACAGCTCTCATTCAATCCCTTTGAGAAAACTCTACGGACTGGCAAGGCATTACACATGTTGCAGAAACCAAGTACCTCTCCTTTAATAGATACATTTTTCTACATTGAGAGAGGTATACTTGAAGAAATAAAAATGGTACACAGGGGCCAGGGAGATGGCTCAGTAGAATAAGTGCTTCCCTGACAAGCACAAGGGTCTGAGTTCAATCCTTGGTTCTGCCAAAAACCAACCAACCAAACAAACAAAAAATGGGATACAGTTGAAGTATCCAATTTGATGGTTTGATGTGTATGTACACTGTTGGAATGATGGCCACCATCAAGTCAGCTAACCACCCCTGGGTACCTCTCATGGCTGACAGCAGCTGTCACTTGTGTTGTGAGCTTTTATTCTGGTTCTCATTATTTGTAACTATCTGTCTGACTATATTTTTCAGTATTAAAAATTGTGAAGGGCCAGTGAGATAGTTCAGTGGGCTAAGCACCTGCGTAGGCAAGCATAGGGACTGGGGTTTGATCCCCCACCACCACATGCCTTGTCAGCCGCGCCCCTGGGCATGGGGGCACACGCCTGTGATCCCAGCACTGGGGAGGCTGAAATCCAGAAGATCACAAGTCCGAGCTGCATAGTGAGGCCCTGTACCGAGTACATTTAAAAAAAGAAAAAGAAAGAAATTGTGAAATTAAATTAAGAAAGCTTTTTAGAAGAAATTTTGAACCCAACTTTGTACGACATTTGGGCTCTGACCACTGGAACATTTCTAGGCCACCACATGCATCTAAGCAGTTTCTCCCTGTGGTGCTGGAGGCTGAGCTGAGGGCCCCAGGTCAGATAAGCTCTTTACCCTCCCTTCAGCTGTGCTCACAGCCCAAGCTTGGTTTGGTTCTATGAGCTAGGGTCCAGGTCTGTACCCCAGCTGTCCTTGAACTTATGGAGATCCTCTTTCCTTAGCCTCCTGAGTGCTGGGATCGTAGGGGTGCACCACTGTACCTGGCCAGTCCAGGTTTGTTTTACATCTTCTTCTTTTTTTTTTTTTTTTAATCTTTTTGAGGGTCTCACTATGCAGTTTAGGTTGGCCTTGAACTTACTTTGTACCCCAGGTTGGCTTCAAATTTGCAGTTGTCCTCCTGCCTCAGCCTCCCCCTGTGCCTGGGTTACCGGCGTGCACCACCACGCTCTCAGCAGGCCAGTTTTGTTTTGTTACTGGAAATCAAACCTGGACCTCACACTTGTAGGCAGGTGCTGAAGAGGACAGACTGCAAAGTTTGAGCCCAGCCTGGGCAATTTAATAACTTTGTGAGACTTGGGCAATTTAATAACTTAGTGAGGCTCTTATCTGAAAATAAAAAAAGAAGACAGGGATGGAGCTCATTGTAAAGGCCTGGGGTTCAATCCTCAGTCCATGGGGGATAATTTAACCCCAATCTAACTGTGAGAAATTATTAGAGAAGGTTAACTGCAGAGACATTCCACAGAACAATTAGCCAGTACCCTACAAAAGCCTCAAGGTCATAAAAGACTGACTGACCTAGCAGCCTCACACAAAGGGGCCGGAGGGGACAAGATGATGAAATACAATGGAAGGTCCAACACAGAGCCTGCAATGGGGCAGGGACACTGAGGGCCAGCTTGAATGCTACCACACACAGGCCCATGTAATGCCTCACTGTTGAAAATTGCGCCATAGCTGGCATCTGAGGAAGCTGGGAGAGAGGTGTACAAGAACTCTGTACCCTTTGTGCAACTTTGCTCTTGTTCTGAAATTACTTCAAAAGGTGCTTTTTTTTTTTTTTTTTGTGGTACCAGGGATCAATCTCAGGACCTTGTGCTTGCCAGACAAACACTTATTCCACTGAGCTATCTCCTCGGCCCCCCGAAAGGTGCTTTTAAAAAAAATCTTTCCATGATTTTAAAATTTGCCACTGCACATGGTAATGTGTTCTACTGTGGGAATTTTTTATGTATTTGGTGCAGTCTCTCTATTGCAGGAACTCTTTGATAACAGACAGTAAGAGGAACAGGACTCAAGGGTTCTAGAGACTTGAGCCTGTGGAAAGCAAGCCCTGGGAGCCAGCTGAGAACAGAAGCCAGCCAGCCGGAGGCGGAAGGAAAGTCCTCCCACCAGCAGGGCTTCTGGGCCTTCCCTCTGCATGCCAAGCACATCTGCAACAGCGCAGCCTGCAGACCACGGGCTTCACACACAAACTGTAGGCCCAACGGTGCACCAGTCCGCTCCAGGGCTCAGGGCCACAGTGCTGTTCCAGAGTTCTTTAAAATGGTCCCAGGGAGGTGAATGGTACAGAAAGCAGAGGGTGTGAAGATGACGGTCCTGTACTACTAGTGCTTTACACCATAGGAGTAGGGCAGGTTCCTGCACTGTGGCCCTCTGTGGAGCTGTCCTTGTGACACCTGCTCTCCGCCTTGGCTTGTAGCCTGAGCAGAGCACCAGTCAGTCAGGTAAAAAGCTTCCCTTTACCATTACTGCTTGTCCCCACCCTGAGCACTTTTATGACACAATTTCTAGAAGAACAACTTTGTTGTTGTTGTTTTACTAGAGAATCTCCAGTTAAAGAAAAATAAATCTATTAATGAAGCAATATAAAACCCCTCTGCTTTTGGCCTTGAACAGATCTCTAAAGAATTTGAGGCTCATGGAACAAGCGCTGGATGAGGTGTCACAAAGCTGTGACGGCTAGCCTGCCTTAGTAAACAAGCAGGGTAGAACCGGTGTGTGCATGGGATATAGTTAGGACAGCAACGGCTTGCACAGGCTGTAATCCAGGGCGGGGCACGCTGGTGCAGCGGGCGGGAACGACCAGTCGGAGAGGTGCGTGTGCATCGCAGAAAAGCCTGCTCCCCAAACACACGGAAATGCAGCTGCCACCTCAGCCCGGCGGCTGTGACCTGCCATGTCGCTGTCCTGCGCATCTCCCGATCACCAGCGCATCCCGCAACGTCACCCTGAGAGAGGCACCTTTCCCTACTAAGTACCTTGGGCTTTTTAAACAGTGCTTATCAACACTTGTGATGCCATCATTTCATTTGTTCATTTACCTACTGGTCCACCTTCAAACAATGTGATGAATCAAGAAACAAAATGCAGGGTCAGGGAAGGAGAGTAACAAAGATCATGGCGTGTGCATGTGGGCCAGTTCCTCCAGGTGAAAACAGCTACCGTGCATCCCAAACACGGACCAACTGAGAGAAAGCTGAGCCAGGCGTGGTGGTGCACGCCTGTCGTCCATCCCAGCACTCGGGAGGCTGGGGCAGGAGGATCTTGCGAGTTCAAGACCAGCCTGGGTTACAAAGTAAGCTCAAGGCCAGCCTGAACTGCTAGAGAGACCCTGTCTCAAAAAGCCAAAAAACCCCAAAACCCAACAACCAAACCGAAACAGGGAAGGGGGGACACCTGTACAAGCTTTAAAGAAGTGTACATTCGCTAGGCCCATTTTTCCAAGAAAATCCAATGATTTATTTATAACCTCATTCACTACTGGTTTCTCACAGTGGGAAAATTTCAATATAGAAACAAAGGCGGCCTATATCCTGGCAAATCTCCCTTTACTGTTTTTTTTTTTTTTTTTCTTTTGCCAAAAACTTTCTGTTCCCTGGTTGTAATCCATCATGCGGCTTTTCTCACAAGACATTTTTTTATCTTAACTTTACATCACAAGAAAACAGTACTCATAAAATGGTAATTGTAATTCTCTTCCAGTCTCTTTCTCTCCACCCCACTTCTCCCCACCTCTCTCTCTCTTTTCTTTTCTTTTCTTTCTTTTTGGCTGCAGTACCAGGGATGGGGAGACACTCGGGAGGCTGGGGCAGGAGGATCTTGCGAGTTCAAGACCAGCCTGGGTTACAAAGTAAGCTACAAAGTAAGCCATTAAAATGCCCAGGGTGGGCTCAAACTTGCCATCTTCCTGCCTCAGCCTCCCAGACTACTAGGATTACCAATAGTTTGAGGAAATTTTAAATTAAGAGATAATGTAAATGGGAAGGTGAGTGACAGCCTGTGATAGAGCCCAACCATGACTCCCAGCCCGGTATAGTTAACCAGGTCTAATTAGAAGGGCACAGGTAAGACAGGGCCTAGGGCGCAGGCACACTCTACACATCAGACACGCGCCATTCCGCAATGTACCACCTGGTTCCTAAACGTCATTCTCTGTTGGTCTTTATTCCAGGAAGTGGCTCCATGCCCCATGTGCAGAGCAAGATGTTTAGAATCTCTCTGGGAGCACTGGCCTTCCTGTCTCCAAGGAGGACCCAAAAGCCCCCTATGCTAAGCCCATATTAATCACCTCTTAATCAGCTTGTAACCTGCCAGTGAAGTTCTGTCACAGCATGTCACTGGATTAAGTAATACAAGAATTATAATAATTGTCTGTTAAAGTGTACTTTTGGGTAATAAATATAAACTATAGCTGCCATATAGTAATTCATTTTTTATGTACTAAAAGTATTCCCCCTACTTAATTTTGTTTTGGGAAAGGGGACACAGCAAGTAGACTAATGAGGGACAGATATTTTGGAAAATCTATTAAACCTACAGGCAGACTTAAAAAGCCGGTGTGGCTGTAGGCGTGAAGAACGTGGGTGTCTCCCAGGCCGACGTGCCTAAGTTCTAACAAACCTAAAGGGAAGAAAATGGGTGAGGGCCTGAGAAAATGCTTCCCAGGGCTGGGATGGAGCCCAGTGGAAGGGCACTTGCCTAGAACAAACAAGGTCCTGGGTTCAATCCCCAGTGCCGGAAAACAAGAAACGAAAACATTTTTCAGGGGGAGAAAAGCTGTCACATATTTAATGAGGGTTTACTGCTTTGAGCACATTTCAAAGGTCAACAGAATGATACTGAAAAATCTTTACTGTCTAGAACTGAAAGACCATTTTTACTATCTCAAAAGACTCCAACATCTAAAAAAAAATAATTTAAAAACATGTTCTGATGGGAGGGGCACCTAGCTCAGCAACACAGCGCCTGCCTGGCAAGCACCAGGTCCTGAGTTCTACTCCTGGTGTGCCCCCGCCACCCCAACACTCCGTTCTGAGAAAGCGGAGGTGCCACATGCCTGAATTCCAGGCTAGCTACTCAGGAAGCTGAGGCAGGAGATCAAAAATCCAAGCCCATTGTAGACAACTGAGGGAGAACCTGTCTTAACAAGCATGAAAAGGGGGAAGGGTACAAATATTTGTTTATGTATAAACAGTGTGCTTGTTATATGATACAGTAGCCTGTTATAACAAGGCTTTTTAAATAATCCAATACCTTCCTTATAAGCATTCTGTAAGATGGAGAACACAAATGTCTACCTTTGTTTTCTGGGGCAGGGGCTCACCCTGTCATCCCGACTAGGCGCATGTGACCCTCTCGTCTCAGCCTCCCTACTCCTTGGCTACACAGGTACACGTCCATACACCTGACTAACTTAAAAAACAAAAATTTAGCTTAGTGATTAGTACATCTCCACTTTCTTCTGAGAAGGAATCTTGCTGCTTCAGTGGGCTGCTTGGGATGTCGTGGGCTCACAAAGTCTCCCTGACTTAGTCCCAGAAGCTGGGACCACAGGCCCCGGCCACCATGCCTGGCTAGGCAACGCCATCATCGCATTTACCACTTACTTGATGACAAGTTCTGTATCAAGAATACAACCTATAGCAAGTCAGCACCAGGCCCTCCTGGTCAAACACAATGAACTTTGTATACTGCTTCAAGAAATAGTTTTGACGGAGAAAACAATGTTTTGTTTTATTTTTAAAGGTAAGTCACTAACAATGTGCTAGGAAGTGCAGATAACAGTGATTTTCTATCCTAAAAAAATTAGGGTTACTAGTCACCCCACCTGAGGTTCATCTTATACAGTTCAATCAAACAGGAACTAGTCCGGGGAAAAGTTATTTCCAGTTTTAAAACGCCAAGCTTCTAAATGATACATTTTACTAGCGTTGCTTGTCAGGACTTCTGTTTAGATAAGAAAGCTCATCGCACGGAGGCTGAGCCTACTGGCAGAACACAGCTCACCTTCAGGCTGGTGTGCGAGCGGGGCTGACTCAGCTCCTGGAACTTCCACTGCTCTGATCCTGGGGTCTCACCGCCTTTTTGAGTGTCCGGAGTAAGCAGCCCATCTCCAGGAGGTAATGGGAAAATCCCCAGTGATATAGGGCGTTCCTTTCTATTTGGAGAAGGAAGAAAAATTAAGCAAGCATTTATTTTCAGTTGTCAGGACTGTAAGTGATGAGCCCAGCTACTACTGCTTTGGGGCCATTACTTTCAATGACACTGTCAGCCTGTCTGAACACCCAGCCAAATCAGAGAGAAGAGGACAGAGCCTCAGAAGCTGAGGTGACCAAAAAGACCAGGAAAACCTTATGCGTTACTGCTGTTTCACACCCAGGAAGCAACCAGTGGTGTGGTCTGTTCTCAGGGCAGCTCTGCTGAGTTTTACTTGTGCTTGGATTAATCATAGTGACACTCGGGTCCCTCCCCTGGGACTGAGCCCAACCCCTGCTCCCTGCTTCCCAGATCCTCTCTGCTAAGCTAAACCCTGGATGTTTACTGGGGCCTCTGCAGGATACACCTTTCCTGCCTAGAAAAAAACCAATACATTGTTTGAACCCAGGCTATTGAGTAAATGCTACTCAACAGATTTCTATCCCACCTAAAGTGGACCACTACAGGAATTCCTTTCAGGCACCACACGTATGAGAAAACCACTGTTAGTCTTTTTCTCCAAACAAGGGGCTCAAAAGACTCCCAGGTTTTTTTTTTATTATTATTATTTTAATCTACTGATTTTCTAATGCTCTGTGGGAAACCAACAAACAAGAGTTATACTTTCATTAATAGAATTCCAACAAAAAAGACATCCTTTGTTGATGAACAGAAGATTCCAAACGAAAGCACTTTAGAAAGTGGAAACGAGCTTACTAACAGGTCATCCTGGGTCATTAACTCAAAAATGTAAAAACGGAGAGAAATAAGATACTATAGGTTTGGCGACTCTTCAATTCTATCTCTACTAGTGAGAAAGTTAGAACAGGAACAATGAGGGTATAGATAAAAGTAGGGGGGACGCTTATTACATGACAACCTTATTCCATAAGTTCATTTTTATACCTAGAAACTGAAGTCGCTGTTGAAACCTGACCTCACTTAACACAAAGGGCTCTTCCATTGCTATCAAAAAGGATTAGTAAAGTTGTCAGAACATTCCCTAAAGAGGAAGGGACACAGAGGAGCTGGGAAGCTGCCTTTTATTAAAGTTGCATGCACGAGGAAATAAACCTTTCAAACAGGAATCTCCCTATCACTTCTTCACACTTACAATACTTTTTATTATTTTGATTTGGGAAAAAAAGTCAAACACAGGTAATCAGCAGAGTACGAAATTAGATGGTAATACAAAATCTCAGTTTTTGATCAAAAGCTGCCAGAACAACCAAATAACAAAAATTAGCTATTGCTCCTCATCAGTGATTCCCAAACATGGTTAGCAACAGATGTTCCCGAAGTTAGCAGCAGAGGGGCGGCCACTGCTCCCTCCACGAGTCCTTTGGGAATTGTGCTGCTCATGCACATGTTTCCATGCGGCAGAGAACCTGCCTTTTTTTGGGAACTTATTCTTTTTTGAGAATAATGACCCTTAAGTTTTTTTTAATTTTTTTTTTTTTTTTGTGTGTGTGTGTGTGTGTGTGTGTGTGTGGCCAGCTCAGCCCACCAGGGGGCGGGGAAGGCTGGCATGTGGTGCTGGGGGATTGAACCGCGGTCCTGTGCTTTGCTGAGCTTGTTCTAAGGAGGTGCTTTAGACCACTGAGCCATCTCACCAGCCCGACCCTTAAGTTAAGGTATGTCTTTCTTCTATTTCCTTAATCTTAAAATATCCTTTCTTTCATGAAATAATCCCAGTGGTTTTCAGAAGCTAGATTTCCTCCAAGTACCCTTTGCGTGCACTGACTTGTATCACTCCTCTTAGTTCTTAATTTTGATACAGGGTTTCACTAAATCACTAAGTCATCTAGGCCAGGCTCAAACTTTTGATCTTCCTGCCTCAGCCTCCCGTAGTGCTGGGATTATACATGTGTGCTATTACTCCTTGCTTTAATTCTCTTTTTCATATCTGTAACCCACAAAACGATAAGCTGTCCATTAAGTCAACCTGAGGTTTGGTGCCCAACTTGGGGAACATGTTGTGAGACACCTAAGAGCTACTGTAAGCTGACCTTTATTTCTTCTCCAATGTCCTCTATTGCCTTAAGTAAGAAGTGACTGGGAACTTACTCAGCCCCAGGCTACTGGAAAGCTCGGACCCCAGCACGCCATGGGGGCTAGCAGAAACTCATGTGAGCCCACCTCTGCTGCAAGACATCAAAACACCAGCCAGCTGTTAGAAGCTCTTCCTAGTCCAATGCCAATGCATTCATATTCACAGATATCAAATACTTACTCTCCTACTAAATCTACAACCCAACACACAAGGAGAATCTCCACCTCTTCTTCCCCTTGCTTTTGTTAGTCATTCAGAAACTGCTCTCTAGGACAGTGAGGAGGGTCACAGACCAGCAGCTGTCAGGAGGCCCAGTACAACCCTGGGATGCACTCTGGAAAAGCAGTAGTGTCCTTGATTGCTCTTCTTTTACTGGTAAATTACCTAAGACACAGGTGGGGAGAGACATGTATGCACGCAAGGTCCTGAGATGCCCGCCCAGGTTCTGCGGCATGCGTGTCTGGCGCTTTCTGCGTTATAGGCCTCTGAAACACCTGGAGTAAGTGACCAAAGGAGGGGATGCATGCGGAAACATCAAGGGGCATTTTAACCTCTAGAGTGAAATATCTGCTGTCTTTGCTTAGAAATAGCACTTTCTACTAGAAGCAAAGCTGTCATCAACAGAATCCTGGTTATTTCTTTGAATTGCTTTAGTTCTACATATTAGGGTTTTTTTTTTTAGCTCATTATTTAAAATGTTAGTTTATACGATTAAATAATGTTGCAAATATGCTTTTAAAAGAGATTTTTAGCCACATTTACATTTAATATAACTAATTATTAAGACAAAGGGCAATAAAAAGATCACACTTGCCGAATGCTCTCCACATGACAGGTACTGAGCTACACGATTCACTGACAGTATCTCATTTAACCAGTCGTGGGAAGGAGGGGTGATTCTGCTAAGTTTCAGAGCAGGCAGAGCAATGCCGAGGGACTTGTAGAGCCGAGTGCAGGGCCGGGTGCGAGGCCGGGCCTGTGGGCTCCAGAGGCCCATCTTCTCCCTTGGAGCGAGCAACATTCTGACAACTGGAACTTAATATTGAAGACTACTATGTTTATTCAATCAAACTAACTGCAGCTTCTGTGTCCTGTAACTTTTACAGTTTGAGTATAATGCATCTATCAATAAAGTAACTGTTTTAACAGTTCTGCTAAAAGTGGGACACATACTAATGATTATCAAATTAATTTACCACATATCTTACAACTGTAAATTTAACACAAAATAATCTCCCTCTCAGTTTTTAAAGCCACCCACAAGGGAGCGAATCCAAATGCTCCAGGGCTGCTGGCGCAGGGCAGAGCCCAAGGTGGTCCCTTGCAGTAGTCTTAATATTCGACGGATTCTTAAGTTCAGGTGTTGGTAATCTTTTTGAAGCCTAAATATGCCTGGATACTTTATAAAATTTTCATATGAATCAGTTAGGAGATTGTTTCGATTTTTAGAAATCAGGAATGAAAATATATTAATAAGCAAGCATCTACTTTTAGACCACAAATGAAATTTAACTTCTGGGCCCTAAATTAAAATTGAATCTAAACTGGCCTGGTGAATTAAAAAAAGAACACACCGAGGGAGCTACTTTAATCCTTAAGTCTAAATCCACAGTTAGAATTCCATTATTTTTGTGACCACTTAAGTAACAAATAAAAAGTACACTGATAAGCCCTCATTTAGAAGCAAGCACAAAGCAGAAATCTGAACAAATTAGCTACTCTGATGAGTCAGAAAACAAAAGACCCCAAATCTGCAGCCTCTGCGAAGTGAAGGCTGTTCTGGGGCTGCAGTGGAGCCAGCGGCAGGCAAGCTGGAGCGAGTGACCACCCCCACAGGCAGCAGGGACATTTGTCACCCGGGACTACAAAGCAAAGAATGGGCGACATCTGACAAAACAATAGTGAATAGGCTTGGTAAGGCTTTCACAACTTCCATGTGTAAAGAATGGAGTAACACAGTCTTAGCTCTGAAAAGTTTAAATCCTTTTACTTTAAAATATTTTTGCTTAAGAAGGAAAATACTTAAATTGCCAATTCCCATGAGGTTATTAAAAATTATAAAAATGATAGCTACACCTCCACTGGTCAAGGAAAATTGGAACAAAAGAAACCCACACTGTGGCTACTCGTTTGCAGACCCGCCGATGGCTCAGCCCGAGCTCGGAAGCTAAGCCCGGGTCGCAGGAACTCTGCTCCTGCTCTCCCCTTACTCCTCAGCGTCCTGCTTGACACACGACCACGCTGACCTTGTACTTGGGTGGAAGAACTAAGAAAATCTCTGCTTTATTCTGCAGTTTCCAAATCCAAAGCAGGCTTCCTAAGTGGTGGCCTATAAATTACTACAGATCCGAACAGACATTCTAGCCTCAGGCCATTTTCCATTGTTTCAAGCTGCGACAGAAAAGGTTACAGAGCAGACCTGGGGAGCGAGAACCTTAAGACAAACCAGAAGCCTGGGCTTCCAGGAGAGGCTGGAGTACCTGAGTATCCTCGGTAGGTTCTGCGTCAGAGCCGGCACCCCGGTAGAAATGGAAAAGTGCACAAGCAGCAAGACGGAGAGAGACACGAGGATAGCAGAATTAATGACCACCGCCCCGCCAACAAAGCCAAACACAAACAGCAGCATGCATCCAGGACTCATGGCGCTGCGCTGGCATGGTGGAACGCCCGAAACAGGAGGCCTACACCGGGGCCAAAGGGGGATCTTTGTAGTGAGGATCTGTCATTCAGCAGCTGCCACAAAAACAATGCCATCAGCAGCAGCTTTCCACTCCATCCTGCAGCGGCTCCGGGCGGTGACGTCATCCCGCTCTGCCCGCCTCGCGCTCAGAGCGGCTGCTCCCAGCGTTTGTGCCAGGGCGGCCGCAGCCGGCCTGCTAACTGCGTTCCTCGCCACTACGAGCCCGGGCGGAGCTCATTGGCCGAGGCCGAGATCTACATAATTTATTCACACTCCTACAGCAAACGGATGGCTGGCTAGCCCTTTCAAACATGCCTCTCAGTAACAAAAAGGACCAATTATACAAGAGCTAGGAAGAATTCTCAGCATTCCCACGTATGAGATTCCAAAGCTAGGGTAATTCCATAGACTATTAAAAAAATCGAAATACCTCAATATGCTACTTATCCAGCCCAGTTCTCAGAGTTTACCCTTTCAGTAGGAAAGGCTGGGTTTGTTCTCTGCTATAGCATTCCAACCACAACAGAGCTTTTAGAATCTGCCTGACTATTGTTCTGGGATTAAAGAGTGGAAAAAACAGCTGCAAAACAGATTATTTATCTCATTTTTTCCCAAGGTAAAATGAATAACAAAGCTTACCTAATCCTGCTGTGAGCTGTGGCTTCTAGTTGATCACTCCCTGAGAGCTGATGAAGTTTTGTTCTTTCTAAATGTTCCATATAATTATGGATCATCTATTTTAAGAAAGAAGACACAAAATTTAATATCTGGAACAAAACCACACCATTGTTACACAGCAAATACTTCTGCACAGTTTTCTTATTTACCAGGTTGCCCAAGTCCATGTAAAAGAATATTAAGGAATAAAAAATGTTCATGGCAAGGGAATACAGAAATGGTTACATCTAATATGCCAGAGGAAACTAAAAGTAGCCAACAGCGTTTTTAGCATGGCAAAACTTTTTTAATAATATGTAATACTACTAAATGAAATAATATGGACACAAGTTAGTATATCACCATTGGGAGGAGGTAATAAAAGACTACTACTAAGAAATAGTAGATGGTATCTGTGAAACCTAATAATTAAAATGGGAAACAAAATTCATGTGAAACTTAAGAAACCATACCTTCAGTACGTGTTGATCTTTTTCATGTTAAGAAATTAGGAAAGATCACTTTCAATTAACACCAACACTTTCTGTAGGTTTAACTGAAAAAAGGCTAAAATATTTTTTCCTTTATGAATTTACTGAAATCAGTTAGTGCAGTCACCTACAGGTGCAGAAGTAACAAACTAATACAAATGAAAACAGCAACGCACTAATTTTGAGCCTTTGGAACAATGCCAGAGAGGCCGAGCGGGAAGGGGAAGACCAAGAATGGCAAATACACGGACTGTTCAGGAATTCCAGGGCCTGCTCTCTATCATCTAAATTTTCACTTTTGAGGATGCTAAATCTGGAATTAACACACATATAAAATGGCAAGAAATTTCAACTGAAATTTTTAAAAAAGTCTTCCTTAGTGACACAAACATGAGAAAAACATATATTTTTAAAAAATTAAGTAATGGTATGTTAGTATTTTGAAGTCAGGAAATAGGAAAAGGCAAGAAAACTGATGTCTTTCTAGGAAATATCACCTGAGGGGGCCAGGGAGATGGCTCAGTGGAATAAGCACTTCCCTGGCAAGCACAAGGGCTTGAGTTCAATCCCTGGTTCCACCAACAAACAAACAACCCCCTCCTCAAAAAAAAAAAAAAAAAAAAAAAAAAAAAAAAAAAAAAAAAACATAACAAAAACAAAAAACCAAAACTGAGTTCTAGGAAATATTACTTGAATCGACACTGGAGCACAGAACTCTGGACTCTAGCCAGCTTTAGTGCTATTGAGCTGTATTTCAATCTAGAATGTGGTGTAACATACCGTGTAACTACTGAAACAGAAAAAATTCTAAACAAATTTTTGCATTTTTATTTTCAAGCGGCATATTTTTGTTGTGAAAATTCTACTTGACATGTACAAAATTAACGTGTTAATTATTATTAAACTAATTAACTCTCATGCGTGAAATAAAACAAGGAATCTGTCAAAGTAAATCACATCAAATTAATTAGAATACTCCTCAATTAAGAGCAGTCAAATGTTATCAGTAAGGGAAAATGGACACAAAATCACATCAATGCAGTATATATAAAAGCATTTTAATATCTGCCTGGTTTTGGTTTTTTGGTCTAGTTTGGGGGTTTTTGAGACAGGCTGTCATTATGGGCTCCAGGCTGGCTCCGCCTCCCAAGAGGCAGGCGTATGGTTTGCCCCACCACATCCAGCTCACATTTTTTAAACCTTTATTTATGTATTTTTATTGTAAATTTACAGCTTTATTCTCTTTACTACCATTTTCAGAAAAAAGTCACTGAAATAGTTTTTTTGTCAGCAATAATGAGCTAATTTCTTGGATCAGGAAGAAAATTTTGGGGCAAAAAATTTATTTATTTATTTATTTATTTAATTATGTGTGTGTGTGGCCTGCTCAGCCCACCAGGGGGCTGGCTGGCTGGCATGTGGTGCTGGGGATTGAACCGCGGTCCCTGTGCTTTGCTAAGCTTGTTCTAAGTAGGTGCTTGAGAACACTGAGCCATCTCACCAGCCCCAGGGCAAAAAATTTAAAATGAGACTATAACAAAGCAACTTTTGGGTCTAACAGGTGTTAATTTAAACTTTAAAAAGATTTTACGAGGGCTGGTGAGATGGCTCAGTGGTCTAAAGCACCTACCTAGAACAAGCTT
>NW_004524632.1:5038492-5071690 GCF_000260255.1 Octodon degus | reverse complement strand
GTGGTGCTGGGGGATTGAACCGCGGTCCCTGATGCCTTGCCAAGCTTGTTCTAAGTAGGTGCTTTAGACCACTGAGCCATCTCTCCAGCCCCTAGATTATTTTAAATGCTTGATAAAGATTTAAAATTTAGAAAATGTTGAATCGTTAACCCCTTCAAATAACTAAGGGTGGGCATGGTGGTCTCCATCTGTAATCCCAGCACTCAGGAGGCTGAGGCAGGAGGATCACTGCAAGCTCAAGGCTAGTGTAGGCTACACAGCAAAATCCTGTCTCAAAAAACCAAATGACTGATCAAGTAGATAGAGTAATGTACATATGGTCCTCCAGGGTCCTAAGATGACCCCAAGGGCTGGGGACATGGCTCACTGGAATAAGCACTTCCCTGGCAAGCACAAGGGCCTGAGTTCAATCCCTGGTTCCACAAAACAAACAAACAAACGAACAACCCCTCCCAAACTAAGATGACCCCAGCAATGGAACTGCACACTCGACCCTGCCAGCGCAAGACAAGCAGAGTCACTGAGCACCAAGGCGCTCATGCAGCCCTCAGGATGTCACACAGCATGGAAGATCAAATCCAGCCCATGTTACAGTAAGGTCACCCAGGTGAGGAGCCGAGGTGGGGAGCCGAGGTGGGGAGCCCTGGCGCCCACCAGTCAGTCCTGTCGCCATTAGCTCTGGGGCTGAGCGTTCTGTGTCCCAGGTCCTTCCTAGGGCTGGCAATGTGCTCATTGTCCTTTCTGCCTCACGCCTACCAGCTACCCCCACACCAGCAGGCATTTTCTGACATCTAAAATAAAATAATGCACACTACATTCCACGAATGCTCAAAACAAAGTAGAAAAAGTGTAAACTGCATATAACATTTTAACTCTTATAACAACACCACTGTGTAGCTCTGGTTTAGAAAGAAAAAAACAGGGGGTGGAACAAGACTAGTACACCCGACAGAAGAGAGTAGAAGGGGCAGGAATGAGCTACTCTGGGGACCACTGGGCTCATTTTTCTTGGTCTCAGAACTGTGATTGTTTTCTCTGGCATGCATATCAATACATACATACTCAGGACTCAGTGCAGCAGCTAACAGTCACCAAGGAGGTTCCCAAGGAAGCTGAGGAAGGAGGGTCCCAGGCTGTAAGACACCCAGGGCAGCTGAGCAAGACCCAGCCTCAAAGGATAAGGGGTAGAGTGCGGTTGAGGATAGCGCCCGCCCGGGCCTGCACTTGCCAAGGTGAATAGCGCCCTTGCTGGGCAGGCCCTTGCATGCACTGCGTAGGTCCGGAGGATGGGAGCGGGAAGGAGGAAAAATCCTGGCTGGGGACAGATCCCACAGCCTGTTCCGAAGACACCCGTATCACATCACAGGTTGAGCCTGGCAGCTCTGGATAGAAGTGCACTCAGAAGGCATGTGAATAGTAAAGGCAGGAAGACAGTGGAATGCGGCCTCTGAATTATTTAACTTGGAGTCTCGGCCCCTAGATCAATGCACACGTCCACAAAGCCACTAATCTTATGGTCACGCCCATGCTATACAACAAAGAGATGTGCTCAGTGGAATGAGTGCCTGCCTGGAAAACACAAGGTCCTGAGTTTGATCCCTGTACCAGGAGGAAAAACAAAACAAAAACAGAGTCACAGAAAATGCCGATGACTCTCTTCTTGGCCTTTTGGCCAAGATCAATGTAGAAAATGTCAAGTGCACTTAGCTTGAAACACTTCCCTTAGAGTTCAGGCAGTGCAACAGGTCGGACTGGGCTGTGCGTCCAGCCCCGAGCAGCATGGGGTTGGCACAGACCACTTAACCCTCTTTCTGAAAACTTCAATCTATGGCATGGGGCGAGCGGGGGGTTGGCGTTGGCTCAGTTGAAGGGTGAAATGCGGCGCACCCCAGGCTCCCTGCAGTGGAGCCCGCAGGACTGCCCGGGCTTCACCGGGGGAGGCGGGTGCCTGAGCTCTACACCTGCAGGGGACAGTTTCACCATCAGCAGCCTTTGTTTACCCTCTACCACTCGCTGTAAGGCCTGTCTTCTTTTAAGTACACTCAGCAGTGTACATGAAATTTGGATTAGAGAAAAGTTATTCACTTTATAATCGTAAGTTTTCTCTCACGCAACCAACAATATATTTGGCAAAAGTACTGTTTAAGTTACTTCACATTTGGTTACTGCCGAGGCGCTACCTTCTTTGGCAGTAACAAGGCAATGTGGCTAAGCCCTCGGACCCTTTTCGTGCTTTTGCATGCGCCCCATACAGGCAAAGCGCGGGCTGCAGCACACACGCAAACCTCATCCTCAGAGCAGCCAGGTCTGAACTACAAGCCCTCTCCCAGGGGGAGACAAAAATGAAAGGAAGGTGTCCCCTGAAACAGAGGCGGGGGGTGCGGGTGGGCGTTGGGACCCCTCCTGGAAAAAGCCGGTGCAGCAGCAGGGGAGCTGCGGTGGCAGCTGGGCTGGCCCACTCCTGACTCAGTAATCAGGGCTTTCCAGAGACTTTTTTTATCTTCCTGGACTGCTCTTTCCTGAAGGTATAAAACTAGAAAAATTATTCTTTCTTTGCTTTTGAAGTGAAGCTCAGGTTTTATCCGTAGAAATATGTCTTCACATATAATAGATATGGGAAAATATGAAATTTCATTTGATTGCTGATCATACATGAAAGCATATTTTAAGCATACAACTTACTACATTCTAATTTAATAATCTTGTAATAATCATTACAAAGGTTAGAACTTCATTCTTTAAAAACCAAAAGCATTATTTATCATTCAGTTACTTATGACACTCTTCCCAAAGTATCTATCAGCATTGGTAAACACTATAAGCAAACATTATGTACAGGGCACGGATCAAACAATGAAATGAATGGTGTAAGAACAATTAAGGAGAGATGGCTCAGTAGAATAAGCGCTTCCCTGGCAAGAGCAAGAGTCTGAGTTCAATCCCGGTTCCGCAAAAAAAAAAAAAAAAGCATTTATCTACCTTTCTTGAGACAGGGTCTTACTATGCAGTACAGGCTGGCCTTGAGCTCACTCTGTAGCTCAGGCTGGCCTCAAACTTGCACTGATGCTCCTGCTCAGCCTTGAAGTGCTGGGATGACAGGCATGCCCACCCAACACTGAGCTGCTGCTGCTTGGTTTTTTGTATGTGGTACTGGGGAGTGAACTCGGGACCATACACCTCAAATAACTAATTTTTGGTCAGGCACGGGAGTGCTTGCCTGTGCTCCCAGCACTCAGTAGCCGAGGCAGGGGGGTCAGGCACGGGAGTGCCTGCCTGTGCTCCCAGCACTCAGCAGCCGAGGCAGGGGGGTCAGGCACGGGAGTGCTTGCCTGTGCTCCCAGCACTCAGTAGCCGAGGCAGGAGGGTCAGGCATGGGAGCTAGGCCAGCTTGGGCTACCACGAGTTTAAGGCCAGTGCAAACTACAGGGGAGATCCTGTCTGAAAACAAAACAAAAAATCCCACTAATTTTTAAAATATAGCCTTAATATCTATTAAATATCATGTTATAGAATATGGAGGCTTTACACATGTTACATGTGCTATATAACTCACTTCTGTCTTCCCAGAGCTCTAGGGCTCTAGCCCTGGTAAGCAGCCTTCTCCCTCTAGCACTGGCTCTCAGTTCTGTGATATTGTCTATTTCACGCATGGCTACAAAGCTAAGACAGTAAGAATGAAACTTTATCCTCTGCTACCAGGAAGAGACTCAGCCCCTCCCAAGAAAGTGCGAACAGCCTGACTCCAAGGCAAGTGGAACAAGTGCAGGAGGATTTCTTTTTCCATAAAAACAACAGTATTTGTCTGACTGAAGGAGGATAAGAGATCACAAACTTAGGGAAGAAAAATGGGAACCAATGCCCGGAACCACGGCTGGACGCAGCACGGTGCTAGAGCGTGTGCTTAGCATGCACGAGGCTCTGGGCGGTCCCCAGTGGAAGGAGAGGCGGACAGATGAAGACCAGCACCATCCGGAGTCACAGGAAAGACAGGAGTGGAAAGGGAAAAACAAGAATCTCCTTTCATGTACTAAATATTGTGTGTGTCCAAGAAAATTGCATTTGCTTAGGTATGTGAGCCCCAGAATGATTATAAAACCCAAAACAATTTTCATACAACCAACACAGAACCAAATGCAACGCATGAAAGGGACTGTAAAAGGAAAGTCAGAAGACCCAAAGTACATTTTCTAATTTGGTCTGAAGAGATCGCGCGATGGAACTCCTGCTCACAACGCTGACACCCCAAGCCCAAAGGGCATTTTAGAGTCACTTACACTTAATACACTTTACTGCTTCCACAAATTTAAGCTAAGTGAGTTTTTCATACTGGACTGTAACTGGAAAGATCCTTACCAATAATTCACCAATGCAGCATTTCCAAACTAATGGTTACAAAACTAACTAATTCTCCCACCTCAAGCTCAGGCAATCTTCATGATGGGGACACACGTTTTTGCTTAGCTAACCAAGGAAATAAGCAGTGCAAATACCTTGAGTAACCAAGTTATTCTGCGGCATGCCAATTCACTACATGAAAAGTTAACTGCATAATTTAAAAGATTAACATTTAGTAAGGTAAATGCCACATGACATTTAATATTTTCCAGAAATAATTCCCAAGAATTTTTCTGATTTTCAACGAAAAATTAAGACATACTTCCTCAGGCCCACTTCTGCTCCCAATCAGAAACCCACCTCCGTGTGTCTCTGATGCAGCGCGTTATATTCCTTCTTCAGTTCTGCTTCTCTCTCTTCAAGTCTGCTAACTGAAATTAAGACACATACACTTAATCAGAACCAAATATGAGAAACTGTGTCAAAATAACTGGCCTTAAAAATTCAGAACGGGTTTTCCATCATCTTTAGCAATTTAAGGCTCTGCGCTTCATACGAAACTGCACATGTGGTGTCCTCACTCCGTGACCCTGAGTAAGTCTTTAGAGGAAGAGAAATGGGAGGACAAATCCAAACCCCAAAAATGGCACAATCAGGTTGTTTCCTAATGTTTATCAGGTCATCCTTTTACGTGGTTTTTAATATAACAAAGAATCACCCCTTTCAAACATGGGGATCACCTCGTATGAATATTAAGCTGGTACTGGGCCCAAATCCTTCTACAACTGGTCCAGCTTTGCCCAGCTGCCGGCGCACCGCTGTAGCTGAGCGCTTTCCCGCCTTGCTCCTGAGTTCTGTGCCCATCATCTGTTATCTGGCTCCCTCTGCTGGTGACTTGTGGAGTAGCGCTTACACAGTACAACTTTAGGATCTTCTAATGCCAAGGACAGGCTTCCAATCTTTAGCACAGAAGGTCAGCAAAGATTTCACAGGAGACCATGGCCAGGGGAAAGGAGGTGACTGGGGGAAGAGAGGGAGCCCAAGCAAGAACCCAAAGCAACTCCAGTCAAGATGGGTGGTGACAAGCATGTTCTAGGCGCTGCCATCGGAAGGGCACAAAGACATGCTGCAGTGGAAGTGGTCGATGGCGGGACTGCTGGGATTGGCAGGCGGACGGGCAGTGA
This sequence comes from Octodon degus, assembly GCF_000260255.1. Lineage (NCBI taxonomy): Eukaryota > Metazoa > Chordata > Mammalia > Rodentia > Octodontidae > Octodon > Octodon degus. The sequence goes on along the minus strand of NW_004524632.1, from coordinate 5,066,171 downwards.
GGGATTGTCATGTGGGGAGAAGGAAGGCCTGCGCATACTGTGTCCTAGCGGGGTGCGGTGGCGCGTGCCTGCAACTGCAGCACTCAGGAGGCTGAGGCAGGAGGATCATGAGTTTGAGGTCAGCCTGGGCTACACAGTGAAACCAACTACATATCAAGATCCTGTCTCAAAAAGAGAAGACAGTGTCAGGATGGCTTTCTTGGCTTCCCTGGAGTGCTCTCAGTGAGGGTCAGCTAGCACAGAAGGCCCCTTACAGGCTACAGCCTGAGACTGCGGCAGAGAGCTGCAGGGTGACAGCTGTGCGCTGCTGCTCCAGCAGACACAAGCGGACGGCGCGGCGCCTGAAGTCCACGCGCCTGGCCTCTGATCTGCGCAGCCCAGCAAACTCAGCTTACCTTACTCTGCCACATCTGTTTGAAATATATCATTAAATAGGAAAACAAGAACTGATTATACTATGCTTTGTTCCTCATTCAAGCCCAGGAGCCTTGGCCCGTTAAATCTGCCCAGGGAAGGAAGCCCCAGCCAAGCACCCGGCGCCCTCCCCATGTGGGAAGCCTGGTGCTGCTGGCTCAGTGTGTGGCTGAGGGTGACAGGCACACGGGAACACAAGGTCTCGGTATAGATACTGCCACCACAGCAATTTCAGGTGCTACCTCAAAAGACAGGACAGTCAGACAAATTAAACACACGGGCGATACTTTCTTTGGCACCAGAAACTGAACTCTCGATTTCATGCTTGCCAGGTGGGTGCTGTGTCCCGGGCCCCATCCTACTTCTCCTTGTCAATTACACTTACCTGAAAGTTTCAGCTCAACCCTAGATTACTGGACAACTATCAATTTTCAGTTACTCAACTTCATCTTTGTGAATCAAAGATGACGCAGGGACACAGTGCCCGCTGGGCAAGCATGAGAGTGAGTTCAATTTCTGGTGAAAAAAAAAAAAAAAAAAGTAACACACATGTGTTTGATTTGCCTGGCTTTCCTGTCTTTTAGGTAGATGATGTACCAACAAAATACAAATTGGATGCTGAGCCTAAAATATAGTCCAACTCTCCTTCATAAACCTTGCATTAGGTCTGCGCTGACTTCCCGCTGACGACCACACCCAGTGTCAGCCACGAGATGACACGGGCATCACGACACACGCTTCAGTGCGGAGGAATCAGGCAAACGGAGGTCCACTTCCCCCACGTGGCCACGGTGGCCACAGTGACTCCTTCCTTCCAGAGGAGGCTGGCTCCAGAACCAGGGCTCTTAATTCTCCCGCTGTGGTGCTCTCAACAAACGCTCCTTTTGCCGAGTGTGGCGGCCCATATGCCAGCTGTCCCAGCACTTCCAGCAAGCTGAGGAAGGAGGCTGGCCAAGCCTCTTGAGCTCAGCCCGGCCAGCTTAATGACTTTGCAAGACTCTCACAAAGTACAAAATAAAAAGGGGCTAGGGATGTAGCTCAGCGTAAAAGGCCTGGATTCACTCTTCAGTTCTACAAAAAAGAAAGCAGAAGAATGCTCCACTCCTTTCAGTCTTGAAGTCTATTTAAGACTTCACTGAGCTGGGGTGGTGGCACACACCTGTAATCTTAGTACTCAGGAGGCTGAGGCACAAGGATGACTTGGAGTTCAAGGCCAGGCTGAACTGCATAGTGAAATCTTGTCTCCAAAAGACAAAGACAAACAAAAAAGATTTCACAGAGGGAAGGAGGTAAGCTTCAAACAAAAAATGTTGTGATAGAAATAACCCAGTCACAGACCTCTGAAAGGAAAACAACAAAGTGCCAAACAAAAATGTATCTCAACTTTATTAATCATGGAGACTGAGACTGCCACGGCTTACATGTATTCTGTCCCCCAAAGGTTCCTGTGCTGGAAGCGTGGGTCCCCAGGATGGTGGTGTAGGAGACGGTGTGGAACCCTAAAGAGGTGGGGACCAGCGAGAGGTCCAGGGGTCACTGGAGGTGCTGCCTGGGAAGCAATCCAGGTCGCTCCGGTGGAACCCCTGGGTTCTTGTGAGAGCAAGCTGACCCTGGTAACCAGTTACACAAATCAAGAAGTCTAGTAAGTGATACAAGATCTACTGCTAGGGAACCACAGGCCCGTAGCGATGGGCCCCATTTAGGAACCAGGAACTAGGCGGTCGGGATACCGGGGCAGCGCAAGGCGTAGCTTCCCAGCAGCCACTCACTGCACGCCACACTGCAAGGCCTGGGCTTTCGGGACCTGGGCGTGCCTCAGCCACACAGCAAGACCCTAGTCTTGGAATGCCAAAAACCAGAACAAAAAAGGAAAGTCAAATATAAGTGAACAAAACCCCAACATTTAGTAAATGCTGAATAAATTCACAAATATGCAGTGAAGAGTTTTAAAAGTAATAATAAAATCAGGTCAGAGGAAACATTTTTAAAATCAGATTATATGAGCACAAATGATAAATGTTAACTTTTAATTAAAATTGTCTTTCTCATGCAGTTCACAGTAGAAAGGAGACACAGGTGGCTGCCATTCGCCGTTTGCCCTTCGCCTTAACGCTTGTGCACATCCAGCTAAGGCAGCCTCCTCTTGTTCCTGGACACAAAGTGACGCTGTCAGCTCCGACTCCTGTGCCAGCTTCTGGCTCCTGACGTGGTCAAAGGCCCCGGCCCCTGTACGCAGTTCCTTCCTGCCCTTCCTGCCCCTCCTGCCTGATGCTGGCTGTAAGATAAGCCTATAGCCAAAGAGGAAAGTGATCGATGATGCAGAGTGTGCCTAAGGAGAGTCACATGGGGAGAAAACATTCTCTCAGGCTTTCACAGAGAGCACACTGGCCAAGCAATGGCCCTGACTCATCCACATGGCTGACACTGACAAACAATCTGAGGTACAGGATCTCAGCATAAATCCTGAGGGGATTTCACTGACCTTCTCAGACCCAAAAGCTACAACTCTTGTTGCATAGGTCCTGCTTTACCTTGGTCTTAACCATCCAGCAGAAGAGTATAAAGGCGAAGTATAAGAAGTAAAGCCATGGTGTTATGTTGAGCTGTAGGGGACTCAAGTCAACAATTTCTGACATTGCCAGTCAAGCGGAAGACCCAGTACTATTATGGACTCCTGGACTCTTAGTATATTTTGCTGAGTTAACACACCTATAATATTCAAATAATGGAACTAAACAAAAAAGGGGATACAGATGAATGTCCATTTTGTATCTGTGTATTCAAAGTGGTTAGGATAGTTATATAGTTACATTATCTTAATGAATAGAGGGATTTGTTGTAATAGTGTTTGTAAATAGGATATCATGTTTGCATCTTGTACAGCAATTAACCACCAGAAAGAATGTTTGCAATGTGTTAATTATTGAAATTGTCCTACCAATTTGGTTTGAAGCTGTCTCATTGCTATTTGTTTCTCAATAAAATTATGGAAAAAAAAATAAGCCTATAAACGGCAGGTGCCTCTGCTTCCAAAGACTCCTACTTGTCACGAACACCCGCTTTTATTTTTTCTATGTTTTATTTTTGAGACAGGGTCGCCCTATACATATAGTCCAGGCTGGCCTTAAGCTCTCTCTGTAGCCCAGGCTGGTCTCGAACTTGCACTGATCCTCCTGTCTCAGCCTCCTGGGTGCAGGAATTACAGATGTGCACTGTCACACCACGTTTAGGAACACCCACTTTAAAAACTTTACGCAAGGAATAAGATGAGAGTCCTTCTGTAGCTTAATGACAGGGAACAGCCTCAAAAACACCCTGTCACCCAGTTTCGCCGCAGACATACTTTCGCAAACTAGGACAGCTAGGACGTCAGCAGGGGATATAATCCCATGAGTGCGGTGGCACACATGCAGGCCGGGTCTCGCTGTTACACAGAGAGGCAGTGCACAACTGTGTAAGTTCCATGACTTGGCTACAGCAGCCGGAGTTAGTGTAGCATACATTAGCTCGTAAACATATATTAAAGTTCTCATAGAATAAAAACCTTCTAAGTCACCGAAGCTGTCACCCATTATGCTTTAAGAATAACTGATGTAGCCAAGCACAGTGACACATGCCTATCATCTCAGCTACTTAGGAGGCTGAGGCAGGAAGATTACAAGTGAAGGTCAACCTGGGCCACTTAGCAATTTAGTGAGACCCTGCCTCAAAATTTACAAATAAGAAAAGGCTGGATGTACAGCTCTAAATAAACAGATAAATAAGGCAAGGAAGCTACACACAGTGGCTCACACTTGTGTCTTGGAACTGAGGGGGGCTGAGGCAGGAAGATGGTAAAGTCAAGCCCAGCTTAGGCAAATAAATGACTTGGTAAGGGGCTAGGGAGATAGCTTGGCAGGCTAACCGCCTGGCTGGCAAGTACAAGGACCCAGGTTTGATCCCTGGTACTGCATTGCATGCCAGGCTGGCCACTAAGAGTCTGAGCTGCATAGCAAGATCCTGTACCAAATAAATAAATAAATAAATAAATAAATAAATAAATAAATAAATAAATAAATAAATAAATAACTTAGCAAGACTGTCTCAAAAGAAAAAAAAAAAAAAAAAGCAAAAGGGGGCTGGAGAGATAGCTCAGCAGTCTGAAGCACCTGCATAGGCAAGCTTAGGCACAGGAGATCGTGGTTCCATCCCGGGCACTACATGCCACACCAGCCCCACCCTCAGTGCGGGCTGAGCCCACCAAAAACAAAAGCTAAAGGGCTGAGATGTAGCTCAGATCAAGGGGCTCAATCCCCAATGTCACAAAATAAAATGAAACTAATAATAATAATAATAATAATAATAATAATAGACAACAAACAGGATAATTTTCATCTTGTTATTCTGGATATATTTCTGAATACTATTCTAGTAATTATTCTCTCCCCCTTAACACCTCAAGTAGCTATAAACTTTGACTATCTATGACTTTCTGTATCTCATACTTTCTGGTACTCTGATCTAAATATTACTACTGTCAGTGGGGCATAGCTGTGCACTCCTGTAATCCCAGCACTCAGGAGGCTAAGGCAGGAGGACTGCTGTGAGTTCTAGGCCAGCCTGGGTTACAAAGTGAGTTCAAGACCAGCATGAACTGCATAGTGAGACCCTGTTTCAAAAACCTAAACAACAAAAATTACTATTGTCCTTTTAGGTGCACAGAGTTCAAACCATAAAGGCCATGTAATATGACCCTACAGGATCCCATAAGTCATGTACTGCACACTTGCACTCCACGTAAGATGACACACAACAAATGCACGAATGTATCTTTTTCTGAATATGCAGTAACTCAGTACACCGAGATCCAGCATCCGATAAACTCTGTCCGAAGCCTAGTCCCGGGAGGTGACGCAAGCACTTGAGAAAGCACCACTCAGCACAGGGAAGAGCCCCTGGGGAGCCCTGTGTGCCGCCGAGGACCCGGCACAGGAAAGCAAGGCACAGAGAGACAGGAAGAGGAAGCAGGAAGCCAGAGGCCAGGCGCATGGAGGTAGCTGCGGCCTCCATTCCCCCTGAAACGCACTAAGGCCTCCTTTGTGTGGAATTTCCCACGTAAACCCAAGCTTCAAAATGATCTCAAGGAAAAAACTCCCCAAACCTTGTCATTTGACTCATCCAAACTAGCCACAACTGGAAATGAACAAGATTCTGCAGAGCCTACCTATGCCGAAACAATCTGCTATTGTTTTTTTAACTGCTGATTTTCTGAGGAGAGGAATAAGAGAAATCAAATCATTGTATCCAAAAGTGAAAAGATGACAAGGGGGCAATAGAAAAATGAGTCCACCATTTCCCCTTTGGTTAGTCAGTGGAGTAATTCAGCCTTCTTCTGAAGGCTTCTTCTATCCATCTTTCCACAGAGCCAGAGGATGCGGCGTGGCAGGAAGGGCCGCCGGCCCGCCGGCTCCGCATCAGAGCTTACCTCCTCACACTGAGGGCCTTGCCAGTGTGGAACACCTTCCCGCTCTGCTGTCTTCTGCCCCATCAGACTGCTGATAGGCCTACGGGAGGAGAGAGAAACAGACCTGCTAGAATGCCGTGTCCGACTTGTCGTGGGCCTTCCCACAAGGGGTCGGCAGTTCTCACTGCACACGGAAGGCGGGTAACCCAGCTCCTGGACCTTAGGAGGTCAACCTTGGGCTTTCAGAAACACTCCTCGAACAATGGATCATCAAAAGTCCCCAAAGCTAAGCAAGAAGCAAATGCTGGCTTCAGAGCAAGTGGATCTCAGGCAGCCACATGGAGATAGTAATAAAAAGCTCTCCTCTGCCAACTAAGTCCTTTACTACATCTCTGAACCTCAAAAGATTTTCACACATAGTCCATATTTCTAATCAATAACACAACATGAAACTATAAACCTCTCATAAATCAATGAGCACGCCCTTAATGCAGAGGGGATGACTCCAAAGAACCCTAGTGGCAGGGGATGCCTAGCAATCTGACATCATCACTGTCTTGAAGATGTCCCAGAAGCCATCCGTCCACAACAGAAAGCTGACTGACTACTCCAGGTGGAGTAGTTCCGCAGGGAGAGGCCACCTCCATGTCAGCACGCACTCCTCCTGGCCACGAAGAACTTCCTCAGAGCCAACCAGACCAGCACATCATTTCCTCTAACTCAGCCAGGCCAAATGACAGAAAAATAGCTTGGCCTTTTCCTTATTCAACCTTTTCTAAGTGTGAGGAGGAACCCATTCATTACCTCCCGATCCTCTAATCTAAGTCACCAGAAATCTTTTAACCTTTGCTCATAAGATTAGTTTTCTATGTTACACAAAGGACTTGATATTAATTGTAAGCTACAACTTTAAGGTTCTCAACAGACAGCCCTAGACTAAAAAAAGGAAGAACTTAAATACACATAATAAACAACAGAGCAGACCACATAAAACTGCCGAGTGGAGCACAAGTCATCAAATGTTATTGTTCGTAGAAATTAGCTTATGCTTCATTTTCTACTTACCCTCTCAGACACAGGCTCTAAGAAAACCAAGAGCTCTTCTAGGAATTTATTAAGTATATAGATATTCTGAACATTGCAAAGGACTATACTTAAATGGACAAAAAGGAACCTTTTACCACTGTTTAAAAAAAAAACCTGGAAGATATAAATCTGAAGCTTCTATCTAAAGTTGACTTATCAAAAAACTGCTTTCAACAAAACCACAAATCTGAGCCAGGGATATAGCTCAGTGGCACGGTACCTGCCTGGCAAGCTTGAGGCTCCAAGTTCAATTCTCAGTACCAACACCACCCCCACCCCAGGAGTCTTCAGTCATCTGTTTTTTATTTTTTAAGTTTTTTAAATTTATTTGGTACAGGGTCTTGCTAAGCAGCTCAAACACATAGTGATCTTCCTGTCTCAGCCTCCCCAGCACTGGGATTATAGGTACGTGGCACCATGGCATGTGGCACTGGGGGCCGAACCCAGGTCCTTACGCTTGACAGGCAGGCGCTTCAACTGCGGAACTATCTCTCCAACCAGTCATCTGTTTTTATCAGTAAAACATTATGTAGAAGGGCCAGGAGTATAGCTCAGTGGCACAAGTGCCTGCCTGGCAAGCACAAGGTCCTGAGTTTAATTCCTGGTATCAAAAAATTACCAAGAAGGGACTATCAAGATAATAAAATTAAAATTGAAAGACAACTATAATGTCATTCAACTTTTCTAGAACATTAACAATGCAAAGCACAATCAAGGGATTGATAAAAGCTTTTATGGGCCTGAAGGTACTCTTTTAAGTGATTTAAAAGACAGTAGCAAACTATGTAGACCATCTTGAATACTAGCTGATATAAATTATGCAAGTTAAAATCGCTTATTTTTCTTTGGTGGTGTAAGGCCTGTAATTTATCAAATTTGAAAGTCTGTTTGGAGATATTTACTCTTTTAAAACACAAAATGATGGCAATGATTTTTTACACCTAATTGCCTACACTTTCCAATGAGAGTTTATTGTTCTTCTGACTAAGAAAGAAGATAACTGTTTTCTTTCTAATAGTAACATTTAAAGTGAAGGCTTTAAGTTATTTTACTAGACCAAGATCTTTATATCAAGCTACAAAGGCCAGTGACTGTGTCTGTGGGGAAGAAGTGGGTGACGCTGGAACGCGAGGCCTGTCCTTAGATGTCAATGGTTTCCATTCAGTTAAGAAAAAAGGGAGATTCTCATTCCAAGCAAAGAAGGGCAGAGTAGAACCGCGGGAGTCTTTAGCTTTTACAATCACTGCCCTCTAAGACTTGCCATCTTCTTTTCTGAGAGAGACCATGGCTGTGCACCTACAGGGAAGTGGTCTATAACTCAAGGAGCCCGACAGCAGGCAGTGTTTCCTAAGAGAGAAGAAAACAATAAAAGTTTGTGCATCCACTCTGGGTGCCAATAAGTTGTCAATAATGATTCAAAGTCTTAAAATATGGTAAACAACAAGGAATTTGCTGTTAATCCTTACTCTCCAATTCTGTTCACGGAAGAAATGCCTAATACTCTAACATACCAAGCACCACTCCTATTTCTTCATCAACTTCCTTAAATATATTCTAAGAAAATTATCAATGGAAAACCTATAGAAGTTAAAAAAAAATACACACACACACACACACACACACACACACACATATTTACTGCAATATGATTCACTACACTAGAAAAATGTCCAACCAACCAACAGGGAAAGTTTCTGGAGGCCTTTTAAAAAACCCACTCACTTCTCTTTCTCTTTTTTAATGTATTTGTACAGGGTCTCACTATGCAGCTTGGACTCATAGTGATCCTCCTGTTTATAGTCTCCTGTCCTGGAATTACAGGCGTGTGCCACCACGCATAATCTTTTTTTTTTGGTGGAACCAGGGATTGAACTCAGGCTCTCAGGCTTGCCAGGGAAGCACTTATTCCACTGAGCCATCTCCCTGGCCCCAAATAGCTCAGTGGATTAAAGCACCAGCTTAAGTAGCTGCAGGGGCCGGGAATTCAATCCTCTGGCCTGCCACGCTGGCCCTGCCCCTGAGGCCTGCTCAGTGATTGAGACTGGTTGTGGTGGCGCATGCCTGTTGTCCCACACAAAGTCTTGTAGCTGGCTCAGTATGCGTGTGAGTGCACCCAGGGGCGGGGCCAATGTGGCATGCGGTGCCAGGGATTGAACCTCCAACCCTGTGATTAGTCCGCTGAGCTATCTCACTGGCCTTTCATTTTTATCTCAGTTCATTCCTTTTATTTCACAAGGATTTGAGGTGACTTTGAAAAATACTATAAAGCTGGGAAGATAGTTCAGCAGCAGTATTTGACAAGTGCAAGGTCTTGAGTTCAATCCCTGGTAACAAAAATGAAAGAAGGTGGTGGGGAGAACATTATATATATAAACTTGGATGCGGGTGGAAAAGACTGTAAGTATGCTTAACAGGGTAAGATCCAAACAAGCTGTCACAACGTTTGGCCTGCTTCTCAGCAGCCCAGATAAAAAGGAAATGGTCGGGGCTGGTGAGATGGCTCAGTGGTCTAAAGCACCTACTTAGAACAAGCTTAGCAAAGCACAGGGACCGCGGTTCAATCCCCCAGCACCACATGCCAGCTAGCCCCGCCCCCTGGTGGGCTGAACTGGCCACACACACACACACAAATAAAAAATTTAAAAAAAAAAAAAAAAAAGGAAATGGTCACCAAGTAATTCTCTGTAGAGGAGAGAAAAAAGCACAGTTCCCCAAGAAAACCCAGACTTGTTAATAGATGGTATAACTTTGGATGCTCAACATATGCTTACATTAAAAAGATAAAAGATTATACAATCAGGAAAAGATGAAACATGTAAAGGAAAGTACAAAATTATAAATATTTCTAATTGCAATAATGTAAAAACATGATACATTGCAAGAAAACCTACATAATGCCCTCCTTTCCCTCTCCCCAACACAGCTATGAGTTCTTGGACCAAAAGACCACAGCCCACTTCTCCGTACCACAATGCTGGGGAACACTAGACAGCTTACAGCAGTAGGGTGTGGTTCTGTGTACCAGTACTGGGCCTCGAGCCCAGAGGTGCACCCTCACCGAGCGCCATCCCCAGCCCTTTTTATTTTTTATCTTGAGGCAGGTCTCCCTGAATTGCTCAGGCTGGCCTTGAACTTCCAGTTCTCCCTCCTCACTCTCTGGAGTGGCTAGGGCAACAACGTGTGCTGCTGGGCTTGGCCCAGTGGGTTTCTTCCTCTTGGCAGATCTACTTTTCCTTTTATTGGTACATGTTTTCAGTGTAAGTACCGCGTGCTAACTGACTGTGACACTGGAGCTAAGGCCTGTTTGCAGTAGACGACCTCCACGCTCATCTGGGGGAGCTTGTGCATTAACATGCTAGCGTCATTTTTTTTTTTTTTTAAATTTTACGTACTGGTACAGGGTCTCACTAAGCAGCTCTGACTCCCAGTGATCCTCCTGTTTTCCGCTTCCCCCACGCTGGGATTACAGGTGTGTGCCACTACGCCCAGTCTCAGTATCCAGCTCAGTGTGCCCAGGGCTGGTGTGGCATGCTGCCGGGGATCAAACCCTGGTCCCTGCGCTTGCTCAAGCAGGTGCTTGGACCCCTGAGCTATCTCCACAGCCTCCGTCATTTTCAATTCCCTCTCCCTCCTCCCTAGCCCCTGCCTCTTGATATTTTTAACTGTATGAGTGTGTCTAGATTTACCAACTCACTAGAGAGAACATTTGGCTTGCATAGGAAAATGGCAAACAGATGACACAAAACGATGAAGACAAAAACTGTTTCCTGACATCACTGTCACACTATAAGTGGCAGAATTGATTACTTGAAAAGCACCAAACTAAACTTCCTCAAATTGCAACCTCCTTATTTCATATTTCACATCATATATATTTTAGATCCTTCTTTAAAGCTCACTCAAACCAGCAAAAAAAAACCTTCTAAAGTTCACTCAGTGTTAAGTATTGAGAGTGTTACTGCTACTTTAACATAGGAAATACTATATAGCATGTTTCTAAAAGCTTTATTTATGCTAGAAAAATAAAAAAATTCATGTTAGCTCAATTTTTTAAAAAAATAGAACCACCAGAAATCTCCAAAAATCAAATATTACCCACAAAATTGTAATTTTTATAAACTCAATTTTTCAGTGTTAAATCATACCACATGATAAATTCCACACAACTGAAAACCAGAAGTGTACCTTTAATTCAGTTCCCATTTCTTTTTTTCTTGTTTCTCAGACAGTAAATAACTGCAACCAAAATTTCCCCTTTTGACATAGGAAGTGGGCTTGGAGCACAGCTTGGACCCATCGCGGCTGCGTCCGAAAAAGGATGTGTGCCCTGAGCCGTCAGGTAGAGCTGTCTGCACCGCTCGGTGTGGCTGCGGCCCCAGAGCCAGCACAGTGCGTCAGCCTGCATATGTGACCCACACACATCTGTGTACATGGACCGCCACGTGCACAGAAACAAAGCTCCGGAATCCAGACAGTGGCTACCAGGGGATAAAAACAGTAATTTTTTTTTTTTTAAATCTTTTTATGCATTTAGTACAGGGTCTACAGAGTCTCACTATACAGATCAGACTTGTAGTGATCCTTCTTGCATTTCAGCCTCCCAAGTGCTGGGATTACAGGCGCTTGCCACCACCCTCAGTGTCAGTCGCTGTTTCAATGCACCCCGGGGATGGAACCCCCAGCCCCTGTGTCTACCTAAACAGGTGCTCTAATCTGCTGAGCTATCTGGCTGGCCCTCTAATTCTTTTGTATATCTGGAAATTTTTCTAAGCAAAAGCAGAGGGAGCTGGCCATGGTGGTGCACGCCTGCAATCCCAGCTCCCTGGTGGTTGAGGCACAAGAATCACTGTGAGCTCGGGGCCAGCTCGGGCAACAATGCAACACCCTGTCTGAAAATAAAATTTAAAATGGACAGTGATATAGCTCAGTGCTCCCTGGGTTGAATCCTCAGACTGGGAAAGAAAAGTTTTTGGATTAAAATGAAAATATAGGCCAGCCATGGTGGTGCAGGCCTGTAATCTCAGCTGAGGCAGAAGGATCACTGTGAATTTGAGACCAGCCTGGGCTGCAAAGTTAGCTCAAGGCCAGCCTGAGCTGCATAGTGAGACCCTGTCTCAAAACAACTAAATAAATAAGTAATGAAAATACAACAAGCAACACCTTCTGAGAGGAATAAGAGAATGGGGACCACAGAACATGACAATTCCAAAATGCAGGATCTGATTCACTGGACTGAAAAACACATCTAGCACACTAAAAGGACACATTCTGAGACTCTGAACATTCTGCTGACGTCACTGCCTCCCTTCGCTGAGAGGCTCCTCCGTTTGGCTACCCCTGCATTTGTTCCTTGTGCTGCAAGCGGCAGGCTGGGGCGGAGCGCAGGGCCTCGTGTGCAGGGCCAGCGCGCTGCACTGAGCTGCATGAGCCCAGCCACTAGACACGGACCTTTAACTTTGGGCTACAAAGGGCTCATGTGCTCCAGAAAAAACGAGCGGCTCACTCCATTTAGTTACTTTGGTTAAAAAAAAGAGACCAGCACTTTCTTTAAATATAAAAACAATTTTATGATATTGACTTCAAAAATGTAATTTCAAACATAAGGCAATTCCTCCTCCATTATATTTCTGTCACAGAAGCGCATTACTTAATACATATAAGCATTTTAGTCAAGGCATCCTATCCAAAATTAAAAGAAAATTTTCTACTGACAGCTCGGTACCTGGGCCCAGGGACATAGCTCAGCGGCACAGCACCTGCACCTAGCAAGTGCAAGGCCCTAAGTTCAATTCCCAGGACAAAAAAAAACTTTGTACCTCAGGAATCAAGATGAAAATTTAACCTATTAAAGTCATGAAAAGTAGGTTAGTTCTGCCAACTGTGCCTTTAGTGCTTGGTTCTAAGTACCAAATAATCCCTGATATGAAAGCACAATCAAGTCTGGATTAAAACATTATCTTCAATACCTGATCAGTTTCTTCCTTTTTAAACAATATCTTACTACGTAGCCCAGGCTGGCCCTGTACTTATAGCAATCCTCCTGCCTCAGCCACCGAGTGCTTGGATGATAGGCGCGTGCCTCTGCACACAGCCTTGCCTTATATTTTCTTCCTTAAATAAGAGAATGTTCAACTCTTAAAATATATCAAAAGCTTGTAATTGCCACAAAACTGTTCCTCCAGATGAGTGGCACTCACAGCAATGTGACTCCAGGGATGGAACTGTGTGTCCATTGTGGAGTCCACTTCAAGCTCCCCAAGCCCTTCAGGTCTAGAGCAGAACCCATAATAGGGTCATCAAGGTCACTTGGTGTATGTGATGCTAACCCAGAAAGAGGAAAGGGCTCTAAATAACTCAAGACTAAAAACACACAGACATGGCGGCATAGGCTTATCTGGTTTCACTGTTACCAAACATCCACTACCTGCCTTCTAGGCTACTGGGAACAGGCGCAGGAGCTCCCCAAGGCTAAATGCCAGGCTCCCGACACCTCTCCTTCAGCTCTATGAGGCCTTCTCTGTTGTGCAGGCTGCACGGAGTCCTCCGTGAGGTGAGGGCCCTGTCGAGAGTGGCAGCCCCTAGAGCAGAGTCATTATGGAGCCTTGGCGACCACGTGTGCAGACACTGCCCGGCCAGCTCTTGCCCCTGTGGATTCTAAAAGTCTACCATGCTAGGAAGGGAAGCTCTGTCTTCCTATATCAATGTGAAAACAGGTCACGAAGCATCGCACTGCTTTTCTAACTGCAATTTGATCTGGTTCATCTTCATTAGCCAAAAGGGGAAAAAAAATCTTTGGGGCTTGAAACAGAAGTCAAGAATAACCTGAAATTACATTAAAAATGAAATGGATCTGAAAAATGAACTTCTGTTCCTCTAAGAGCCACCACCTTTCCATTAGAAGGAAACAAAACAGAGACTTGTCACATTTTATATATACTTCAAAGTTTAATTTCTCTTAAATTTCAAAGCAACACAGAAACGATGGAACTTTGTGTGCTTGGCCAAAATAAATGAGAAGTTACCCACACAAACATGCATAACAGCTGTCACACAATGGTCACTAGAGGAGGCTAACCTGAGGAAGTGACCTCTGTGATGCAGCCACTGTACACCTGAGTTCGTACAGGGGAAAGAAGTCCTAGCACCGAGGTCCCCTTGGAGTCTGGGCTGACAGCTGCAAGCACCACGTGGAACCTTGTCAAAGGTCAGGAGAAGGCCCTGGCCTCCTAGAGCCTGCTCTGAATGTGTACTTAGAAGGAGAGGCAGTCTTACTTACTCTGGTCAGCATAGTTTTTTGCTTTGAGTTCAAGTTGTCTTGTTTGAGATTCTAGAGATTCCACTCGGGTCTGTAAATCCTTTTTTTCCTGTTCTTGAGAATCTTCAAATTCAATGAATTTCTAATAAAGAAGAACAACATACACTTTCATCAGAGAAATGAAATCGGTTGGGAAGAGATGTACCTTGGTGGTACAACCAGATTGTTCCAGAATACCATACCCCCAGGCTGCTGGGATTCCAGGCCTGCACCCCACCAGCCTCAGCAATGAAATCTTCCTATATTTTCAAGTTGTGCATTAATCAACACCAATTTGGTATTAACTACCTAGAGACATGTAAGAATCATGAGTTTAGGTTGATTTAGTCTTCTTAAAAGTCATTTAAAAACCTCCAAATATATAAGTAAAAATGTGACAAAAATAATTTGTTTAGTAACATGTTTTTATTTCATGTAATAGGAATTCCAAAGGAAATACATATATCTGACTACAAACACATAAATGCATTATACTTGCATATTCATCTTGACTTCAAGTCATAATTTTTAACCCCTAACACCAGCAAAGATAGAATAATCAGCAAATATTCTCTAAACAATTATTTGACTGGTAAGCAGTCTCGGGGACAGGCATGTACCTCAGTGGCACGGCACTTGGGTAGCACGTGTGAGGCCCTAGGTACAGCCGCAGCAGTTAAAATACATCGGTAATAACCAGTCTTGGAGATGGACTTGAACTGGGCGTTTAAGTGCCTAAGAAAAGGACCCAGCCTGACTATCTCCACCAACCACACCAAATCCACGCACATGCGGGATCACGTGGCCACGGTCTTGCTCTCTTAGACAGCAGCACCTGGGAGGTGATGCACGCCCTCGCCCTCGCCCTCGCCCTCGCCCTCGCCCTCGCCCTCCAGGCTCCCGCCACCCCAGCCTCCGCGCTTTCCTCCTCTGCTGCCCTCGCTGCTTGCTCCTTCTGGCCCTCTTCTCTGGTGCCTGCTCTTCTTCCCAACTTCACACGGGTGTACCTGCTCCTCAGACAGATTTTCTTCTTCCTTGTTTACTCATCCCTCAGTGATCTCTCCCATTCTCATGGCCTTAAACACTAACTGTATGCCGGTAACTCTCAAGTTCCCATCTGCAGCCCCGTCCTGAGCCTCACATTCATGTGTCTAAACAGCCTGTCGGGCCCCTCCGTCCAGGCCTCTGATCTCGCTTAGGCTCAGTGCATTGAAGTCTTCTCCTCCCTGTCTTCTCTGCTCATTCAGTCACCATGGTCAGGCACGCAGGCCTAGGACTTTGTGGTCAGCCTGGGCTTCCCTTGTCCCTCCCCTGCAGTTCATCTGCACGCCCTGCTCCACGTCTCCATTACCTGCTCCCCGTTACTGCCATGGTAGGGATCTCCTAATGGCTCTCCTCTCCTGCTCCTCTCTGCTGCCTTGAGCTAAGACCGCTTTCTCCTCTGCTGAAGGCCCTTCGCCAGCTTCACCTTTTGCCACAGCCCTACCCCATGGCCTCCCAGGGCCCAGCCTCCTCCCACCTTCCTCCTCACCTTCCTCCTCACCTTCCACATCTCCCCGGTTACCTGCTCCTCCCTCCTTCCCATTCTGACTCCAACTCCTGGCGGTCTCAGCGCTATAAGCCGCGGCACCGGCTTCCCGCTGCTGCAATGGCAGCTTCCTCCTCACAGACCCCAGCTTGCTCCTGCCTCGCCTCCTTTGTGCCCTTGCTCAAATGTCACCTTCTCAGCATACCCCTCTTTGATGCACACCCTGTTCCCCCTCCTCACTTTCCTTCAGGACACCTGTCAACGGCCAGCAAGCTGCACACTGTAGGAATTGGCCTTATTATGCGCCATTCTCACTAGACTGTGAGCACCACGAAGGTAGGCCTTTCTGCATCACTCACTGTTGACACCCCAGCTAGCAGTACACAGCAGGTTCCCAGCCCAGTCCCACCCGGCCCACAGCCTCTCGGCTGCTCACAGCCAGCGCAAACTTCCCATTCCTGTTGGTTCTTGTCTCGTGCTTTACTACATCTTAAATGCTAACTATGGGTCACAACAAGGTTAAGAGTGATAACACTAAGTCTGAAAGGCTTATGTTAGTCCACTACAAAGTTAATTCCAAGTAAAATGTGAATGTGAAGGCAACTTTCAAGATCGTTTTTCTTTCTTTAGAGATAGTGTCTCGCTATGTAGCTCAGGCTGGCCTCGAACTCAAAGTGATCCTTCTGCCTCTGCCTCCCAAGTGCTGAGACTACAGGTGTGAGCCACCATGCCTGGCTCACAAATTATTTGTAATTACATTATTTCTTTTGGGGAAAGTCTGCTCATTACTTGTTTGTTTGGGCACTCATCAATAGTTCTGGAAAGAACTGACTAGAACTGAGGTATGTGTTATGTTTGTGAAATGAATGAATAAATGAATGAATGAGTGAATAAATACATAGATACAACTTTCATAGTAAAAAACTGAAACCCATATAGGAAAATGCATAATTCACATGCAAAACCCCTCAGGTCTCACTGCCTGTACGACCTAGCTTTCATGTGTACTTTCCCGACTTTATCTGTCTTTGGTGTTTCAGTTACTGTGGAGGACACAGTTGGCCAGCACATGCTGCCTTCCTCTAGGAAAATTCCTCTCCGGCTGACGCTAATTGTATTCAGCCCATGGAACCGGATTGCTGTGACTCTCTCCCCAGGGGAGACAAGACAGTAGTCAGAACCTTTCTGGGACAGCTGCCGGTTATTAAGAAAATACTACCTGCAGTGGCATAGATATGGCTTGTCCCTGCTGAAATTCATGAAGAAGTGATTCCCAAGAGAAAGGTGCTGAAGGCAGGGGACTTTTCAGAGGCGATTAGGACTTTTCAGCAGGTCATGCCTTCCTGTGAGCCGTGAGCTCCCCTCTGGCAGGGCTGCATTAGTCACTGCAAGTGCAGGTTGTTACCAAGCAGGGCAGCCCTAGTGTTCTGTCTTCTACAAAGCCCACTTTCGCTTCCTCTGTGCTGAGCTGAAGCTGGGGGTGAGTCACCCATTGATGCAAGTGCCCGTCTTGGGTTTCTCAAACTCAGAACACAACTCAAATCAACCTTTTTTCTTCATAGAAAACCCAGACTCAGATATTCTGTAACAGCAGCAAAATGCAGACTGCGACACCAACTTTTCCTGTGCTGGCACCTAACAGATGCATGCTGCACGCTGATACCTTTCCTCTAAGAGGAGGCCTGAACCCTGTCTTAGCAGTTAGCCTGCTCCCCATCCCCATCCCCATTCCTTTTCTCCAATAAATTTTCCTAGTCTTAAAGAAAGAACAGGTCTGAGAATAGACAATCTAGGGGGAAAAAAGAGCAAAGGAAAGAAAAATCTAATTTTTTCCAATTCCATAAGCCAATGAATTCCTTTTTAATATATGCCTATTTGAACTTGTTTCTATTACAAGTAAAAGCACCCTGATATAGTTATGCACTTTCTTTCCCTCCACAGCCATTTATTCCAATGCTGTCTTGATTGTTGAAGCTTCAAATCTTCAACGACTAAAGCAATAGTTCTTGGGCACTGGGCATCCACAGACCCGCTTAGAAAGCTAGTGAATCTGGCTGGAGTGCACACCTGCAGTCCTAGCACTAGCAGACTGAGGTAGGAGGACCACTGTGAGTTCAAGGCTAGCCATGACTATATAGTGAGATCCTGTAAAAAAAAAAAAAAAAAAAAAAGAATTTATAAACTCTATTTCTTCAATACAAACTTCTTCTGCCTGCCCTATCAGACTCTCCCTTCAGCGGCTCAAGGACCTGGCACACCCTTTGCCAAGCCCCAGGGCGAAGCACACTTGCCCATGAGGGCGTTCCAATTTGTGCGGCTTCTACAGAAATCCATCGAAAGCGGTTGTTCCTTTTTTCAGAACCTTAATCAATTGAGGACTTTACATAGGAGTACAGGTTATAGCAAAAATAAGTGGAAAATGGATAAATCTTTCATTCAAGAAGCATCAACAGGCCAGCAAGATAGCTCAGCAGGCTAAGTATCTGCTTATGCAAGTGCAGGACCAGGGTTGGATCCCCAGCACCACAGGCTGCACCCGCCCCAAGTCCAAGCGTGGCGGTGCACGCCGGTAATCCATCCCAGCAGTAGGGAGGCTGAAACAGGAGGATCACTATGAGTCTGAGCTGCATAGTGTGACCCTGTATTACGTACGTTAAAAAAAGAAGAAGAAGAAAAAGAAGCAGCATCTATGAACTGCTTAGTATCTGCCCGGGACACAGCTGTGCCTTCCATGCTCACTGGCTACAACTGAACCCAGGCAGATGGGGTAAGATTGCATTACCAGAAGAGCAGTGCCTCGGATGTCTACGTTATTTCAACAATTTTGCCTGAGTATATAAACAAGAACTAAGAGTAAATAAGAAATGTAATTGTCGGGCTGGGGAGATGGCTCAGTGGAATAAGCGCTTCCCTGGCAAGTGCAAGCCTGAGTTCAATCCCCGGTAAAAGAAATGTAATTGTCTTTTGGCCTGCTTTGAAAGGGCTACGCTCTTGGCAATCGAAGTGCTAGCTCTGGGTGATTCTTACTATGCATAGAGCCCTCTGGTGCCACGGGCACAACACTGCTTTAAAGGCGGCACGGCGAATGCCTGTCAAGAAACGGCAACACTCGGGCTGGAGGTGCAGCTCTAGAGGTGGAGGGCTTGCCTCGCCCAGCACCAGAAAAACAAACACGGAAACTACTTTCCTCATTCAGAACTCAGGACGGACACTGCTATGAGCACCACGGAAGTCGCTCCGCTTCTCAGCAGTCCAGTCTAGCTAGAGAAGAGCACGGAAAGCCCACAACTGTCTAGCAGCCACCGTGAGACGCTTCCGCTGTAAACGCCAGCACTCAGCCCCACAGAGATGATTCAAGCTGTGGAACTCTTCACATGTTAAAATGATCACTTATTTGCATCCGAGGAGGATCGTGTTTCAAGGCAGATCCAGACTCAGAAGGCCTGGGATGGGTCCCAGAGTTCTGGGCCTAACAAGATGAGGCCAGGCCGCTGTTCTGTGAGTGGGCAGAACCTAGGACTCTTGCTCTGGCATCTCCTCCTCTCCCCTACATACAGTCAGCAAAAGAAAAACACTTCCTGGTCTGAGGTTTAAAAAAAACAAACCAGGAAATAAGTAGCATGTAATTCTATGAGACTATAGCCAAAATGAACAAGATGACAAAGAAATGCATTAATCAAAACCTGACATTTTTACTCATATTGAGATGGAATGGAGTCAAAGCTGGGCTACCCAGGCATTCAGTGTGTCAGCTAAATCTTGGAAACAACCCAAATGCCCATCAATGGAATGGATTTTTAAAAAGATGTGGTATTTTTATACAATGGAATACTACTTAGCTATAAAAAAGATAAACTCGAGGCTTTTTAATAGCGAAATGGATGCAATGAGACCCTACTCCTAAGGGAAATCCTATCTGCGTGTGTGTACACTGTACTGTCTCCCTAGTGTGAGAGCCTGAGAGAGTAGTCTGAAAGGTACAATAGTACTGTGCAAGGGAAAGACTATTCAAAGGGAAGGAGCAACTGGGATGAGGGGAAGGGCAAAAGAAACAAAGGAGGGAACATTTGTTGGGGACAAAGGTTGAGGGTGGGAGTATCAACAACCACAAACACAATGCAATAGGTTTTGGAGCAGCTAAACTACTTATTTCCACACAGAAAGCTCTTCTTTCTACAGTTTCCCTTCACAGGACAAGACTGGCAACAGTGACAGTATTCCAAAGTAAATGCACGCTCTCAGGCCTTTCCTCCAAGCAAGCGAGAGCAGACAACTCAGAGACCACCACTGAACAGTCCCAGCAGAGCGGATGTATTTTCTCCTTGCTGGTTCCAAGCAGACTTGAAACCTTTTGGAATCATGAACTCCTTTGAGACTATTAAGACAACTGACCCTCAAAAACACATCTTCATTTTCAGTGTATCTTCAAGCTCAAAAGAAATAAAGAATGTTGTTTCTCCTTTAAAGAAAAGTCTGCTTTGGGAATTGAACCCCAGCCCTTTGCACCTAGCTGCATCAATTTCATGTAGGGTCTTGCTAAGTCACTGGGTTTCCCAGGCTATCCTTGAATTTTGTTGTTGTTGTTGTTGTTGTTAAGCCAGAGTCTCCCTGTGTAGTTCAGGCCAGCCTTCAGCTCACTGTGTAGCCCAGGCTGGGTTCAAACTTGCAAGGATCCTCCTGCCCCAGGCTCCTGAGTGCTGGGATCACACGCTTGCGCCACCACACCCCGCTATTTCGGTTTTTTGAGGCAGGGTTTCACTGTGGTAGCCCAGGTAGGCCTTGAGCTCATATGGAGCCAGGCTGGCCCCAGCTCCCAGGATCTTCCTGCTTCAGCCCCTTCCTAACTTCAGCAGAGATTATAGGCACGCACCACCACACCCAGCTGGCTGTGACCTTTCAATATTCCTGCCCATCGGTCCCCAGAGTGTTAAGAGACCCATGACACAATGTCAGGTATTCCCAGCCCTTTTCATTGTCAGACAGCATCTCACTACATTGTCCAGGCTGGCCCTCAATTTGTGATCCTCCTGCCACAACCTTGGCAATAGTTGGGATTACAAGCATAAAATGAACTTCTTAATAACCTTCATATCTTTCTAAGAGTAATCAAGTAATTAGGGTGTGCAGCACATATTCGTAATCCCAGCATGCAGGAGGCTGAGGAAAAAGGATCACAAGTTTGCAGCCAGCCTTGGCTACAAAGAAAGTTCAAAGCCAGTGCTGTGCACATGTACCAAGTCCACGCAAAGACTGTAAGCATATACTGCAAGCATGTTAAAGAAACAAAGGGAAAAAAAGATCAAGAGATGGACAGAGGGCAGAGGGAGGGAAGGGAAAGGGATTATAAAGGTATTGAGGTGGTTATGTCCATGCACCGACTCCTCCATAAAAAACAGAATCCTATGTCCTGCAAACAGATTATGGTGGCATATGCCTGGAATCCCAGCACGCTGGGAGGCTGAGCCAGGAAGACTGCAACTTCAAGCTCAACCTGGGCACCTTCATGACACTCTGTCTCAAAATTGTTTTTAAAAAAAGACTAGACATATACCTCAGTACAAAGGCTCTGTGTTCAAACCCCAGTACCAAAATCCAAAACAAAACTGGTAAATATAGTCAGCCTCCATAGATTCCACCATTGCAGGTTCAAAGTACTGGAGAAAAAAATAAACTGCCCCTAAATGGCCAGGCTCTCTGCCATTATTCCCTGAACAGTATGGTACAACTCTTCACACAGCACTGATACATCAGTAGTAGTTACTATGCATAATCTAGAGATCCTTAATAGATGGAAGGATACTGCACAGGTAATAGCAATACTATACCACTAGACAGAAGAGACATGAACACCCTCCAATTCTGGTAACTCTAAAGGTCCTGGATCCAATTCCCCCATACATGTGAGGGACAACTCTAGAGAAAGAGGAAAAAAAAAAAAAAAACCCAACAGCATCCTTGCTTTGGCAGATAACGATAGCGTGGAAGTAAGAAACAGTCATATTGGGCTGGTGAGATGGCTCAGTGGTCTAAAGCACCTACTTAGAACAAGCTAAGCTAAGCATAAAGCACAGGGACCTCGGTTCAATCCCCAGCACCACATGCCAGCCAGCCCCGCCCCCTCGGGGGCTGAACTGGCTACACACACACACACACACAAAATAAATAAATAAATAAATTAATTAATTAAAAAAAAAAAGAAACAGTCATATTAAAAAAAAAATAGAGACTGGGTGTGATGGTGCCTGCTTGTAATCCCATCACTCAGGAGGCTGAGGCAGGATGATCACTGTGAGCCTGATCAAGGCCAACCTGAACTATAATGAAACCCTGTCTGACACAGAGACAGAGACAGGGAGAGAGACAGAGAGACAGAGACAGAGACAGACACAGAGGCGGAGAGGGAGAGAGGGAGAGAAGGAGAGAGAATGAATGAAGAAAAAATAGAATAGAAATTGAGTAGTAATAAAATCCAATTTGACGCCAAAATAGAGCTCTTGGCAAAGTAAATAGAGCAGTAATAAAATCCAGTTTGATGCCAAAACAGAGCTCCTGGCAAAGTGCCTTAGATCCATGGCCCTGATAAAAGAAAGGATCCCTATTTTCCCTGGACTAGAGTTGGAGGCAGAGAACAAGGAAGGCACGGAGAACTCCTGCCAGGGGTCCCCAAGCCCCAGTGGTCTATGGCCCGTTAGGAACTGCGCTGCGCAGCAAGAGGGAGCCGCACACAGGCAACAAGCAAAGGAGGTTTCCTGCCTCGCTCTGCTCCCGCTGCTGGCATCACTCCCGAGCTCTAGCTGCCCACAGATCAGCGGGCATCAGCCTCACCGAAGTGCAACCCTGGTGTGAACCGCGCATCCAGACGGGAATTAGCACCTGGTGATGCGAGGGGGCGCTGAGGAGGCGACGACGCTCGACGCTCGAGGTGAGCAGCAGCTGCAACACAGATCCAGAGGCCAGACCGCAGAGGCCGTGAAACGCCAAGGGCTGGCAGCTGTTCTTGGGCAGCAAGCTGGTGTACAGGTGCAGCTGGTGGCAGGCTTTAGGTCAGAACCTGACGCTTACTTTAGTCCACATGTGGCCCATTATCTCACTTACCACTGCTGTCTGCCCTCCTTCCCACACCACGTTTGTCTCGGTCATAGAGCTGGCAAGCTAATCCTAGCCAAAATGAGTAAAAAACAAACGTTACTGCAGGGCTTCTCTGAAATGACAAAGCCCAAAGGATGGGGCAGCAAAAGACTCTGAACCTGCCAACAGAAAGAAAGCTGCAGTTAGGAAGAAAATGCCAAGAGCCCTTAAATTATGGCTTCACTGCAACAGGTAAGTCACTTTCTCTGAGACTGCTTTGTGTAATGTACGGCAGCCAGCTAGTGAACACATCCATGAAGCCAAAAGTACTGCACCTCATGAAGACCAAGTACCCAGCAGGAAGGACGAGCCTGTGGAGCTTTTCAAAAGGAAAAAAAGTAAACACAGAACAAAAGCAATTACTGAAGGCCACCACTCCCCCATGTGTCTGCACTGGCAGTGTGATTCTCAGCAGCTAACCTCACTGCTAATGCTGAGAAACCCCCTTTACTTCTGGTGAACAGTTGATCCTATCTGCTGTTAAGGACGTTTGCTGTGAACGTTTAAGAGAGGCTGCAGCTGAAACAGTGGCATGAGTGCCTCTTTCAGCCAGTGCCATACTGGGAGAAGTGACAGAACAGCAGAGGGGACAGAGGCATGTCGGTTAGAGGATTAGTGTGCTGCAGCACACACAACCCAGGTTGATGCGTTCCAATGCTGACAAGGTAACAACACTTTTTTTAGGCAGGGCATGGTGGCACAGGGCCCTGTAATTCCAGCACTCAGGAGGCTGAGGCAAGAGGATCACCACGTTTTTGGTGTTTGATGCCAGCTGAGGCTAAACAGTGAGTTTGAGACCAGCCTGAACTACATAGCAAGACCATGTATCAAAAGCAAAACAAAATATCATTTTTCAGCTATGATTTTCCTTGTCTCTTTTCTATCTATATTTCTGGCACCCTACCTCATTTCCCCGGATGTTTTGTTCTGTTTTTTTTTTAAATTTTATTTATTTATTTATGTGTGTGTGTGTGGCCAGCTCAGCCCACCAGGGGGCAGGGCTGGCTGGCATGTGGTGCTGGGGGATTGAACCGCGGTCCCTGTGCTTTGCTAAGCTTGTTCTAAGTAGGTGCTTTAGACTACTGAGCCATCTCACCAGCCCCTGTTTTGTTCTGTTTTGAGATAGGGTCTTGCTATACGTAGTTCAGGTGGCTTTGAACCGTGATCCTCCTGCCTCAGCCTCCTGAATGCTAGGATTATAGGTGTGCACCACTACACCCATCTTAAAAATAATTGGGTTGGACAGAAAGGATGGGAGGGAAACTTTCTTAAGGGCATAGAAATGGGCAGACTGATCTTTCATTCTTTCATTTCTGGTAGTAGGGATCAAAACCGGGGCCTCAACATCTCCAACCCCCGACTGGACTCGATTCCTCCCTCTCCTGTGGTGCAGAGGGCTGAGTACCCATCTTCTCATGCCTGCCTCAGGCTAAGGACCTGCTTGTCTTCCCCAGCTATGAAGCAACAGTCTCACCTTGACCAACAGGTCTTTGTTGTTGTTGTTTTTTCTTTTTATGAGCAGAATAATTTATTGAAAGAAACTCCTGTCCAAGAGAGGGACAGGAGGGGGGCCCGAGCAGGTAGTTCCCCCTTGACCAACAGTTTTGTTTTTGATGAACCACTATATTTAACAGTCAAAATTATGATTCTAATGCCTCTGACTGTTGCTGGCTTACTCAGAGAAAATGTCACCAGATAAGGTTCAAAGAGGTGCCCAAAGCACAGATGGTGACCCTACCCAATTAGCTGTAGGCTCACAGACTCTCATCTCTGAGCAAGAATTCCCAGGACTTAGCAGTTAAAGGGATTTCGTGGTTTTTTTTTTTTTTTTGTTTTTAATGTATTTAGTACAGGGTCTACAGGGCCTCACTATACAGATTGGACTTGTAGTGATCCTTTCTGTTTTTCAGCCTCCCAAGTGCTGGGATTATAGACATGTGCCACCACACCCAGGCAAATTCGCTGGCTCAGCACACCCTGGGGTCAGGACTAGAAGGCAGGCTGGGATTGAAACCCACAGCCCCTGCATCTGCCTAAGCAGGAGCTTTAATCCACGGAGCTATCTGGCCAGCCCTAAGAGGGATTTCTTAGGAGGAAATTGAAACATACCACTCAAAGAGTGTGGGCACTCAAGACAGGAAAGGTCCGGGGAGATAGCTTTTCTCAGGTAGACCTCTAGCTAGTTTTTTAATTACAAGAGTCATTGCACACAGATTTCTTTCAGAAAACCAGCCACAACTGGTAGCACATTTCAACGACACAGAATGGGTCACAAAACTTCCTCGTGTAACATATTCAACCCGCTCGATGAACTCTATCACTGTGGGAGCAAAGCAATTGCGCTCAGGGGCCAGAGAGATGCTCAGTGGAGTAAGTGCTAACCTGGCAAGCGCAAGGGCCTCAGTTCAATCCCTGGTTCCGCCAAAAATAAATAAAACACACACACACACACACACACACACACACACACACATTTAAAAAAAAAAAAAAAACAACAACAACTGCGCTCAAACCTACAGACAGTGGCTGCACTCAAAGCCCAACTGGAGCGACGGGGCGGTGAGTGAACACCAGATATATCCAACATGTCAAGCTTTCTGACAGAGGCTGAGCCAGGGCTCTTCTTTCGCTCTCCCAGCTGGCACACGATCACCTACCCTCAGATCACCTATCCTCACCTTCAGGAGAGACCGAGCACTTCCTCCCAACCACAAGACTCCCAAACTGGGAAGGAATGGGTACATTTAAGAACAAACCAGGTGAACTGACTTTGTCCCTGACAGAAGAGGGTCAGCTGCTTCCGATGGCAAATGACAACGTCCTTCAAAAAGTACATTTAAGACAACTTCAAATCTCTGTATGCTCTGGATTAAAAAGTTAAAGTGAAATATCCTGAGATCCCAACAAAAGCCCTGAGAAGACTACACCCCCTTCCAGCTCCTATCTTTGCAAAGCAGAGGTTATGGAGTAGACTTGCCACGAACAACACCTTTTGGGTGTCACTGCCTCCCAACAACCCCAGCCAGGGCCGTCTAGCCGCAGGAAAACAAGCTGCGGGCTCCCACCATTTCATTATATGTTACAATGAAATAATAATAGAAGCCAAGTGCACAAAAACTGTAATGTACTCAGTCATCTTGAACCACCCTGCCGCACCTGTGGAAAAACTGTCTTCCAGAGGCCAGTCCCTGCTGCCAAAAAGGTTAGGGACTGGTGGCCTAATCCTTTCATGGAATCAACAAAATAAACAAGTAGTGGCTCTGGTTACACCAAAAAGCAAGCTTCCCCACAGGACTTTCGGCTTCTCTGTGCTCCAGGATCCTGAGTGGGTCAGACGCACATGTGAGAACTACAGAACTTCGTCATGAGGTTTGCAGCCCGCAAACATGGCTGTCCTTGTTTCGTTGTGGCACTGGACTTAAAGCAAGGGCCTCTGCCTTCCAGGGAAGTATCTGCCATGAGTTACAACCCGGGGCTAACGCTGGCCTGACTTATTTCAAAGAAACATGCTGGGTTTTGTTATGGCTTGTGTCTAGATGTCCCCCAAAGCCTCCTGTACTCCTAGGTGGAGCTTTCTGGAGGTGGCTGAACCTAAGGCGTGTGATGCTGGGATTAAGGGTCTATGGTAACTAAACGAGTATGGCATAGTTCCGGGTGTGGATAATGGAAGCCCCACCTTGGGTGTGGGGGCACCCATCTATAACCTTATAGCCTAGATGATTTTTTTTTTTTAATGAATTTAGGACACAGTATACAGGGATTACTAAGTAGACTGGACTCATAGAGATTCTCCTGTTTTCAGTCTCCCAAGTGCTGGGATTATAGGTGTGCACCACCATGCCCAGTCTTAGGCGCTGTCTCAGCACACCCTGGGGTCGGGGCCAGCACGGCACGTCAGCAGCCGGCCACTGTGCTCCACCTAAGCAGGCGCTTTAGTCTGCTGAGCTATCTGGCTGGCCACCTCGATGAAATTTAAAGGGAGGAGAAGAAGGCAGACTTGCTGCTGCTACTCACTGCTCCGCTGCCTCCCGCCTACCTTGCCATCCTGTTCTCTCCTCTGCAGTGCCACCCTGCCTTGGAGCCAATGACTGTGGAATGAACCTCTGCAAACCGCGAGAAATAACCCTTCCCTACTTTAACTCTGGCTGTCGGGTATCTTGTCTCAACAACGAAAAAAGTAAGATGACTTTCAACTTCTATAACTTCAGGTTACTCTAACACACAAACTGAGATAACAGAAAAACAGGAACCCAGCAGTCCCCAGATACTGATGGTACAGAACAGGCAGCTCAACACTTCCAACAACACAGCACGCTCTATGCTGCTAACACAGTGTGCTAAATGCTGCAGAGGAAGCACGGAAGAACAGGGGCCTAAACCTGCTTTAAAAAAGAAAAGCCACTTCAGCTGACTCTAAAAGGAAGCGTTTACTTGAAGAAATAGCATGAAGACACTCCAGGAAGAGGTACTGGCACACGAGGGCACAAGCACCACGGCGCACCCAAAGAGCCACACTTGGGAGGAAAAGCATGTGCAGGGGAAACAGCAAGCAGACTCTCCTCTGATTTACAGAGGGACTCAAGAGCCAGTGTAATTTCATTCCTCTACCTCTCCTTTCAATACAGAACTTTAGTCTTACTGTTTTAAATATTTTAAGGTACAAGGACTGTAAAAGATTACAAGGCAGCCCTAAGGGGCCGGGGAGATGGCTCAGTGGAATAAGCGCTTGCCTGGCAAGTACAAGGGCCTGAGTTCAATCCCCAATTCTGGGAAAAAAAAAAGTCAA
>NW_004524632.1:5028405-5037372 GCF_000260255.1 Octodon degus | reverse complement strand
CTCAAAAACAACTTTTAAAAGCTTGTTTTAAAACTGGATTTGAAGGGGGCCTGCCCCTTAGCTCAGTTGTTTAAGTGGCTGCTTCAACAAAGTAGTCAGGCTCAGGTTGTTGTGGTTTGATTCCCAGGACTCAAACCTGCCCTGAAGGCATTCAGAGGCAGCCAAGAAAAAAAAACACGAAACTGGATTTGAAGCCAAGTGTGGTGGTACATGCCCATAATCTCAGTATTCTGGGATGCTGAGCAGGAGGATCTAAAATTCAGGCCCATTCTGGACAACTTAGCTACTTGGCAAGACTTTATCTCAAAATAAAAAATAAAACTGGATGTGAAGGCACAGCCTGTAATCCCAGCACTCAGGAGGCTGAAGCAGGAGAATCACCAGGAGTTCAAGGCCAGCCTGGACTACAAAGTGACTTGAGGCCAGACTGAACTACATTGAGAAACTGCCTCAGAGGATGACAACAATGACAACAAGTAAAAAGAGCTCAGTAAAGTCACTCTAGGTTTAATTCCTAGTACTGAAGAAAAGAAAGAAAAAAAAGGGTGCATTTCCAAAGTTGTGTAATTCAACAGTCATCTATTGTCATTTACTTTGAAGTTAATGCTAATAAACCACGGTCAACATTTCTGTCACTACCCAAATGATACAAACATGGGATTACAGCATAGCCTTCGATTTACATGTACATGATTTTTAAATACTTTCTGAAATGAGAGTAACATTTTGAACTCTGAATATGAAATGTAACTTTTAAAAATCCTGTTGAAAGGGCTGGCCTGACAGCTCAGTGGATTAAAGTTCCTGTTTAGGCGGAGTGCAGTGGCCAGGATTCGATTCGGGATTGCCCTGCCAGCCCTGCCCCCGGGGCCCACTGAGAGGGTGATTGAGACTGGGCGTGGTGGCACACGCCTGTAATCCCAGCACTTGGGAGGCTTAAAACAAGAGTCACTACGAGTCCCTAGTGAGACCCTGTAGACCCTGTCCTAAATACAGAAAAAAGAAAAATTATTTTGAAGTCTGCAAACAAGACATGTGTACTATAAACACAAAGGTGACAGAAGAAATAATTTGAGATTCCACAAAGAATATAAGGGGAATTAATGGCATGAAAGACTCCCTAAGATATGTGAAGTGAGGCTGAAAGATGCACAGTTCAGGAAGCAAAGACTGAAGAACGTGACAAGTCCAGACCCGCCAAGCTCAGAGCCAGGCTGGAAAAGGGCCGGGACCAAGTCACACAGGGCGCAGGGCTGCTGAGGCAGCATCCTCACCTTGACAGGTTCAGTGCAGTGAGGATACAGGGGCGCTGCTGGGGCGGGGTGGCGCTGGGTGGGGTGACGGGCTGTGAGGGTCTCTGCAGAGAGCAAGTGATCACAGCACATCAGTGAGGACAGGGACACGCGGTGAGCTCAGGCAGGTCTTTTTTTTTAAACCTTATCATCTTTATTTTTATTATATTTGTGTGTGTGTGTGTGTGTGTGTGTGTGTGTGGCCAGCTCAGCCCACCAGGTTGCGGGGCTGGCTGGCATGTGGTGCTGGGGGATTGAACCCCCGTCCCAGTGCTTTGCTATGCTTGTTCTAAGCAGGTGCTCTAGACCACTGAGCCATCCCACCAGCCCCATCAGGCAGGTCTTTACAACAACGCGCGGCAGGGTAACCGGGTGGTTTCCTTTTATTACTCTAATTTGCATGTAACAATATTTTTATAGAGTAAATAGGGCTTTTACAACTATCTCAGTCAAGACATTTTGAAGGAAAAGGTACAAATAAATAAATGAATGCTTGTAAGATGTTTATGGACATTCATAACTGATCTAATGTGACTTTCTTACCAGCAGCAGCATGCCTATAAAGCTAGTCACCCTCTACTACCCTTGGCAAACACGACAGCCACCACCACAGGGTTATCAAAGTACCAACGCAAGGCCAGAGAGCAGCAGAGTTTCCAGCTCTGGCGACTGGTATGAGAGTTTGTCACGCCCAGAAGGCACACTGGGCAGAATATGCATCCTCTTCCATTTCTCTCTGTCGGCCTCACCCATGCATACAAGCACGCACATGCACACATTTTTACAGAGGGGCAGGGAGTACAACCTGCAAATGGGCTCTTTCGGCTGGTACAATAAATTCATCTCTACCAGCACCCCTTTCCGTTCTCAACCACTAATAGGCCAGCAACAACACTGACGTAACTTCAGAGGCGCTCTCCTGGGAACAACCAGAAACTCCTCAAAGAAACTGCAGCTCCAGTGGACAATGCCAACCCATGTGAGGATCTAAAACACAAGCTCTGGGCCGAAGCGCCAATGCTTGCACATCCAGATGGCTTGTAAGGACTGTTCGCCCTGCTGTTCTAGAGAGAAGCCATGAATCCTCTGCGGAGGGGAGTCCCAAAGGTTAAGGATACTACTGTTGCTCTCTAGAATAAAGATGCACAGTCCTGTGAGTACCATACTTGTAAAAAACAGCCTCACCAAATAAAAGGCTGGCTGGCTGCCTACCGCCCCCAAGGTACTTCCCTCTTACTCTGCAGACTGGGAAAGAAATAGTCCACTGAGTTACATAATTATTGTTAAATCTAATTGTTTCCTACACAGTCTCTTTGGTGAAATAAAAAAGGACTGAGGATCACACTAAACACATAAAAGGATGTCCCACTTAATCCAAAAAGGAGACAACTTTCCAACATAAATGGCTGAGTTGCTTCAAAAATTAACACCAAAGGAGAATAAAAGGAAGGCGAACAATTATACCTTCAGCAACCCTAAAAGCCACAGTAAGCCACAGGTGTGAGTATGGGGCATCTTGTTTACATGCTGACTGAAAGAACTACCTATGAAACTACATTTATGTGACAACTAGGAAAATGTGAACATCGATTGCACAGCAAAAATGATGTGGAATGATCATTCATGACTTCCAGGGGCGATAATGGGGTAGCAGCTATTTTTTAAAGCTCCAGGGCCTCGTGGGTGTGCTCCCTACAGTCTCAGCCTTTCCATCCCTGGGACAAAATACCTGGAGAAGTCAGCGGGGGAAGGAAAGCCCTGCTTTGGCTCATAGCTCCAAGGTCCTGGTCCTCTCACTGGCTCTTGTTTCTGGGCCAGACGACATATGACATAGTGCCGCAGGGAGCAGGGCATAGGGGGAAGCGGCTCCTGTCCCACAGGAGGCGAGGTGAGAGCCATGGTGATGCCGCCCTCCTTCCAAGGCTCAGCTCCCACCCACTGCCCCTGTCTGGGGCCCAGGGCTGGCTGGAGACACCTCTGGCTTGGTGCGCGCCTCACCTGGGGGCCGTGCTTTTAGCTGTACAGGAATCCAAGCTGTAACAAGTCTGCTCTAGATGTACAAGGAAGTCAGTGTGGTGGTACAGCCTGTAGCTCCAGTACTTGGGAGGCTGAGGCAGGAGATTCCTGCCCGGGCAGGGTAAATTAGAGACTAAGTGAAACCCTGTCTCAAAGTAAAAGAAAAAAAAAAAAAATCTCTGGGGATGGAGCTGAGTGGGAAGCCCTGGGTTCAATCCCCAGCACTGAAAGGGAGGAAGGGAGGGAGGGAGGGAGGGAGGGAGGGAGGGAGGGGAGGGAGGAAGGAAGGAAGGAAGGAAGGAAGGAAGGAAGGAAGGAAGGAAGGAAGGAAGGAAGGGCAGAACAGAGAAAGGGAGGAGAGCAGAGGGGAAAAGGAGGAGTGGAGATGGTGAGGGTGGGGCAGCATGGGGAGGGTAAGAGGCAACACTCCTGTTAGCTTGCAGAGAAGTGCGCGGCAGCTAGGGGTGCACGCCTGTAACCCAGGGCCTGGGGCACTTGAGCAGGAAGAGCACAAGTTCAAAAACGGGAAGTCAGGGAAGTAGCCACAGGGCACCTGCCTGGCAAGTGTGAGATCCTGAGTTCAATTCCCAGTTCAAAAAAAAAAAAAGTTCAAGGTAAGTCTGAGCTATGTAATAGAGATCCTGTTTCATAAACAAAACTGAAAACAACAAAAAGCACCTGTTCAAACTGCTGGCCAAGGCAGCACATACCTTCAATCCCAGCTGCCCAGCTCAGGAGGATGAGGCAGGAAGATTACGAGTGTGAAACCAGCTCCAGCGATTTCACAAGAGAGGGCAAGCCAAAGAGCTCAGCGGCGTGCGCCTGTAATCCCAGCTCTTGGGAGGCTGTAAACAGGCGGATCACTACCAGTCCGATCTAGTAGTGAGTCCCTGAACACCCTGTAGAACCTTCCCTAAAATACAGGGAGGGAAAAAAAAAAAAAGGCTGGGGATGCAGCTCCCCTGTGCAGCATCTGCCTCCCTGGGTCCAACATTTAAGTGAGCACTAAAGCAAGCAGGCACCCTTAGGCAGGCGCAGGAACCACGGTTCCATCCCTGGCACCACATGCCACGCCAGCCCCGCCCCCAGGCTACCAAGACCAGGCGTGGTGGCACGCACCTGGAACCCCAGTGCCAGGGAAGCTGAAAGCAGGAGGATCACCACGAGTCCACGCTGTGCAGTGAGACCCTGGAACAACCACATACATTTTAAGAAAAAGAAAAAAAAAAAAAAAAAGCCTCCTGGTATTAAAAAGTAAATAAACACTGCCAGAGCAGCGCATTCAGATTACCCACCAAAGTTACTGCAATTCAACACCGAGAGCCCGACAGCCAGGTGCCGTCAGCAAACAGCGGAAGCTCCCGGGGCTCAGGGTGCGTGCAGGAGGGCGCTCGCCAACAGCTCCCGCACGGAGATTTCAGAGCGGCAGGGCTGGGCGGGGACCGGAAGGAGACCCCGCGGTAACCTGCCTGGCACGCAGCCCTGCGCCCCTCTGTTCACTGGGTGACAGATACTTGAAGCCACAGCGCAAGCGCCCAGCACCATCAGGGGAGAAGAGGGCCTCTGAGGAGGCAGGAAGCTGGAAGCCAACGAGAACTATAATTAATGTATCCCGAGACCAGAGAAAACCGCTGCTCCATAGAACCTGAGCGGGGCCTATTTTTACAAAAGAGTGGGGAGAAGAGCGAGAGCGAGGAAGAGTTCCTGCAAGGGATTCAAGTATGCAACGAAGCGCACTGTCGCCTCTGTAAACTACACGTAGTGATCCAACCAGGACGTCTGCCTTTATTATTTGTTGTTATTATTATTATTATTATTATTATTATTATTATTATTATTATTATTTGGTGGAACCGGGGATTGAACTCAGGTCCTTGCACTAGCCAGAGAAGCACTTATTCCACTGAGCCATTTCCCCAGCCCCAATGAGCAAACAGCCAATAATGCTGGTGAGTAACTGAATTAGAGGGCACCGTTTCCAAGCGCTTACTAAACTCGGAATATCCTGTCACTATACAGATTTTGCTGTCTCACAAATACTTCTACAGTCTAGGTATTGCAAAGTCTGCCCACTGTATGTAGATGATAAACCTCTAGACTTGCTTTTTACCGTTCTCCAGTACTTGCTACCAAATCATAATGGAATACTACACAGCCATCAAAAATTCAATTCCCATCTAGCTATGTGCTTATAGGCAGAGGTTAATGTCAGTTACTGTCATACAAAACTGAACAGGCAGCCAGGCATGGAGGCACATGCCTGTAACCCCAACACTGCCATGCCAACAGAAGTAGGAGACTACACATTCACTCCAGCCTAGGCAATTTAGTGAGATCTTGTCTCAAAAAATTTTTTCAAGTGCTAAGGATGCAGTCTGGTGTAAAGGCTCTGAGTTCAACCCTCAGTGCTGGGGGAAAATAAAAGGCACATCACAGGAACACAAAAGTATCAGTGAACGTAAATGTTCATAATTTTTTAAAAATTACAAATAAAAAGTAAAAAAAAGAAAAGAGAACACATGCTGAACCACACAGAGATCTGTGGAAAGCTAATTAAAACAAGAAGTGCTTCCATGCACATTGGATTGGCAAGAAAATCAAACTTCTGATGGTTCTGTGTCTCGGCAAATGTACAAGGAAATGAGGGCCGTGAGAAGCTGCTGACGGGAACATAAGTCACCACACTCCTTTCACAGGCAGAGGTCAGCTCTAGTTACGAACATATCATGCAGAGCCAGGCGCACGCCTGTAATCCCAGCACTCGAGGCTGAGGCAGGAGGATTGCTGCGAGTTCGAGACCAGCCTGGGCTACAAAGTGAACTCAATGCCAGCCTGAATTGCATAGCAAGACCCTGTCTCAAAAAGACAAATAAATAAATAAATACATAAATAAACAAACAAACAAATATATATCTTGCAATGTGGATCTCTATTTCCAAGGCATGTACTGGGGGGGGGGGGCTCTTACATATCACCAGATACCACTCCAATGTTTGTAGCCAAAGAATGGATGAACAGTGTTTTAAAATAATGCAATACCAGGGATGGTGACACACGCTCAGCATTCAGGAGGCTGCGGCAAGAGGATCCTTGCAAGAGATCTGCGTGGGCTACAAAGTGAGCTCAAGGCCAGCCTAAACTGCAGAGCTAGACCCTGTCTCCAAAACAATAAATAAATAAATAAATAAATAAGGGGCCAAGGAATATAGCTCAGTGGTATAAGCGCTTGCTCTGCAAGCGCAAGGTCCTGAGTTCCATCCCCAGTACCAAAAATAAATAATTACTTACAATAAAATAATGTAACATATAGCAATTAAAATCAAAGAAGCAAATGGAGCTCAGGGGTACAGCAATTGCTCAGCATGAACAAGGCCCTGGGTTTGAGTGCCACCCAGCAACGCAAAGGGGGAGGGTGGAGACACTAGATGCGTATCTATGTGCCATCATGAACAGCTGTAAAATGTAAGTGCAGAAAATACAAAAGTATATGTAGGGCTGGCAAGACAGCTCAGTGGACGAAGCGCCTGCTTTGGCAAGCCTAGGGCCCAGGGTTCAATTCCTGGTCCTACCTGCCACGCCAAGGCGTGCTAAACCGGTAATGTATGCCTATAATCCCAGCGTTGGGGAGGCTGAAAACAAGAAGATCACTATGTTGAGTCCAAGCTGCGTAGTCAGACCCTGTACCAAGTACATAAAATGAAGGAGGAAAAAAAAAGGATGTGCAAACATCACAGCACTTAAGAAAAAAAGTTAAAGTCCCCAAAAATAATACTGACAAAGCCTGAACATCTGTAGTGCTGTTAAGTTTGCTGTGTTGCCCAGCAATGCTTTTCTAATGTTGTTATAGTTGGTACTTTAGTGAATATCTGACCAGTATCTTAAATTTTTTGGCTTTCACCTTCAGGTCTTAAAGCTTAGTGCTGTATCTGGGTGTGGCGGTGCACGCCTGTATCCCCAGCACTCAGGAGCTGAGGCAGCAGGATCACCATGAGTTGAAGACCAGCCTGAGCTACACAGTGAGTTCAAGGCTGGCCTGGACTACACAGTGAGAGCCTGACTCAAAAACAAACAACAGGGCCAGCCAAATAGCTCAGCAGACTAAAGCACCTGCAAGCAGGTGCAGGGGTCCGTGTTCGATCCCCCAGCCTGCCGGGACTGTGCCGGCCCCGCCCCCGGGGCGCACTGTGATGGTAACTGAGACTGGGCATGGTGGCGCATGCCTGTAACCCCAGCTCTTAGGAGGCTGTAAACAAGTGGATCACTATGAATCCAATCTAGTAGTGAGACCCTGAACACCGTGTAGACCCTTCTCTTAAATACAGAAAAACAACAACAACAATAAAAGCCTGACGCTGCAGTTTTGTTCAACACCAGTGTGGACAACTTACTGACAGTCTGTCTCAAATAAAACACAAAAAGGGACTAGAAATGTAGTTCAGTCAACATACAAACTCATTATTGTTCCCTCCCCCACCTACAGATGCCATAAGAAACTTGCCCCATGACTACACAGCTGGAAGCGAAGAGAACCAGGATTTAACTAAGGCAATCCAACACCACATCTGTAGCCACCACACTGAGTTACGTTTCCTAGCTTTTAGTACCCTGCTTCAGCGATATTTTCCATTTACCATACAGATTCTTAACTCTAATATAGATGCCCCCCTTAATTTATTGTTTACATCTGTTGGGAGCTGGGTGAGGCGATGCCCACCTAAAATTCCAGCGCTTTGGAAGACCAAGCCAAGAGTACCACCACGAGTCCGAGGCCAGCCTGGGCTACACAGTGAGCTCAAGGTCAGTCAGGGCATGTAAAAAAAAAAGGTATCAACAAAACTCTGTTGATAGCTAAGGAACTATTTCATTGTAGTTTTATGTTTTTGTTTTTGTTTTTGGCGGAACCAGGGCTTAAACTCAGACCCTTGCGCTTGCCAGGGAAGCACTTATTCTACTGAGCCATCTCCCTGGCCCCTATTTCATTGTAAATGCAGTAAAATAAATACTGGGCCTTTAAATGCGTCTCCAATGAGCCAAGATTATAAACTTGCATAGGTAGAACCTGAGGCACTAGCTTCAGCTGTTCTGAAATCGTAATTCCTGGCACAGCTTAGGTTAGGGATGGTTAAACTGAGTAAATTACTGACTAAATTCTTATCTCAACATAAAAATATCTGTTAGACTTGAAGCCAAAGCCACTAATGAGCTGGTGGCTGCTCCCCAAGCTTCCCAAGTCACACTGTACAAGCCCAAGAGGTCTGCTCTTTTCAAAAACTTAACACTGCTGGTCTTTAAAAAGTCCAGTCTGATTCTACCTTTGAACAACCTACTTACTTTTTAAAGTGATTGATTTTTTGTTTGTTGAGACAGTCTCACTATGTAGCTGAGGCTGGCCTTAAACTCACTATGTAGCCTAGAGTATCCTCGAACTCTGATACTCCTGCCTCAGCCTCCCCAGTGCTGGGGTTATAGGTGTGTATCACCATTCCCTACAAGGATTTCATTATTAAAATTAAAAATCTGGGGCTGGGATGTAGCTCATTAGTACAGCTCTGGCCCATCTCACACAAGTCCCTGAGTGTGTTACATCAGCACCAAAGGAAAAGAAGGAAGGAAGGAAGGAAGGAAGGAAGGAAGGAAGGAAGGAGGGAGGGAGGGAGGG
>NW_004524632.1:5026728-5028210 GCF_000260255.1 Octodon degus | reverse complement strand
GAGAGAGAGAGAGAGAGAGAGAGAATCTGGCTTATACCACAATAGCCTAACCGAGGCTTTTAGCCAATATTGATTTCAATACATAGAAATAAATGTTGAACCATCTTAGAGATTACCATAGGGCAGTGGTGGTGAGCCTAACACATACGTGCCACAGAGAACTGTTTGCATCCATGAAAGCTCAAAAAGGTCTGCCATCACTCCTATGAGTGACTGTTGAATCCTAACCAAAATCACCCCAAGCCAAATGTGGTGGCACATGTCTATGATCCTAGCACAAGAGACACTGAGGCAGGAGGATTACTTGAGCCCAGCAATCTGAGACTACATAAGCCCTAAACCTCAAAAAAAAAAAAAAAAACCCACAAAGTAAAAATTAAGATATTAAACCACTGGTTAAAATTATGCTTTGGGGGGCTGGTGAGATGGCTCAGTGGTCTAAAGCGCCTACTTAGAACAAGCTTAGCAAAGCACAGGGACCGCGGTTCAATCCCCAGCACCACATGCCAGCCAGCCCGCCCCCTGGTGGGCTGAGTTGGACACACACACACACACACACACACACGTAAATAAATTTTTAAAAAATAAAAATAAAAATTGTTCTTGGGGGCCGGGGAGATGGCTCAGTAGAATAAGTGCTTGTATGGCAAAGCGCAAGGGCCTGAGTTCAATCCCCGGTTCCGAAAAATAAAAATAAAAAAATAAAATAAAATTATGCTTTGGTGCTTAATCTTCATTTTTGTGAAAAAACCTATCCATACTCAACTTATTTCTCAATCAGTAACTCAGAAACAAATATTTCCAAATAAACTGAAAAATAAAAGGAACAGAGCCACTATTAAGTTTAAGTAGCTGGACATAGGGATGCACCACCTGCAATCCCAGTACTCAGGAGGCTGAGGCAGGAGGATCCCATGCTTGAAGCCAGCCTGGGCCAGACAGCAAGGCCCTAGCTCAACAAAACACAACAAAACAAAAGTTTGAGATAACCCAGATCACCATGCTTGCCCATGACTACATGGATAGAAAAGAGCTGAGTTGGTGGCACACAGTACAACCCCAGCACTCAGGAGGCTAACGCAGGAGGTCTGCCACAGTTCTAGCCCAGACTGGCCTACATAGTGAGTTCGAGGTCTTCACTGCTGAACTTAAAAACTGAGACTGGGCCTGGTGGTGCGCACCTGTAATCCCAGCTCTTGGGAGGCTGAAAACAGGAAGATCACTATGAGTCCAATCTGTGTAGCCAGACCCTATACACCCTGTACTAAAAAAAAAAAAAAAAGCAAACAGAAAACACCAAGCATACGTACATAGCTAGAAATGAATAAAACCAGCAATATAATATCACCTAGGCCAATCTTTGCAAATACTTTTGAATTAGGGTCAGGGTCATGTTTATAGTTTGGGCTGGCTTTACACTCCCAACATAGCCCAGGCCAGCCTCAAACTCACAGCCATCCTCCTGCCTCAGCCTCCCAAGTT
>NW_004524632.1:5017472-5026578 GCF_000260255.1 Octodon degus | reverse complement strand
GCTGGCATGTGGTGCTGGGGGATCGAACCGCGGTCCCTGATGCTTTGCCAAGCTTGTTCTAAGTAGGTGCCTTAGACCACTGAGCCATCTCTCCAGCCCATGCTCAGCCTTCTGACAGTGGTTTGAATGATCTAAATATGCAATCTTTACAATGTATAAATATTTCTAGACTTTTTGGAAGTCTTTTTTCCCCCCTGTATTGAGAACTGAACTTGGGACCTTGTGCTTGCCTGGCAGGTGCTTAAGTCATTGAACTATCCCCCCAGCCCTAATATTTCTAGACTATTACTACACATAGGATGATGTAGATAACAGCATTTGAAATAACTATGCTCAGGAGAGGTTTGCATTTTCTACATATTCAAAAGCAAAAAGTGTGCTGCTGCTGCTGCTGGTGGTGGTGGTGGTGGCCCCAGTACTCTGACAAACCCTGGCACGATGGCTGCATGGTTAAGCCCAGTCTAGGCAGCACAGCAAACTGGGGAGATCCTGTCTCGAAGAGGCTGGGGGTATAACTCCATGAGAAGGCCCTGGATTGAATCCCGAGTAACGGAAAAAAAAAAGCTCTGAGGCCAGGCTGAGGAACTTTTTGAAAGTTTGCATAATATGACAGCAACCAGCAGGAAGGACAATAACTGAAATCAAGAACTTTAAGTGGACGGGCTGGGCTGGGGAGCTAGCTCTGCGGTCTAAGCACCTGCATGGCAAGTGTTCTGAGTGCCTGCCTGGCAGGCGTAAGACTGGAGTCCAATCCCTAGCGCCACAAGCGGTGCCGGCACACATGTGTAATCCCAGGGCTGGGGAGGCTGAGATAAGAGGATCGCTACGAGTCTGAGCTGCTTAGCAAGACCCTGTACCAAACAAACGAATATAAATGGGCTTAGCAACCTGACCTCTGGTGCATTTATCCAACCAACCAACAGGTACCCAGCACCAACCAATTACAGCCTAAAAAGCAGCAGCAGGTTAAATGGCTATAATATAGAAAATGCTAAGGCCAGCAGTGATGTGGTGTTGCACACCTGTAATCCCAGCACTTGGGAGGCTGAGGCAGGATCAGTGTGAGTTCGAGATCAGCCTGGGCTACACAATGAGCTCAAGGCCAGCCTGAGCTGCAGAACAAGACCCTGCCTCAAAAAGACAAAACAAAAAACAAAAAACCCTAAGAACAGGACAGAAATCCCAGATTTTCAAGGGGCTGGGGAAAAGGAATCAAGTTTGAGGATAGCCTGGGTAACTTAATGAGACCCAGTTTCAAAACACAAAGTAAAGAAGGCCAGGGACATAGCTTTGTGGCAGACCACTTGCCTAAGGAGCAAGGCCCCAGGTCTGAGCTCCAGCACCGAGGAAGAAAAAGGAAAGAAAGGAAAACGGCGCCTGCTGTGGGAGGATCTTAACTTGGGTGTTCATGAGAGGCTTCCAGAATTGAAACCTAAAAGATGAATACAATTAGGCAGTAGGCAGGAAAGGGAGTGCTAAGCAGAGACAGTTTTCATGAAGGCCTGGAGAGAATCTCTTTGGCAAAATGAACTGAAAGTGTTCAGTGCAGCTATGAAAGAAACACAGGAAAGGTGGCTGTGGTGGTGCCCGCCCGTGATCGCAGCACTCAGGAAGCTGAGGCAGGAGGATCACTGAAAATTTGAGGCCAGTCGGGGCTACATAGTGAGTTCAAGGCCAGTCTGAGCTACACGGCTGAGTTCAAGACCAGCCTGGACAGTGGGGGTGGGGAGAAGCAGGGAGAGAGGAAGGAGGTGGCAGTTCCCTCACCAGGACAGGAGGCAAAGGAGAGGCTAACTGGGGAGCCAAGCCCAAGGAGCTGAGTAATCTGAACCCCAGGCTCCTGACAGCACAGTGAGCAGCTGGGAGCCCCACGAGGACCAAGGGCCCTGTCTTGTCTGTTTTACTCCCTGTGGCTCCCACAGGACGAAGCCCCGGCCATGTGGGCTGATCTTTCTGCTCCATGGGCGAGGCACGCACTGTGGCGTAACCAGCAGATAGTAAGGGACACACAGAGCCCAGGGTGAAGGCGACGCAGCCACGTGTGTAGAGAAATAAAGCACCCCCTGAAGCAAGATGGTGGCCCCACAGGCCATACACTTTTAACTGTTCCCTATGCGTGGAGGGTTTCCTAATCAAAAGCAGAGGAAGCTGGGCATGCCGGCAACTTGTGTTTGTGAGCCCAGCACTCCAGAGGGCTGAGGTGGGAGGATCACAAGTTCAAGACCTGCCTCAGCAGCCTGGTGAGACCCTGTCTTAAAACAAAAGAACAAAATGGGTTAGGGGGTGTAGTTTAATTAGAAGGCCCTAGGTTCCACCCCTAGTACCACCCCCAAAAAGAGGTGGAGGAGACAGGGAGGAAACTCAGCATTCCCTGGGTACAATTCCAGGTACAATTAATGAGGGAAAAAAAAAAGCTGGGCATGGTGGCACACACTTGTAATCCCAGCAGTTGGGAGCTGCAAGTTCGAGGCCAGCCCGGGCAATATAGCAAGACCACGTCGCAAAAAGCAACACAGAAACAAAAGCCAGCAAGGAGGAAGAAATGACTGAGAAAGTCTACTGAAGCTTGTTCAGAGACAAAGTCCTGCTGCATATTCCAGGCTGGCCACACACGCCACATGCAGCCCAGCCTGACCTTGAATGTACATTGATCGCTCCGCCTCAGCCTCCTGAGTGCAAGGACTCCCAGATTACAGGACTTAGTCACCATGCCTGGCAAAAACAAGTGTTTTAAAGTTCCTGATAATAATCACGCCATCGCCTCAACTTGAAACTTCTCTACCATTTTAACCTGTCAATGCGCGGTGTTCCACTTGTGGAACATAAAGAACATAATTTTTTTTCTCTTTAAATTCTTTTTTAAAATGTATTTATTTTTAATTTTATTAGGGAAGGATTTATTTACAGGGTGTTCAGGGTCTCACTACTAGATCAGACTTGTAGTGATCCGGTTGTGTTCAGCCTCCCAAGAACTGGGATTACAGGCGCACACCACCATACCCAGTCTCAATTGCAGTCTCAGTGCGCCCCGGGGATAGAGGCCCCAGCCCCTGCACCTGCTTGTAGGTGCTTTAATCTGCTGAGCTATTTGGCCGGCCCTCTCTTTAAATTCTTGATCCTTGAATTTTTCTATGTAACATATATGAATTTCATGTAAAAAATTAAAAAACTGCAGTCTTCTGTGCAAATAGGCCAACTCCCCACAGCTCAGTTCAGACACAGCGGGCGAGCCTATGCCAAACCACTACGTGATGGAAGCCCTACTTTTGAGAAGAGAGCACAGCGCTGCAGCCAAGCCTGGAGCTCAGCATCACGGCCACTGGCCCTCAACGTAAAGCAGAGTGCATACATGCACACGGGGAAATGTCAGCTCTTCAGATGCACATATTACATAAATTACTAAACTGAACTTATGCTGCATATTTCTTACCTCAACCTAATTATTTAGATAATTATATTCATTATGAGTGCTGAGCACAGAAAAAAAAAAATCACTCAGATTTTTTGAAAATCATTCAGCTATTAGTCAGCAAAACAAAAGAACACTTTTGGTGAGGCTCTCCAACCAGTTCCCTTTAGAGCCTTATGACTAAAGCATGCAGCCTATAGCTGAAGGTAGACTCTGAGGGTCTGGGAAGAGGGATTGCCCTGCTCTCGAGCATAGAATTGGACGACAGACCATACAGCAGTGGTGGTGGACCGACCTGCCACAGCAGGCTATTTGTATCTTCGAAAGCTCTAACGGGTTCGCCATCACAGCCCTATAGTAGGCAGTCCAGCCAGCTAGTGAAGTGTGTTCTCACTCTACTCATCTACCCTCTGCTTAGAAGCACCTGATCAGTTAGGTACCATGCCTGATTTGGTACTGTTCTGTGTACTTTTAAATATACTGACTTTGCCAGGCATGGTGGCACACATCTGTTGTAATGCCAACACTTGGGAGGCTGAGGAGGGAGGGTTGCCTCAAGTTTGAGGCCAGCCTGGGCTACATAGTAAGTTCAAGGCCCACCTCAACTACATAGTAAGGTCCTGTCTCAATAAACAAATAAATAGCTTTAAATGAATCAATTCAGGGCCAGGGAGATAGCTCAGTAGAATAAGCACTTCCCTGGCAAGCGCAAGGGCCTGAGTTCAATCCCCAGTACTACAAAATCAATCAATCAATCAATCAATCAATCAATCAATCAATCAATCCAGGGGGCCAGGGAGATAGCTCAACAACATAAGTGCCTGTCTCCCAAGCCCGAGTTTGAGCCCTGGCGCCACCAAATTAATTAATTCATTAATGTCTAATAACATTCCAAAACACAGCTGACCCTTTCTCTACCAGAAAGGATTAGAACAGTGAAGTCAGCACCTCACTCATTCTGGGACCAAGACCTTTAGCCAACTGAAGACAGCAAAAGACAGTAATTTTAAAAACCCACTGAATTGCCAGGGACAGGGCCTGCATGGCATGTGCAATGTCCTGAGTTCTACTCCCAACACGCACGCACACACCCACCACTGAATAGGTGCTAGACAGGGATTTCACTTTAAAACTGGCCTGAAATCTAGACACAGAAAATGTCAGGTAGGGCCAGGGCAATAGCTCACAAGAATAAGCGCCTGCTGGCAAGCACAAAGGCCTGAGTTCAATCCCCACTTCTGCCAAAAAAAAAAAAAAAAAAAAAATGTCACTCGGCAAGGTGTTGCACACCCACAGTCCCAGCACCCATGAGGCTGAGGCAGGAGGACGTCATCAGTTTGAGGCCAGCTGGGGCTATAGAGTTCAGTACCACCTGGGCTATGTATGCAGCAAAACCTGTCACAGAACAAAGCAAAGCATGCATAAGAAGCCAAATGCCAACACACCCAGCAGCAGTATCGCATTCCTTTGCGCCCCGGGTCACCTGTGTGTGGCCCGTAAGCTGCCCGCCACAGGCTGCTCCACTCCAGCAACATGAAGTCTTCACTCTAATGTCACATTCTTTTTTTTTTTTTTTTGAGGCAGGGTGTCGCTATGCAACGTGGACTGTCCCTGAACTCACTATGTACCCCAGGGTGGCCTGGCATTAGCAGCAATCCTCCTGCCTCAGCCTCCCAAGTGCTGGGATGACCTGCGTGATGCATCCCACGTAAATTCCTTAGGGCACTGGGCTTAACAGAAACAAGGCTCAAAATACGAAGTGCAGTCAGAATTCCTAATTTAAAGGACAAGTGACTGTGCTGAAGGTACAAAATAAAGTCCTAATCACACACTTTCAAAGAAAACAATTCCATTAACATCTTCATATAGGGGCCGGGGAGATGGCTCAGTAGAATAAGTGCTTGCCTGGCAAGCGCAAGGGCCTGACTTCAATCCGGTTCAAAAAAAAAAAAAAAAAATCTTCATATAAAACAATTTCGTCACTGCTTAAGTGCTGGTTACTGGGAGAAAAATGAAGCAAAAGTTCTTGGCCTCTCTCACCTAAGTGTTTAAGCAAAATGCCACAGGAAAAAAGCAGCCATCAAGCTGCACACTCTTGAGGATCCCAGAATCACCCACCTGCAGCTAAATTCCTAAGGAAAAGGTTCTTTCTGGTTTTTGGTACTAGGGATCAAACTCAGGACCTTGCACTTAGCAGGCAGGCACTTACGTCACTGAGCTATCTCTCAGGCCCTAGGAAAAGGTTCTGAAACTTGGGGACCAACGTTTTATAAAGCTCTTCTTTTTTTTTCAGTGTTAGAGGATCAATTTTTTAAATTAAAGCAAATCATGTATATTTTACAAGAATCAGAAGTAGCACAAAAAATTAAGAAAAAACTTACTCAAAAATGGCACCTCTGGGGCTGGAGAGATGGCTCAGTGGTCTAAAGCACCTACTTAAAACAAGCTTGGCAAAGCACAGGGACCGCGGTTCGATCCCCAGCACCACATGCCAGCCAGACCCGCCCCCTGGTGGGCTGAGCTGGCCACACACACACACAATAAATAAATGTAATAAAAATAAATAAACATTTAAAAAAAAAAATGGCACCTCTTTCTAGATCATTATTATTTCATTTTTACCGTTTTGTGACACTGGGGACTGAACCCAGGATCTAAACATGCTGGACAGTGCTATGCCACTGAGGTACATCCCCAGAGCATCCCCCCACCCCGCGCGCTTTTCCTTCCTTCCTTCCTTCCTTCCTTCCTTCCTTCCTTCCTTCCTTCCTTCCTTCTTCCTTCCTTTTCTTTCTGCTTGAGACAGGATCTCATTGTGTAGCCCAGGATATCCTCAAACTGGCAGCACCCTCCTGCCTCAGCCTCCCAAATGGTAGGTTTACAGGCTGTTCCATTCTGCTCAGCCCTAAACCCCTTTGTAAAATTTTTTATTTTGAGATGGGGATCTTGCTAAGTTGAAGCTAAAAATGC
The DNA here is from genome assembly GCF_000260255.1 of Octodon degus. Classification (NCBI taxonomy): domain Eukaryota; kingdom Metazoa; phylum Chordata; class Mammalia; order Rodentia; family Octodontidae; genus Octodon; species Octodon degus. The sequence goes on along the minus strand of NW_004524632.1, from coordinate 5,020,199 downwards.
CAATTCTCCTGCCTCAGCCTCCAAGGATTACAGGTATTCACTACCATACCTAACTTCTCCAGATCTTTTTGTATCCAGTTTTATTTACTTTTTAAAAAAATCACTAATTTTAAAACAAATCACTCAGTAGAGTCACAGGGTGTGCTGTGTATAGAAGAGATTGCAAGGCTCACAGAAAAAAAGAAATTTCAATTGATAAGAAATTGAGGGCAGAGCTGGCCAGACAAACTGAGGAAGAAAATTCTGGGGCAAGGAACAGCACAGGCAAAGGCAAATGGTGGGGCATCCTTGGGGTTGGGGGGGTACAGCGGAGATGGGTCAGTTAGCATCTGAAACTGTCCAAATCTATCTAAAAATCAGCCTTCCTTTATGGAGTTTGCTGTTGTTTTGGGGGATGCTGGGGATAGAACCCAGAGCTTCTCAAAGATGGGCCAAGCACACTACCACTGAGCCACATCCCAGTTCAAGGCTTTCTATTTTTTGAGAGAGAGAAGGTCTTGTTATACAGTTCAACCTGGCCCTGAGGTCACTTTGGGGCCCAGGCTGGTCTCGAACTCAGGATGACCCTCCTGCCTCAGCTTCTGGGTGCTGGGAGTTTTACAGGCTGATACAGGCTTTGTGCTTTTGGCCTGGGAGGTGGCTTCTCAAGCCTCTCATTCATGTCAAGTCTCACATCAGAACCCCAGCCCAAAGCGCTCACGGGTGTCGCTGAAAAAGCAACAACTACAAAGACCGTCTCTGGATAATGTTTTTTTTTTAAAGGTCGCTTACTTAAGAAATTAATTTTTAAGTAAGAAATATACAAAACCCAGAGTCAATCAGTTAGTTGTGCTGATTCTGCAACCTGTGGCAGATGGCTTCTGTGGCACGCGTGGCCCTGGCACTCTGCCCATGTTTATGTGGCTGACAGGTGTTTAAAGGAAGGGGGGCTTGCTTTTACCAGAGGTGACAGTCCACACCAGGCCTGCTCCTCACCTGTGTGCCCATGGGGCTAATTCCTCTCTCCGCGTCCAGCGACATGCGGCCTATACAAGCAGCAAGCCAGCCTAGAAACACTGCTTGCCCTCTGTTCTATAAAAAGCTCTAGTAAACTAATGGAAATTATGATTCTTGTTTTTTCAACCCTTCCTGCCCTATATATTTGGAAATATTTTTGAAATAGTTGATTTTGTTTGGCAAATTCAAAGGCATTCCTTTGATACAACTGGATCTCAAAATCAGAAATAAAAATTGTTCACTTGGGGAAAGATAGCAAAGGACAACAAAAAAAATCTATAAATTTCCACTGGCCCTTGGGTGAGCCAAGGGTTTTTACAAGGGAAAGAAAATGTTTCTAGGGGCCCAAGATACAGCTCAGCGACCTGGCAGGCATATGATTCCTGTGTTGAAAAAAAATTGTTTCTATAATCAAGCCTTAAAAAGAACACTTTAGGGGATGGGGAGATGGCTCAGTAGAAAAAGCACTTGCCTGGCAAGTGCAAGGGTCTGGGTTCAATCCCTGGTTCCACCAAAAAAAAAAAAAAACAACTGAGTGCAAAGGAATACTGTATGTACAACACAAAACACGAAATTTATTTTATCTTTTGTATTTTTGAGACAGGGTCTCATTATGCAGGTCAGGCTGGCCTTAAGCTCTCACTTTGTAGCCCAGGCTGGTCTTGAACTCGCAACAATCTTCCTGTGTCACCTTCTCCAGTGCTGGGATTACAGGGGTGTGTCACCATGCCCAGCCAAGAAGTTTAAAAGGTGCTATTATTTAATGTCAGGAAATGAGCTACTAAAGAAATATCACAAGCCGAAAACGTTTTTAAGTAGTTTTGAAAAATAAAACAGAAACTGCTTCATAATTATTTAGCCCCCTTCAAACAGCAGGTATTTAGCCAGGTGTGCTAGCTGCAGAGGAATCAAAGACAAACGGGACCCTTGGCCTGCCTTAGATCAGTGGTACAGAATCAATGCCACCACAGCCTGAAAACGACGATCTCTGGCTCTCCCAAGAAGCACCTCAGAGCTCTGAAAGGGTCCCAGATTGCAGGTGAGGGCGCCGAGGTCACAGATCGAGTGCTGGAGTGAACAGCCGGCCCGATGCACCTCCAGGCTGTACTGGGCCGCAGACCGGAGGGGAGAAGGGTGGGACTGTCACCTACACCTCCTCAGGCCCGCCCCAGAGGGGTTCGGAAAGGAACTGTCCAAGGTTACCACCTGACCGGGAATTACGCCTCCCTCGGTGTGGGATGCCAATAAAATAACAGTATATTCTGCCGCTCTGCTGAGCATGGCTGGACATCTGAGCGTTGACGAAGCGCCAAGCAAGGCACACAGGACATAAAAGACCTCCTCCTCGACAGGATTACAACGTCAAGAAGAAACTGGCCGAAAGAGGGAGATGTCTAACTTCCCGAAGCCGCAGTAAGCCCCTGCGAGGGTAGTGTGCTGGGACCAGCGAAGTTACACGTCCAGGACCAAGCGCCCCCTCCCCAGCGGTAAAAGTTTGAGCAGCCGCCCGCAGATCCTCCCGCGGTCGGAAACTTCCCTCAACAACAAGGAGCAACCGGACACCCGAGTCCCCGCCCTCGGCCGGCCCCAGGTGCCCTCCTGCCAGGCTGTCGCCTCCCGCCCGGGCCTCGCCGCCCTCCTCGCCCTGGCTGCCGCCCGGGGTCTCCGGTCCCAGGCTCCCCCGGGTGAGGCACGCGGCCCGGTCGTGGGGGGCACCCCGGCCTCGGCCGC
>NW_004524632.1:5001692-5017372 GCF_000260255.1 Octodon degus | reverse complement strand
CGGGCCGCGACCCCGCGCCGCCGCCGCCGCCGCCGCCTCACCTCCTCGGCGTGCTTGCGCAGCGCCTTCTCCCGCTCGTACTGGGTGATGAGCTGCTCGTTGTCGTCCCGCAGCAGCTCGAGCTCCACCTGGTGCTCCTGGTCCTGCGCGAACACCGAGTCCAGGTTCTCCAGCACCGCCACCACGAGTGGCATCAGCTCCTTGACCACCTCCTCGTCGTAGCGCCCGATGAGCCGCTCGAACTCGCGGTAGATGGAGCCGGCCAGGCCGGACACCCGCTCCGACATCACGGCCCCGGAGCCGCCGGGCTCCTCCTGGTACACCACACCGTCCTCCAGCTCCATGGTGGCGGGCGGCCCGGGGCGTCGCCGGCGGAGGGGCGGCACGGGCCGGCTCGGGACCGGCCGGGACCGGGACTGGGACCGGGGCTGGGCCCGGCAGGGTGGGGGCCGGGACCGGAGAAGGGGAGGGGTGGGGTGAGCACACTCACCCCAACCGCCGCTGCACCAACTGCCGGGGCGGCCGGGCCGCGCGCGCTACGCGTCACCCGTGGGGCGGGGCGGGCGCCGCGTCGGCCCGGTGGGCGGGGCCCCGCGGGAGGCCGGGAGCGGCCGGGGGCGGGGCTATGCGTCAGCGTGCACCAGCGGAGGAAGGCTGTGACGTCAACATCCGGCGCCGCGCGACCGGCGCGTCTCCAAGGAGAGAAGCTTGGCGCGGAAGGTGGGGAGAAGTGTCAGCCTCAGCCTCAACTTGTGAGGCGATCCCCAAGGAAAGGGAGGAGTTCTGGAAGGGGGACTCGCGGTCCAGGCGTGTCGTAGCCAACGTTTGCGTTACTTGTTTTTTTTTAACAGCTCGCAAAGCGCTGTCTTATTTAATCATCAACAATAGGCGAGCGATCGGCCCTTGATTCTCGGACAAAGGAAGTTGTGGCTGACTCAAGGTCACGCAGCGAGCCCTGGAGAACGGCTGATTTGGGCTCAAAGAAAAATGGAAAATAGCGGGGAGAGGCTCTGCCCGAGTGAACGGTGGTGCCAAGCAGAATAGTACCGTTTAGGTGGGGAGAACTAAGGGTTGCCTAAAGCAATCTGAAGAAGGGGAAAGCAGTAACGCCACTTCTTGCGTTTCCCCAAACTGTTTCTCTGCTCCCCGCCAGCTTGGGAGAGGCTTTTCCAGGCTCCAGCCACCGCCCTCTCCCCCGATTTATTACCCGCCTCCCCGTCTAGAAGGAGGCGGGGGAGTCAGTAGGAGAAATGGAGGGGGTGGAGTCAGACGACTGATTAAGTCCCGTGATTTATGAGGTCGCCGCCGCCAGCCGAGTCACGTGTGAGGAATGACAACACCCGGGCGCTGGACGAGCTGAGTCAAGGATCACTTCCCAGGGCTCTCCGTAGCATCCGCAAATGTGGCTGAGGGCACTCCCAGGAGCCCTTTTTTTTCTGCCACAAGTGACTAGCTAGCTGGCCCCAACTCCCGGGTGGGAAGGCAGGGCTTTAAAACAAAGAGTAAATGAATCAGCCGCCCTGGGGATCGTAAATACTCTCTCCATACGGTGTTTAAAAACCCAAGTCTGACCTTTCCAAGCATGGACTGGGAGCTAGATTATGCCTGTAACCCCAGCACTTGGGAGGCTGAAGCAGGAGGATCTCCATGAGTTTGAGGCCAGCTAGTGAGTTCATGGCTACACTGAAGTACATAGTGAGACCCTGTCTTAAAACAAAAAGAAAACGAACTGGGCCAGGGGTGAGGGTGCACTTCTATAATCCCACCAACCCCCAGCCTGAGCCAGAATGGCAAATTTTGACCCCAGCCTGAGCAATCTAGCCAGGCCCTGTCTCAGAATAAAAGGTGCTGCAGATGTACCTCAGCGCTCCCTCCGTGCTTCAATTCCCAGTCCAAGCGTTTGTGTGGGGTGAACTAGTTCCTCAAAGTTTCCTACCAATGACCCATCTGGAAAGCAACAAAAACTGGGCGAGCCCCCCGACAAACTCAGAAGGACAAGGATGCAGATAGGAAGTTTGAACGCCACAAGGACTGCGTGTGTTAGCCTCACCTCGAATCCTGAATCCGCCCTTGTGTTGTTTGTGTCTGGGTTACAGGAATGTGGGCGGGCTGGTTGGGTTGGAGCCTCCAAATGGCTTCTTAAACACCTTTGAAAACCGGGAAAAGTCTTGTCCCTTGTGACAGCAAACACCTGCCGGTAATCACATATTCTGGGAGGCAGAAGCCTGAAGCAGGAGTATCAAAAGTTCAAGCCCACCCTGTGCAATTTAGCAGGACTGTCTCAGAATAAAAATTAAGATAAACTGGGGATGTAGCTCAGTGATAGGGCGCTTAGCTAGCACAGAAGGCCCTAGGTTGAAGTCCCGGTGGCGTGGGATTCCTGGCTCTGACAGTCCTCTTTTTCGGAGTGCTATCACTCAGACTCCTTACTTTCCTGGCAGTCACAAGAACAGGAAAACTTAAGGCAATACTTTACTTCGTGTTTGCACAGTATTATCATACACATCAGGAACTTTAGAGGGGAAAAAAGATGATTTTCAGGTATGAAGTTATAATTAAGTTCATAATAAGTATCCTTGTTTAGGTGTAAGTCTTGACTGGAAGCTTCTGGTAGCTATTAGAACACATTTGTTTAAAATAAAAATTCAGGCTCAGTGGTGCATCACTTTGCATGAATGAGACCCTGAGTTCGTCCCAAGCACTGCAATAATAATTTAAATTAAACTAAATCTCCATCAACTGCTGGACAGTGAAATAAAATGTGAGGTATATGCATACAAAGAAGTTATCCAGGGCCAGTGAGCTAGCTCAGCGGACTAAGCGCCTGCTTTGGCAAGTGCAGGGACCAGGGTTCAATCCCCAATCCCACGTGGGGCACGCTGAACTGACAGACAATCTAGGTGGGCATGGTGGCACACATGCCTGTAATCCCAGGAGGATCACTAGGAATCCTAGCTGCTTAGTGAGACCCTGTACCAACTACATAAATGGAAAAAAAAAAAAAGCTATCCAGGGTCTAGGAAGATAGCTCAGTGGCATAAGTGCCTACCTGGCAAGTGCAAAGTCCTGAGTTCAATCCTGGGTACAAAAAAAGTTATTCAGCAGTGAAAAAAGTATGTGCACTTGGGAGGCTGAGGCAGGATACCTGCAAGTTTAAGACCAAACTGGGCTATAAAGTATGCTCAAGGCCAGTCTGAGCTATATAGAGATCCTGTCTCAAAAAGACAAAAAAAAAAAAAAAAAAAAAAAAAAAGAAAAATATGTGCTGCAATGTGAATGGACTTTGGAAATGTTCTGCTCAATGAAAGAAGAGCCTGGAAGGGCCTTGTATGGTGCCATGTGTATGAAATACCCAGAAAACCCAAGCCTATGGAGACACAAAGCGAATTAGCAGTTGCTTAGGTTTAGGGGGTACATGAGGGTGGCACGAGGGCAAGTGGACAGAAACACAAAGCACAGGAGAACTTGCTTCAGTGATCGTGGAAATTAAAGCCGAAGCAAGTGCACATATTTATAGGCAAACGCTTTCACTGAGAAGAAAGAAAATGGAAAGGGGCCTCCACCTGACAAGAAGCGGGCTGACAGAGATGGAATTGCCCCACCAACATGAGAATGGAGCTAGCTTTTTAAAAAAATGTATTTGGTTGTTACAGGGTCTCACTGCGCAGCTCAGACTCCTGGTGATCCTCTCATTTTCAGCCTCTCCAGCACTGCGATTACAGTGGTGCACCACCACGCCAGGACTCTGGCTGGCGTGGCATGTGGTGCTGGGGATCGAACCACAGTCCCTGCGCTTGCCTAAGCCTGCTGAAGCAGGCAGTTCAGTCTGCTGAGCTATCTCGCTGGCCCGGGTCTATCATTTAAAAGGATCACTGCAGAAGGTTAGGAGTCTGGTAATGTACTTTTCCATCTTTTGGAGAGGGTGGGGATTTGAGACAGCACCTCCCTTATGTGAATCACACCAGCATTCAACTCACTGTGTAGTCGAGGCTGGCCTTGAACTCATGGAGATCCTTCTGCCACAGCCTCCAGAGCCCTGGGGTAACAAGCGTGTGCCACCAGGCCTTACTAGAATCTGACAATTTTCGGCAGTCCCCTTACTGTTATAGCACACTTGGTCCTGGCAGTGACAGGGGCATGAAGGAGGGCACAATCCATACTCTGTTAGCGAGGAGGGATGGGGAAAGGACTCATTTTCCTTTTCATAGGTAGCAGGTCAGCTACTAAGGCCCAGGAATCCCCTTCTCTTGTCCACATGAAGGTCCCCCTTCTATTTCACAAGTGACTGCTGCCAGACAAGATAGTACACACCTGTAATTGCGGCCTCTGGTAGACTGAGGCAGCAGCATTACAAATTGGAACCCAGCCTGGGCAAGTTAGTGAGTTAGCATGACCACACCTCAAAAACAAACCTAAAATGGGCTAGGGAGGCATCTTGTGTGAGGCACTGGATTCACTCCATCCTGGTACAGAAAAAACAAAGTGATTGCTAATGGGTGTCAGATTCTTTTGGGGCCAATGAAAATGTTCTGATACTGAAGTAAATACACAACTTAGTATGCTAAAGTCATTAAATTTTACACTTGGAGTATCAGTAGAGCTATTAAAAATAAAGTTTAGGGCTGGGGACTGGCTCAGTGGTACAGCTCATGCCTTGCATGCACAAAGCCCTGGGTTCTACCCTCAGCACCTCAAAAAAGAAAAAGTTTACAGAGGGGTCAGGGATATAGCTCTGCAGCTTAAGCACCTGCCTGGCAAGCCCACTGTCCTAAGTTTGATCCCTGCCTGGTACAAAAAAACCAACCAAACAAAAATATATTCAATAGAAAGTTTATGGGAAGGGCTGGGGAGATGGCTCAGTGGAATAAGTGCTTCCCTGGCAAACACAAGGGCCTGAGTTCAATCCCTGGTTCCACAAAAAAAGAAAGAAAAAAGAAAGTTTATGGGTATACTGACTTTAGACTCAGCGGATGAAGGTAAGCTTGCAGCCAGGTGTGGTCACGCACACCTGTAATCCCAGCAGTAGGGAGGCTGAGGCAGGAAGACCACGGAGAGTTTGAAGACAGCCTGAACTATATAGTAATACCTTGTCTCAAATAATAAGAGTAATAATAATTAGTAATAATAATGAATCTTGTGTTCTAGGATGAACTGGTCATTTTAAAAATTAATTTATTGTCTTTTTGAGGCAGGGTCTCACTATGCAGCTCAGGCTGGCCTTTGGCTCACCTTGTAGCTCAGGCTGGTCTCAAATTTGCAATGATACTCCTGCCTCAGCCTTCTGAGTGCTGCTGAGATCACAGGCATGTGCCACCACACCCGCTGAACTGGCCATTTTCAACAATGAAGGCCAGAAGTATAAATGGTTACTGCATACCTAGTGGCACTTCAGTGAAGATCGTGAGCCTTTGTTCTTTCAGCTGCATACAGGGGGAGTTGGTTAGACTCTGAAGGCTTCCTCGCACTCAAATCCTGATTCTTATCAGAGGTGGGAGCAACATGGAGGAGAGGAGGCCTGGAGACGGCCCAGCAGGCCTGCTCCTCAGTAGGTAAGTAGGTGACAGGACGCCTCTTCAACTCATGTGGCTGGACAGATTCCAAGCACCCCTTACTAACCCTCCAGGACTGAGGTTATCTTGGCTAAGAATTGTCATGACTCAGGAGGCTGAGGAAGGAGGATTGCCATGAGTTCGAGGCCAGCCTGGGCTAAATATTGAGACACTGTCTAAAACAAAACAGTTATTATGGAAAAACAGGTCACACAGTGGACTTCTGTGCATTTATCTTTGATTTCTAAGGGGAAGGAAATTCCATTTCAAGAGATCGTTATAGAAACAGTGAAGGAAGAGAGAATCGCTGAAAGACAAAAAAGAACTGAGGACTTGGGAGGCTGAGGCAGGAGGATCATTGGAAGTTTGAGGCCAGCCTGGGCTACAGAGTTGAGTTCAAGGGCAGCTTAGACTACATAGTAAGACCCTGGGGCAGGAGAGAAAGAGAGAGACAGAGACAGAGAAATAGGAGAGAAAGGAAAAGAGAGAGGAGAGAAAAGGGGAGGGGAGAGGAGAGAAGAGGGGAGGGGAGAGGAGAGAAGAGGGGAGGGGAGGAAGGGGAGGGGAGAGGAGGGGAGAGGAGAGGAGAGGAGAGGGAAAAAAAACAGAAAAAAGAGCCAAGGATATAGTTCAGCGGCACAATACCTGGCAAGTGCATGGTCCTGAGTTCGATTCCTAGTACAAAAAAGAGAGACAGTGAGAGAGACAGTGAGAGAGTGACAGAGAGAGAGAGAGAGAGAGAGAGAGAGAGAGAGAGAGAGAGACAGAGACAGACAGACAGACAGCCCTGGGAGGCTCCAAGTCCAGCAAGGGAGTTCCAGGTTCCTGAAGGGTGGCCCGAGGGTTATTCTGAGTCCTTGGTTTTTGCGTTGGAAGCCTTTTTGCTGCCGCTGTTGTCCAGCCCAGGGCCTTGCGCAGGCTGAACAGTCTCTACCCATGAGCTCCATCCCTAGCCCCCCAGTCTTCAAATAGATCTCATGGCAGTGACATCACAGGTCCATTCTAGTTAGCAAATTGTGACCCAACAGTCAGGCTTGAAACAGAACGCGGTGAGAAGAAGCCATGTCATTTCTCTAAAATGCCAGGTGGTTTGTGCATGTGATTTGAGGAAAAGATATCAGTGTCCAAAACATCACTCCTTGGCTCTGTAAGAATTCAGGGAAATTCAGTGTGCATTTGGTGCCTTTTCTTATGAGGATCTTGCCATCCCTGGTCTTACATTTGCCATCCTCCTGCCTCCGCAGAGTGCTGCGATCACGGGTGGGAGCCGCCGCGCCCAGCTGTGTGCCGTCCCTCCAGCCAGGTCCCACACCACGCCTCAGGTCAGGCTGAACAAGCGCAGTGCTCGGCTTGAGGCCGGCAGGCTGGGCAGGGCGGCTGGCCTGCAGCGTGAGCAGATCTCTAGTGCCAAAGTACGCAAGGGGCAGAGACGGTGAGGAAGGCCAAGAGCCTGCTCCGCGGGGAGGGCGGGGCTGCCAGACGGAACATGATGGAGGCAGATGCTGGGTTTGCAGGTTGAACCGCCTCATGATGCAGCGGAGCGGAGAAAACAGCGTTTATTTCAGTCTGAACCTAAAGTGGCTGGAGGCTGAGGCTGAAGGATCTTTGCAAGTCCAAGACCAGCCTGGGCTACAAAGTGAGCTCAAGGCCGGCGGGAACTGCATAGTGAGACCCTGTCTCAAAAAGATTGAAAAAAAAAAAAAAAAGAAAAGAAAAAGAAAAAAAAAAGAACTATATAGGGAGATCGTGTTTCAATCAGTGGCCTAATTTCTGAGTAAATAGTTCAGAGGAAAACTTGCTGTAAAGTGATGCTTGGAACAATCGCTTTAGGTCATACGCAGTCTCTTTTAGCTAATAATGCTGAGGGGGCGTAGTGGCGCACTGCTCTAATCCCAGCACTTGGGAGGCTGAGGCAAGAGAATTCACCTGAGTTTGAGGCCAGCCTGGGCTACACAGTGAGACCCTGTCTCAAAGATCAAACCTCCCCCCAAAAAACCAAAAAGATGAAATCTTTTATTTACGTATATCTAAAGAGAGTACAAAATAGTAAAAAGATGAAATTTTGAGCTACAGGAACTCAGGAGTGTTGTTCCGTGTGGCACCCTCTGCTATTGCCTGAGGTGAGGCTGGGGCCGGCGATAGCCAGGCCTCCTGCCCCTCACCCCACTGCCAGGCCTCCTGCCCCTCACCCCACTGCTGCCCACCCTGTCATACTGTGCTGGCAAGAGCTAGGCCCGGGGCTGCTTTTAGTCTGACAGTACTTGTTTTCTAGGTTGGGGTGGTGTGGAGCCTGATTAAGGGGGTAGGGCCCTCGGCCTTTTTTTGTTATTGTTGTTTAGTTGGTTTTGTGGAGACAAAGTCTCATTCTGTAGTCCAGCCTGGCCTTGAATTCACTGTGTAGCCCAGCTGGCCTCAAACTCATGGAGATACTCCTGCCTCAGCCTCCTATGAGCTAGGATAGCAGGTGTGAGCCACCATGCCCAGCCAGGCCTTCAATGTATTATTATTATTATTATTATTATTATTATTAATTTTGCAGTACTGGGGATTAAACCCAGGACCTTAACATTGAGGTGCATCCCCAGCTCTTTATTTTTTTCCCTTTTATTTTATGGTATGGGGGGGTGTTTATTTAGGGGGGGTTTGTTTGTTGTTTGATTGATCTTTTGTTGTGGGGTTTTTTTTTTGCATAAACCTTTCTTCTTTTTTGTCTTTTTGAGACAGAGTCTCGCTAGACAGTTCAGGCTGGACTTGAGCTCACTTTTTGGGGAGGGGGAATCGGGGATTGAACTCAGGCCCTTGCACTTGCCAGGGAAGCGCTTATTCTACTGAACCATCTCCCCGGCCCCTTGAGCTCACTTTTGAGCTCAGGCTGGCCTTGAACTTGCAAGGATCCTCCTGTCTCAGCCCCCTGAGTGCTGGGGTTCCAGGCATCTGCCACCACTCCTGTCTGTATTGCAGTTTTTACCGTGAGACAAGTTCTGGCTGAATTGCTGGGCTCAGACCTGCCATTTGTCCTGCCCTGGAGCGCAGGGATCACCGGCTAGATCCCAGCGTTACTTTCATTGTTCGGCACTCCTCGCGCTCTCTTGGGCAAAGCCTGTTAACTGTTGCACATCTGCAATGGTTTTATTTCCCTCATTCCTGTTCTCCTTGCCTCCTAATACCCATCTTTGTGTTTGAGACAGGTCTCACTGTGTTGCCCACGTTGGATTTGAACTTTTGATCTTCCGGCTTCAGCCTCCCAAGCAGCTGGGATTGCAGACACGCACACGCACACCCGGCTAACCAGTCTTCCACTCTGAAAAGCAAAGCCTTTCTCCCACGTGTTCTTCCTCCATCCCAATGTCAATGTCCCGGTTAATTTTTTTTTGCAGTGCTGGAGATGCTGCCCAGGGCTTTCCCCCCTTGCTGTTTTTAGAAGCTAACTGAGAGGAGCTCACAGATTGTTGGCTTCAGTCAAAGAGTAAATGGTGGACCCACCAAACAAGGTAGCTAATTCAGGAGAGAAAGTAGCTTTTTCTTTGGACTAGGGATTGAACTCAGGACCTTGAGCTTGCTAGGCAGGCTGTTATGCAGCTGAGCATTTTATGAATTCCCCTGCCTGAAAGCAGCTTTTTGAAATAAAATAATTCCTCTAGGAGAAGTTTTTTTGGGGAGGGCATTGTTTGTATTATTTTGGGTTTTGAGACAGAGTCTTTTTATGTCGTTCCAGGCTGGCCTTGAACTCAACAGTGATCCTCCTGCCTCAGTCTCCCATGTGCTACGGCTATAGGCATGCACCACTATGCCTGTCTGCTTGGGCACTTGATTTGAAATACTTCTGAACTGTATCTCAAAAGAAAGATAGTGGGCTGGTGAGATGACTCAGTGGTCTAAAGCACCTACTTAGAACAAACTAAGCTAAGCAAAGCACAGGGACCGCGGTTCAATCCCCAGCACCACATGCCAGCCAGCCCCGCCCCCTGGTGGGCTGAACTGGCCACACACACACAAAATACATAAATAAATAAATAAATAAATTAAAAAAAAAAAAGATAGTGCCGGGACAAGTCATTCAGCAACTGATTTATGAATGTAGTAAGTATTGCTGATGGATAATACTAGTAAAAATTCTTTTATGAAACACATGATCTAGTATTTACCCTATTTTGTTTATTTGGGTCTTTTTTTTTTTTTTTTTGCGGAACCAGGGATTGAACTCAGGCTCTTGCACTTGCCAGGCAAGCACTTATTCTACTGAGCTATCTCCCTGGCCCCCTATTTTGTTTAGTCAACTGTTTTCTACCAAATAGCTATTTAAAATCAGTCACCCTTAGAGGATAGGAATGTTACTGGGTGAGGGACAGAAATGAGAGTTAATAATAGAATTTCTGTCACTCTTTTCTCAGGAAGGCTGAGGGGAGGGGCTAGATTAAGAAAAACATGGTATTCAGGCAAGGTGGCCATGCCTGCAATCCCTGCCACTCAGAAGGCTACGATGGGAAGACTCTGAGCCTAGGATGTTGAGGGCAGTCTAGATGACACAGGGAGAACTACAGCTTAAAAACACAAGCCAAAACAAACAAAAATTAAATGTTTTCCTCCCCACCCATCCTTCCATTTTACAGCTAAGGAGACTAAGGTCTAGAGAGGAAGAGGCTATGAGCTGGCAGCAGGATGAGGATGCTAGCCTGTGGGAGAAGGGGCCTGAGAGTCCAGAGGTGGGAGAGAATCCTGAAACCTCAACAGAAAGACTGCCTTTTTGCTGTTTTTGTTGTTTTGAGACAGTCTTGCTAATAGGGTTCAGGCCTGTCTGCACTCACAGCGATCCTCCTGCCTCAGCATCCCAAGTCTGGGATTACAGGTGTGTGCCATGAAGCTCAGGAGAAAGGCTGCTTTAAAACAAGACCAGAGCTAGGGATGTAGCACAGTGGTTGCGTTCTTGCCTAGCATGTGCACGGCCATGAGTTCAATCATAGTACCTGGGGGAATATGACAATATGCTTTTTACTCCAGTATTTTTTTTAACTTAAACATTCTCTGCATTTTTATCAAACCTTATATGGTTACATGTTTGCAGGGATGTATGTGAGAGGCTAGTGGGTAGTTTGATCTGAAATGTGAATGTTAGAATGAAGATGAAATAAATTTTGGAGTTAATAAAACAAAGTCCCAGCACCTCAAACCAAGAATAACAAATGAAAGGCCACCTTAAAATATGGGGGAATTACGGTTCTACTCACGATGGGTCCTGTCTGGAAACAACCACTGTCTTGAGAAAATGCCATAACCTGTCCCTAGGTTGTCCCTTCACAAAGGGGACGGCTGTCATTTGTATGAGCCCACTCTGCAAGCACAGCTAGTTACAAAGGTAACATCAGCTTTATCTCCTCAGAAAAGTAAAAACAAAGCAAGAAGCCCCAAGTGTAAGGGCAACGCCAATCCATAAGCAGAAAACAGGATATGAAGAAACTGAAACACAATCCTCGCTGCTGAATACACTTTCTATTTAAGGGCCATGGCTTATCTGAAACAAGACCAGGCACAGGGCCGGTGGGGAGCGCGGGGTGGTGTCTGGTCAGAGGGAAACGATCCTGCCGTTCTGACCTTTGTCACTGTTGTCCTCCACATACCTTGGATGAAAATGACTCAGCTCCTCTCACCCAGGGGGTTATTTTTAACAGGGGTGACAGAGCCAGTTGAAAACCTAAGCGTAGGGCCCATTGCCAGCCAGGAACCTCACCCATCAGATGGGGGGACAGATTCTCATTTATTATTTCAGTGGCACCAGAAAGACGGCCGCCTGCCTTAAGTTCCTTGTCCCGAGGAAAGGCGGTGTCCACGTCAAGAGGTCCTGTACATAGCTGGTGCACTGAGGAACCTCAGCCCCTCACTGTACAACTGAGGTCACCTGTAAGATCACATTTCGTGGGCCTTGTGCCCTGGTCCACCTTTCTGCTTTAAATTCCTAAGTCACAAGCCAAATGCCAAATTGTAACCCCAGCATTTTGCAGGAGGATGGCAGAGAATGTGAGGCCAGCCTCAAAGGAAAACAAAACAAAAAAAGATCCACATAATTAGATGAATAGACAGCAATGCTCAGAAAGTGGAGGCGTAGTATAAGTTGTGCAGGCGGCCGTCTTTCTGGTGCCACTGAAATAATAAATGAGAAGGCTTGCACAAAGTGGAGGCGTTGTCCTTCATCTGCTGTCCCTGTCCAGTGTAGTGTAAGTTGTGCACAAAGGCTTGGGGTTGGAATCCTCCCCCCACAACTCAGGTGTTGAAACGAAGTCCCAGCATGCACTTTGGCACTCCCCGCGTAACTTTCTGTCCACTATGGTGTTCTGCCTCACCCCTGGCCCAGGGCACCAGGCCTGGAGGTCACAGAAAAAACCTCCTAAACATCCAGCTAAAATACATCTTCCCTCTGATACAAATCCCACTGATTTCCTCAGGTGCTTCGTCACAGCCACAGAAAGATGATGGCACATGAGGGAACAATATTTCATTGGCCACTATCAAGGTAGCAGAAATCTAGGCCCAGAGGGATGGATCAGCTCTATGCTACTTTGTGGAAACTCCTGCTGGAGCCCTGGCTGGCCTGGAATTCTGAATCTCCTGCTTCAGTCTCCTGGATGCAAGGATCACATCTGAACACCATGGCGCCTGGCTCCAGTGAGTGTCCTCACTGGGCACTGTCTCGAAGTTACAGCCAGCACTTCTGTAGCAGTGTCTCGATTCTCGGGACAGTTCTTTCTCCTTCCCCCCCCCCTTTTCATTCTTTCCTTTCCCTCTTCCTGTTGCTCTGTTCCTCCTCCTGTCCTCATCTTTTCTCCTCCTCAAACTCTTCCTTCTCCTCTTCCTCCTTCTTTCCTCCTCCTCCTCTTCTTCCACCTCTCCCTTTTTTGCAGCGCTGGTGATGGAACTCAGGGCCTTGCACTGAGCCACATCCTCAGCTTTTCTTTTTTTCATCTTGGATAAGAGCTCTGTAAGTTGTCAAAGCTGGGCTCGAACTTCTGACTCTCCTGGTTCAGTATTTGCCCCTTAAAGCATATGCAGTGGACTTAGGCCATTAGAATGGCAGCGCCAATTGTGTTCTGAGGATGAGGGAGGTGGTGAAAATCTTGGTGTGACAAGTCTGGAGTTCATGGACGTGGGCCCCTGTGGATGGCATCCCGTGGGGAGATAATAATCAAAGCTATGAAGAGGTGCACTTTTTTCAAGAATTTTTGTGTATAGAACTGGGATTGAACTCAGGGCTTTATACTGAGCTACATCTTTTTTTTTTTTCCGGAACCGGGAATTGAACTCAGGCCCTTGCGCTCGCCAGGGAAGTGCTTATTCCACTGAGTCATCTCCTGGCCCCCACTGAGCTACATGTTAAGCCCTTTTTTTTATTTTGAGACAGGGCCTCCCTAGGTAAGTCCAGGCTGGCCTCTAATCCATGATTTTCCTGGTTTAGCCTGTGTGCTCTCATTACGGGTGTGGACCACTACACCTGGCAGTTTTATCTCTGATGAGGCTAATTTTACAGTGTGTATATGTTTAGGCAGACGCAGGGGCCAGGGATTCAATCCTTGACCTGCTGTGCTGGCCCCGCCCCAGGGGAGTGCTGAGACTGGGTGTGATGGTGCATGCCCGTAATCTCAGTGCTTGGGAGGCTGAAAACAGAATTTCTACGAGTGTGACCTACGTAGTGAGACCCGTAGATCCTACACTAATAGTACATTAAAAAAAGGTAAGTAAGGGGCCGGGGAGATGGCTCAATAGAATAAGCGTTGCCTGGCATGCACAAAGGTCTGAGTTCAAATCCCTGGTTCCGCAAAAAACCCAAAAAACCAAAAAACAACAAAAGGTAAGTATAGTGTATACGACTAAAAATAAAAGCATGGGGGCAGCCCAATTTCCATGTCCTCACTTGTCTCAGGAGCTGTCTCTCCCTCAATAAAATTTTCTACTCTTAAAAACAAGCAAGGGGGGAGATAGCTCAGTAGAATAAGCACTTGCCTGGCAAGCGCAAGGGCCTGAGTTCACTCTTCGCTACTGCCAAAAAAAAGGAACTCAAAAATATCAGAGTCCCTAAATTTGAAGACCCAATCCAAAAATTGGCATCTGAGATGAATACATATTTCTCAGGTAAAGATGTGCAAAAAAGCAAATAAATATATGAACAAAAACAAGCAAGGGCAGAGGAGATAGCTCAGTGGCATAAGTACCTGCCTGGCAAGCACAAGGACCTCAGTTCAAGACCCAATACAAAACAAACAAAAATTAAACTAAAAAAAAAAGCAAACAAATAAATAAACCAAAAGCATGATTTTAATATTGGTTCATTCATAAACTGTAGTTGGGCATGGTGACAAATGCCTGTAATCCCAGCACTCTGGAGGCTAAAGCAGGAGGATTGCTGTGAGTTTGAAGTCAGCCTGGGCTGCATAAGCAAGTTCAAGGCCAGCGGGCTACATAGAGACCTTGCCTTAAAAACAAAACAAAACAAACAAACAAACAAAAAAAAAAACCGAACAAATGAAAGAAACCATGGCAGAGAAAGACTTCTTTATCCCATGGGCCTTTGCACCTTTCCCAGAAGTCTTTTTGAGACAGGGTCTTACTATGAAGTTCAGGTTGCCCTTCAGCTCACTTTGTAGTCCAGGATGTTCTTGAATTTGTAAGGATCCTCCTGGCTTCCACAGGCTTTGCTCAACCTGCTTTTACCTTTTGTTTAACTCACAATGAGAAAGGATCTCTTGTTCTTAACTGCAATTACAGAAATGGTAGAGGTCTTTCCAGACCACTTTGCCCTGGCAGCTCCTGGCACACATCTAGGTGGAAAGCAGGCATGGGGAAGTGGGTGACAGGGTCCAACGATGAAGCTGGCATGCTACAGAGGCGGTCAGTCATGTGGAGGGAGGGGAAACACCAAAGAACGGAACACAGTAACCTATGGTCAGTGGCTTCCGAGGTGGGAGGTTGAAGTCCAAGGTTCGAGAGGATGTTTTGTGACTGGACTGGGAAGAGGGAGGGCTATGCTGTGGGAAGAATCACGAGAGAG
Source organism: Octodon degus (assembly GCF_000260255.1). NCBI lineage: Eukaryota > Metazoa > Chordata > Mammalia > Rodentia > Octodontidae > Octodon > Octodon degus. The sequence goes on along the minus strand of NW_004524632.1, from coordinate 5,002,789 downwards.
GCAAACTCACTTCCAGCATGTATTTCCACGTGTTCTCTGTTCCCAAGTCGGTAGATTTGGATAGAGGACGTATCAGCTATTAAACTGATAAGAACAGATACTACACTTGATCTTAGCCAAAAGGCTGAGAAGCGATTTGAGTTGGTAGATTTGGGCAGGGGCATCTAACTGGTTTTGGCCTTTGGGCTGGGAGAAGTGATTGTCACCTCCAGGCTGGATCGACTGGCTACGAACTTCACAACACCTGCTGCCTTTTCTGCCCTGTGCTGGTGACTTAGACCTGATGTTGAGATGGCACAACCCATGTCACACAGCACCAGGCTCTCAGAGGCATCTCTGAAGGAGGCGCTGGCCTTGCAGCTCATGTTGGGTCATTGAGAGTTTGTTTTGCTTCGGCCACTGATGCTTCTAGGATTTCTTCCTCCTTTTGTTTTCTTTTTATGTATGTGGTATGGGGTCTCACTATATAGCTTGGACTTGTAGTGATCCTTCTGTTTTCTACCATGCCTGGTCTCGGTGGCTGGCTCAGCATGCCTGGGGGTGGGGCTGGTGTAGTGTGTGGTGTGCTGGGGGTTGAACCCGGATCCCTGTGCTTGCTTAAGCAGGCGCTTAATTCTGCTGAGCTATCTCAAAGGCCTTTCTGTTTACTTTTTTGAGACAGGGTCTCATGATGTTCAGGTTGGCCTCGAACTCAAGGTGAATCTCTTGTCTCAGGCAAGGAAGGAGATGCTGAAGGAGCTCATGGAGGAGAGATCTATAGTGTTCCTTTCTATGGCAAAACTGAGCCTGGGAAAGGAAGACACTGGAGGAAGTCAGGAGGCAGTGAACAGCTTTACTTCATACCAGGGGTCCTGGCTGACATCATTCCCAGTCCACAAAGCCAGGGGGTGAATGCTTGTGGTCCAGCACTCTCAGTACATAAGCAGGAGGTACAAAGGTGACCAGAACAGCCCAGTGGTGCTCTGAGCACCTTGCAGGGTGAGCTCATTGGTTACAAGGCTGGATTACTGATCACAGTGCTTGGCACAATCAGACATCCTGCATGTTTGGTGACACTCTTGTAGCTACAGCAGTCAAGAAAGTAATTACATGGCCAC
>NW_004524632.1:4968242-5001427 GCF_000260255.1 Octodon degus | reverse complement strand
GCAAGCACTTATTCTACTGAGCCATCTCCCCAGCCCCAATTATACACTGCATATTGTTGTCTTTAGTAGTTATTCAGAGGACAAGATGCAGACATGATGTCTAAAGTACAAACTTTTATTCTCAATAAGCTAAGAGAAAGTAGCTGTATAGCAATCCTAACTCTAAGAAGAAAATTTTAAAAGGAACATTTTTTCCGGTATAGTTTTTCCCTTTCATAAGTATCATTCATAAATAAGAGCAGAAAACAGGGAGTCGCAGGAAAGCAGCGTGGCTGAGTGGGAAAAGAAAAGACAATAGATGTAATTTGGGTCTGAGTAGTGACTATGAAGGTCTCATCCCGCCAGGAAAGTCTGATTTCTGATGACCTCACTGCTGGTGGCACAGTGTGGCGGCAAAGCGCTGAAGTCTGGCGTGGTGGTGCATACCTGCAATCCCAGCTACTCAGGAGGCTGAGGCAGAACCACAAATTATGGGCCAGTCTGTGTCTCAAAAGCAAAAACAAATGAACAAAAAAAGACTAGGGGTAGCACAGGAGGCAGGTAGATTCAGAGCCATTCTGCCGCTTAGTTTTGTGGCCAGGCCTTGGTTCCTCTGTACGTAGAATAAGATTAAGTACTGCCCACCTTACATGGGCTACATAAGACTGTGCTGGACGGTCCGTGAGAGTCCCTGCCCCAGTCAGCAAAAACCAGGCTGCCCCAGGGCTTGCCTGCCTGCCTGTCTGCTCACTAGTGTTTTCTCTTTCCCTCCCCGCCTCCTCTTTTTGAGGCAGAGTCTTACTGTGTAGCCCAGGCTGGCTTCACACTACGGTGATCCTCCTGCCTCAGCCTCCCAAGTGGTAGCTTTCCCCGCAAGCTTTCAGTCTCCCTCCCTCCTGCAGGCAGTAGGGCCCTGAAGTCCAAGGATCCTGGAGCTGTGCGAGTCTCCATGGAGTGCAATGACTGGGTCACTCAGGTGCACTTTGGCCCTGAGGTCAAAGGCAGCGAGGCCCAGTGTCATGGATAAGAGGTGGTGAAGTCCCAGAGGCCATTCTGCCTGAGTGTGAGGAATGTTGGCGCCTTGCCCCTACCCTCTCGCACCCAAGCACAATCCTGCAGTGGCTGCTCTGTACCCTTCAGTCACTCAGAACAAGACCGGCACATTCGGAATCAGTTCCCTTCTTTGCACACTGTCAGAGCCGTCTTGGCCTTACATTTAAAAACGATTATCTGAGCCTACACTCCCAGCACCCTGGCAGGCTGAGGCGAGAAGATCACAAGTTCAAGTCTAGCCTGGAGGATTTAGTGAGATCCTGTCTCAAGAGAGAAAAATAGAAGTTCTGGGGGTATAGCTGTGTGAAGACCATGGATACTATAAAACAACCCCCCAGTTGATTACATCATTTCTTCATTGTCCCATTTAAAAATTTTTATTTTAGTTTGAGACAGGATCTTCTTGTGTCTCCCAGTCTACTTGTGGTGCTCCTCCTGTCACGGCTTCCTGGGCGCTGGGATCCCAGGTGTGCACCACCACATCCAGTTCCGTTATAATGTATGAGCACCCCACATTGATTCCCTCACCAGAAGGGAGACTGAGGAGTACACTCTCACACACCAAGAAGTAGTATATAGATCCCTAAGGGCCTATGCTCTTGGGTTCAAAACCCCAGCTCACTTCTAGCTGTCTGAATGTGGCCAGACATGCTCAGTTTGCCCCAGACGCTGCATTACATCTTTACTACATGACTTTGTATAGTTTATTTTACCCCCCTTAGGAGCCTTCTGTTGCTTAGAGTTACTGAATAACAAGGTCAAGGTCACACAGGATGTGGCCTTCGAAGACTCTGGCCCTGTGTTTCAAACACCTACCATGCCTGGGCTATGGTGCCTCTTTGGCCCTGGATATTCATGGCAGGTCACTTCCCAGATCTTGTCAGTTTCTCTGAGGAAGTCCCTTGATTGATTTTTTTAAAAAAGGTTTTTTTTTTTGTTTTTTTTTAGCTCAAACCACAGCAATAATGACCTTTTCTTTTTATTTCTTGGAGACCTGTTAATTCTGTAAAAGCAACTTAACTAGGGAATCCTTTGGGCTCTTCACTGTCAAGATCCCGGGAAGCACACACACACCACCACATGGAGGCGCAGCAGCTGAGTTGGACACTGGGCCAGGGCCGGGGCGCCGCTCGCCGCAGCGCAGGTGGAGCCTCCAGCCAGCCCAGAGGAAGATCAAAAAAGTTTTTTTTGAGACAGGTCTCACTATATAGCCTAGGCTGGCCTCAAGTCCAAGGCAATCCTCCTGCCTCAGCCTCCTGAGTGCTGGGATTATAGGGGGGTGCCACCAAGCCTGGCTTTGATTGATTGATTGAATGTGGTACTGGGATTGAGTCAGGGCTTTGTACTAGCCAGGCAATGCTCTACTACTGAGCTACACCTCAGTCCTTATCCAGGGAATTCTGTCATAAACTTATCCTGGACCACTTCCACCGCCAGACCTGAAGTCCTGCAACTGTGGTTGCCAAGGATGCCAGCAGCACCCTATTGGCCACTCTACGCCCCACCTCTCCCCTTCCTGTCTAATCTGCCTGCTGGCTCCCACATCCCAGTGCTGGGAGGGAGCACAGGTACTTGAGCAAACAGGAAAGTGCACTACTCTGGGCTGTATTGCTTGTGGCTCATGTGTTCTTGTCTGTTTCTCTGTAACTTGAGTGAAAACAAACAAACAAACAAACAATGCAGCAGGGGTTTTTAGTTTTTTGAGACAGGCTCTCACTCTGTAGTTCATGTTGGCTGGCGTTGAACTCATGCTGCTCCTCCTGTCTCAGCCTCTAGAGCATTAAGATTACAAGTGTTACAGGTGTGCACCACTATGCCCAGCTTGTTGGTATTTTAGTTTTTGAATATTAAAGAGTTTCTAGGGGCCAGGGAGATGGCTCAGTACAATAAGCGCTTGCCTGGCAAGTGCAAGGGCCTGAGTTCAATCCTCAGTTCTGCCAAAAAAAAAAAAAAAAAAAAAGTGTTTCTAATGCTACTGTCCAAGCCTCAAAGCTTCAGTGGCTCATCATTAACTTTTACTTAAACTCTTCACTTCCTAGACCAACACTTAAGACTCTTCATTGGCCTGTCCTGCTGTCTCTAGGGCCTCTATCAGTAGCCACCGCTTGGGTCCCTAGACCTCGCCTCCCTTTCCCTGTGCATACACCCTTGCTCTTGCCTACTTTACTGCCCCTTCAGGGCTGTATTTGTCATCCCCCTCTTCTGCATGTAAATCCTTCCTACACTCTGAGTCTGGGACAGAGCTGGAAAGAGCCAGGCCTGCAAGATAAACAGCAATTGAGATCAGGATGTAATTAGGTCTGCCTGGTTCCAGGCACAGACTGGTGTGGTGGGTGGCCAGGGCACCTAAATCATCCTCTCCTACCTTTCCCAGAATTCCTTTCACCTGTCCTTTTACCCTTGCTACTAGCTAAGAGACTGTACCATCTCTGATAGGTTGATTTTTGGGTGACCCACAGGTGTCCACAAGGTGACTTTGCTGTACAAATCATTCCTGACAGAGGGCCTTGATGGCCACACACTTTACCCTCTGCTGTCTCCTGGGAGCTTTCCTACTCTTAACCTTTTTGTCCCTCTGAATTCATTCTTGGGGATTTGGGGGATGGTGACTCAGCACATCTGACACCTAACAGGTTGGGAGTTTTTCCTGTTTGATCTAGGCAGCCTGAGGAGTGCTGCTTGCTTCTCCTTTGGTTATGTTCTTTTTGGCAGTATCTGGGCTGGAACTCAGGACTTTGTGCTGCCAGGCAAGTCCTGCTTCTGCTATGGAGCTATAGCCCTTACTCTCCTTTTGAAATGGTTAGTGTCTCTGGTGTAGGTCCCAAAATATCTCTGCTGTTATGGGGGCATACATATTTGATTAACATCTGTATGCAGAAGGTGCAGGCCAGTCTGCCATTGGAGGTAGTGAGGCCCAGACTGGTTGGCTTCAACTAGAGACTGTAACTCCTTGTTGGGCTTCTGGTCCATGTGCCCATGAAAATTCCTTTGAGATTTTTTTAAACCAAAATGGTCCATTTTATTTTATTTTTTGTCCTTTTTTTTTGGAGACAGGGTCTCACTATGCAGTTCAGGCTGGGCTTGAAGGGGGCTGGGGAGATGGCTCAGTGGAATAAGTGCTTCCCTGGCAAGCGCAAGGGCCAGAGTTCAATCCCTGGTTCTGCCAAACAAACAAAAAAAAAAATGTCAAAGACAACACAGACAGGCTGGGCTTGAGCTCAGTTTGTAGCCCAAGCTGATCTCAAACTCCCAAGGATCCTTCTGCCTCAGCCTCATGAGTGGTGGGATTACAGGAGTGTGCTATCACACCCAACTTTTAAAAATTTTTATTTTAAAGAGAAAAATAAAAAAAACAAAATTTCAAAACAAGATAATGGAATAACAATGGTTAATACATTGTGTGTTATCTTTATTATTTTTTAAAATTTATGTGTTTGGTTCAGGGTCTCACTATGCAGCTTGGACAGTGATCCTCCTGTTTTCAGTCTCCCCAGAGCTGGGATTGCAGGTGTGTGCCATCACTCCCAGACTTGGTGGCTGGCTCAGTGTACCTGGGGGTGGGGCTGGTGCAGCATACGGTGCTAGAGATTGAATCAATTAGTCAGTTGAGCTATCTCGCCAGCCCTCATTATCTTTAAATTAGTTACTAATCTCCAGTCCCACCAAAACCAAAAAAAGCAAAACAAAACCAACAGATTAGCTTATTACTCAGAATATATTAGTAGCATAATTATCTTAACTATCATTCCTTTTGAATAGTTTCTTCTGATTTTACACTATCAATTGCACATCAGCATTTCACATTAGGGAGATAATGCTATGTTTGCACACGTGTCTGGCTTATTTCACTTATGAGTGTGGTCTCAAGTTGCATCCATTTACCTATAAAACTCTCCAGTTTATCTTTCTTTATGGCTGAGTAATACTCCTTTGTTTTATTTGGGCTTTTTTTTTGTGTGTGTGTGGTTGGCTTAGCTTGCTCTGGGGGAGGGCTGGCACAACATGCGGTGCCCAGGATTGATCCGTGGTCCCTGAGCCTACCTAAGCTTGCCCAATCGGGTGCTTTACACCACTGAGCTATCTCACTAGCCCATATGTGGTCTTTTTTTTTGGCTGAACTGGGGATTGAACTCAGGCCTTTGCGCTTGCCAGGCAAGTACTTATTCTACTGAGCCATCTCCCCAGCTGTAGTCTTTTATTTTTATTTTATTTTATTTGTTAGCTGTGGTCTTTTTGATAGAGGGTTTTTCTATGCAGTTCAGGCTTGCCTTGAACTCACTTTGCAGCCCAGGCTGGCCTCAAACTCACAATAATCCTCCTGCCTTGTCCTCCCAAGTGCTGGGATCACAGGCATGAGCCACCACGCCCAGCACATAGTACTCCATTATATAAAATGACCACTTCTTTTTATTCATTTTTCAGCTGTGGGTATTTGGATTGTTTCCAAGATTTATCTATGACAAATTATACTTCTATATGGACAAGGATATAGCTCATTAGCATAAAGGCCCACCTAGCAAGTACAAGGTCCTGAGTTTGATCCCTGGTGCTGAAAAAAAAAAATCATGCTACTTTAAACATGGGTGCACATATAATCTTTGTGGTATGATGTTTTTAATTTTTCTGGAAAAATAATCAGCAGGGGAACAGCTGGGCCAAATGGGAACTCTAGTTTTTTGAAGAATCTCCAGACTGATGTCCACAGAGGTTGCACCAGTCTATACTCCTACCAGCAGTGGAGAAGGGTTCCTTTTTCCCCACAGCTCTCCAGCACTTGTTATAGGCTGATTTCCTGATACTAGCCACTCTTTCTGGGCTGAGACAGAATCTCAGTGTTGTTTTAATTTGCATCTCTCAAATGACCAGTGATGTTGAACGTTTTTTCATATATTTGCTGTTTGTGTTTTTTTTTTTTTTTTTTGTGTGTGTGTGTGTGTGTGTGTGTGTGTGTGTGTGTGTGGCCAGCCCAGCCCACCAGGGGGCGGGGCTGGCCGGCATGTGGCGCTGGGGGACCGAACCGCGGTCCCTCTGTTTTGTTCCAAGTAGGTGCCCCAGACCACTGAGCCATCCCACCAGCCCTGTTTGTGTTTCTTTATCTGATAAATGTGCATTCATCTCAGATGCCCATTTTTAGATTGGATCATTAAATTTTGGAGATTTTTTTTTTTTTTTTGAGTTCAATAGTACTTTGTCTGAGGAACAGCTGGATAACATTTTTTCCCACATTGTGGGTTGTCTCTTCACTCTATTGGTGGTTTCTCTAGCAGTGCAAAAGCTTTTTAATAAGATGAAAGCCCAGTTGTTGATTCTTTGTGGTAGTTCCCGTGCCATTGGGGGGGTTATTAATAGAGTCTTTGCCTATACCAATGTCTTCAAAAGTTTTCCAATTCTATCTTTCAGCAGATTTAATGTTTCTATTCTAATATTTACATCTCTGATCGATTTTGAATTTAGTTTAGTGCACGGTGAAAGATATTGGTTTAAATTTTAATCCTTGGCAAATGCAGAGCCAGTTTTTGCAGCACCACTGATTAAAGAGGCTTTCTTTCTTCAAGCAAATATATTTGGCATCTCTGTCAAAAATAAAGTGGCTGAGTATATCTGAAGCTGTTCCTGCATCTTCTCATCTGTTCCACTGATCTCTGGGTCTGCTTTTTTGTTGTTGTTAGCACCATGCTGCTTTTATCATAGTAGCTTTATAGTACAATTTCAAGTCAGGAATTGTGATGTCCCTTGCCTTGCCTTTGTTATTCATAAACACCTTTGCTCTTCCAGGTCTCTTCTGGTTCCAAAGGAATTTTAGGATTGCTTGCTTTAAATCTGTAACATATGCTTTGGGGATTTTTATTTATTTTTATTTTGTGTGTGTGTGTGTGTGTGTGTGTGTGTGTGTGGCCAGCTCAGCCCACCAGGGGGCTGGCTGGCTGGCATGTGGTGCTGGGGGATTGAACCGCGGTCCCTGATGCTTTGCTAAGCTTGTTCTAAGTAGGTGCTTTAGACCACTGAGCCATCTCACCAGCCCCATGCTTTGGGGATTCTGATCAGAATTACATTGAATCTGTATAACAGTTCTGGAAGTATGGCCATTTTCACTATTGCCATACTCCCAACCCAAGAGCAAGATGTGGGCCAGTGCTGGTGGTGGTGGCGCATGTGGTAATTCCAACATTTAGGAGGCTGAGAAAGGAGGATCACTGCATGCTCAAGACCCATCTGTACCACAGAGTGAGCTCAAGGTCAGCCTGAACAGGTGCATACCATCATACCTGGCTTTCAGTGGAATTTTTAATCTCCTGGGTATCTGCTTAAATCTGTTTCATGAATTCCATTTGTTTCCTATGTGGGACATTCATGGTTTCCATCATTTTCCTGTTCTCCTCTAGTCTCTTCTATCTGTACTGGGAATCAAACTCATGACCTCATGCTTGCCAATCAGGCCCTGTACCACTGGGCTGTATCCCTATGGCGGGTGGCTGTATCTCACCATCTCTATAGTTTTTGAGAGATTATTTCTGATTTGATTACTTCTGGAGGCTCACTCAGCTGCTTTGCTACTTCTGCCATTACCACCCCAGAGAGCCCAGGTGGGAGGCTTTTGATTGTTCCACCTCATTGCCCCTTGGGTTTGTCTTTGGTGAGCTGGAAGTCTGGGGTTATATCTTCCTTAAGTTTCTTCTCATTTTCTTTTTTAATTTAAATTCTAGGCTAATGATTATAAATTGCTTATTCTGGATAACTTTATTGCTAGTATTTAGAATCTTTAGCAAATGACTTACCGGAGACGTCTTCCAGGTGTTGCTGCCTTTGAGTTTTGAATCTGTTGCAAGATCCTACCTCTTTAATTCATTAAGGATGAGAAGTTGCTGCCTATTTGGCCTAGCCCAGGTTCTTTGGCACTGGCCTTTACTACTGTTTATGACCCTTAGGCAATCTCAGTCTTGGTGTACCAGGAAGAACAACTGATTAGAACAATTAAGTCACCTTGGCTGAAGAAGTAAATTAACAGTAAAAATAGCATCAAACACAGCTTAGAACATGATAAACTATGGTAGCTATTAATTTGTCACCTTTAACCATAGGACTATACTTATGATTATATAACAAAGTCGAAAACAAACTAGAAAGCTGTATTCAAGCTGGGCATGGTGGTGCATGCCTAATCCTATCATTGGGGATGCTGAGGCAGGTAGATTGCTTCACATTTGAGACCAGCCTGAGCTACAAAGTGAGTTCAAAGCCAGTCTGAACTGCATAATAAGACGCTGCCTCAAAAAGACCATAAAAAATTGTATTCTGTAAATTTGCCCTCATATGGCTATTTTACTCTCAGGGAAGAGAATATAAAAGGGGTTGGGGGAAAAGTCAAGAAACACAAGAACAGGAAGCAGCAAGGCTGGAGGATAATGGACGATTGTGCCAAGTTTGGGAACATGGTAAACAGGACAGGAGGGAAGGAGAGAAGGAAGAAATAAAAACAAGAACAGAACAACAAAAATTAGAAACGATGTTCATACTAATATAAAAACAAGAATAAGGGGCCGGGGAGATGGCTCAGTGGAATAAGCGCTTCCCTGGCAAGCACAAGGGCCTGAGTTCAATCCCCGGTTCTGCCAAAAAAAAACCAAAACCAAAAACAAAAAACCAAGAATAATCAAGAAAGAACAAAAGAAAGAAAAAAGGTCCACTTGAGGGTGTGTCTCTGCTGTCACTGGTAGACAAAGTGAGCAGACAAAGCCCAGATCTGTGTTGATCAATCCCTGCAAGCCAGTCGTAGCTCTATAGCAGGGTAAGGACAGTCCAGGCAAGCCTGCACCTTCAGTTCCACTGAAGTTCAGGCTGGTTTCTGGCTATGGGACTGGAAACCAATTTGTTCAGCCTACAACACTCTCTGTGCCTCCTGCCAGCTTAACTTGGCTTCCTACTGGCTTGAACTCAGCTCCTTGACCTCCTGCCAACTTGAACATGGTTTTGCCTCACTCTTGACACTGGTTGCTGCTAGATGGAGCCAGCCTGCAGCTGCTCTGAGTTCTGAGCTCTATTGGCCCTGCTTTGAGGATGGCTACCAGCCAATTCCCCTCTTTTTGGGGACATCTGCACCTGAACAACTCACCAGCCACTGTAGGCTGCTGTGTCCACTGATCCATCCCACTGATGTGCTTCTTCATGCAGGCCTCTGAGGTCCACAGTGGTCACCAAGCATCTGCAGATGACCACTCCCATGTAGTGAGTTCAGAACTCAGGGAGAAAGTGCCACCTGCCACCTCCCTCTGCTTTCAGGTCTTTCTCTTTGCTCTCCCTGTGGGCTTCAATTCTTGCTTCAGCTCCTTGCTAGGTGTCACGGACCCATTTCCCTGCTTTTGCTCTTCCTCATGTTGCTATATAACAGCGTGTAGACACTAAATTACAGAGAGACTGTTTCTTTTCTGTTCCCTCCTCTGAAAATATTTTCAATCTTTGGTCTTATGGAGAAACACTAGTACCTTAAAGTGTGACAGGAAACCTTCTATAGTTTTCTGATCTGCTTCGCATAAACCTTTGCCTCTGGAAGCCTGGTAGAGACTATAGGGGTGGGAAAGGAAGGTGAGGCTAGGATCCCATAATTAGAATGGCTTTCAGGAGGAGGGGGCCCTCTGTCTCCTAGTGCCGTCTCCCTCACTAGCTTCTGCCTGGGCAGGACGCTCCCTGAATTAATCTGAAATGGCCTTCTAGAATCTGCCAACCAACAGCACTAGACCTGTTAGATTTTTAGGCTTCCCAACAGACTTCATCACAATCGGCCTTTAACAAATGTCCAGGTGGTTTTCATTGAGTTTTGAGCAGTGCTGGTACAGTGGATCTGAAGTACTAAAAAAATGTTTGAAGATGCCTCCTCTGGCCAGGTATGTGGTCTGATGTCACAGTTTTACATGCACTGACTCATATTGTATATTTATAGTTTCATGTAGGGTTTTGGTGGGTACTAGGGATTGAACCCATGGCTATTTTAGGCAAGCATTATACAATTATGCTCTCAGTGCTTTTATTATAGACAACTAAGTTGGTTTGAAGTATTATAGTCAGTCAGACAAGGGCTAGGCCCTCAAAATGAGTCAGTACAAATACAACTGTGGGTGGAGGAACACTTGTTAAAGGCCAGACCTTAAGACAAAAGAAACACTGACTATATCTACACAGTTTTCCTAAGGATGAACAGCAGTGGTTTATTGAGGCCTTGGCCTAGGACTGGGGATCCCTGCTCAGAAGTATGATGACAAATAAAACACAGATTAGGGCCAACGAGATAGCTCAGCAGATTACCCACCCCCCATGCTTTGGTAAGCCCAGGGACCAGAGTTTGATCCCCAAGTCCTGGCACGGTAGTGCACACCTGTAATCCCAGTGCTGGGGAGGCTGAGAACAGGAGGATCACTATGAGTTGGAGCTGTGTAGTGACACCCTGTACCAAACACATAAAAATGAAAAAAATAAAATAAAAAAATAAAATATACATTTTAGTTACTTGGGCATCAGGATGGGCAAATGACAGGCTGGAACATAAGGCACAGGGTCCTTGGCCTTTCTTAGGTACGCAGCTTGATTGGAGGTATGTAGCTGGTGGGCTACAGGAAGTGGTGGGGGTGAACTGCGGATGTGGCTAAGGTTCAGAGTTTGAGGAACAGTGTGCACTGTGCACTTTTGGAAAAGCACATGGCAACAGATCAGGGTTAACTAGTAACCTGATTGTCTGCAAATTTCAACAACTGAGCTAGATGAAATTTGCACAAGCCAAGTCCTCAGCTGCCATTTTATCTTGCTTTCAGGGGCCAAAACTTCATAGACTGTGTGCTGGTCTTAGCTCTGGCCACTGGCTTAAAGATTAACCTGTCCTTAAACCAGCAGCCACGGGGGTCTTGCCACAAGTCACGTCGCCCTGTGACAGATTCTCATTTTTGTGCCAATTTATTAATTATTGCCTGCTTAGCACTGTGTGTCAAGCTTACTGGTAGCAGTGATTGATATTCTAGAGGCAGCAATCACAGTGGGAGAGGAATGGAAACCTCCCCTTCTGAAAAAGTCCCTGCTTGTTTCATGTACCCCTTTTCCATGACTTGCTTCCCCATTTGATCAGTATTGCCTAAGTGTGATACTTGTAATCTCACTGGTTCACCACAGTTCTGCCCCACCTCACGCCCACCTTGGGATATTCCAGTGAATCAATGTTACCTAAGCGACCACACATGTACTCTTATTAGTTAACTATAGTTTTTCATATCTTAGACCCATCTCACTCGTGGCTTTGCCCCATAAAACTCCCTTGAGATGTGGGCTCCTCAGCAACCCACTCGGGGCTCCTTCTGTCTCTCTTAAACAGAAGCTTTCTTTCCCACAGTATTTCCTATTTGCCTCTGTCATCCCTAGAATTAATTCTTTGATTTTAGAGAACATAAATTCAGCCAGCATGTTCAAAATTTATATTTCCTTTATATTATTTGGATTATTGGATGGTCCGTTATCCTCCCTATATCACTTTTTTTGTTTTTGATCTTTTTGAGACAGGGTTTCACTCTGCAATTCAGGCTGGCCTTGAACTCACAGCAATCCTTCTGCCTCAGCCTCCTGTGTCCTGGAACTACAGGCATGCATCATGCCTGGCTACCTGTATCACTTAAAATATATATATTTTGAGACAGGGTTTCACTAAATGCCTAGCTAGGAGCTTTATTATTATTATTATTATTTTTTTTTTTTTTTGAGACAGAGTCTCACTAATTTAGGTTGGCTTTGAACTCCCTGTGTAGACTAGCCTGGCCCTGAATTTACAGTGATCCTCTTGCCTCAGCTTCCTGAGTAATTAATGCTGTTGTATTGTACTGTAATTATAGACTTGCACCACCATGCCTGGCTGGTTTGAGACTTTAGGTCTTCCTGCCTCAGCCTTTGGAGTAGCTGGCATTATAGGTGTGTCACAACTTTTATCTATATATACCTTCATGTAATTGATGATCCAATCAAGGTGCAGAACCATTACCAGGAGACTCTCTGTGTCACCAATTTATGGAGGTACATAGGTAACTCCTGGAAACCACTAATCTGATCTCTGGCTCTAGGGTTTTGTCACTTCAAGAATGTTAGCTAGAGGCCCTGCCCATTAGCTAAGTGCCTGCTTAAACAAAGCAGTCAGCCTCAGGGTGCTGTGGTTCAAAACCCAGACACTCAAGGTGAACCAGACCTGTGCTAAAGGCAATCTCAGGGAAGGCAATCTCAGGCCACCAAAAAAAAAAAAAAAAAAGTTAGCTAGTTGGGCATGGTAACATACACTTGTAATCCCAGCACTCAGAGGCTGAGGTAGGATCCTGAGGCCAGCTTCGGCTACATAGGAGCTCAAGGCCAGCCTGCACTATATAGTGAGACAATGTAAAAAAGAAAAAAGGAAAAAAAAAGTTAGCCTAGGGGCTGGAGGAGGGGGAGCTCAGTGGTAGAGTACATGTTTACTATGAGTGAAGCCCTGGAGTTGATCCTCAGCAACACACACACACACACACACACATTATATAAACAGCTAGATATCTATATATGTATCTATATATCTATCCTTGTAAAACTGTTGTTTTTGTTTTAGACAAGGTCTACCCTGTGTTGCCCAGGCTGGCCTTGAACTTCCATTCTTTTACTGTTGAGTAATGTATGGCAGGGCTGGTTTACATCAGTGTTCATTTGATATGAGACATTTGTGTCATTTCTAGGCTTTGGCTATCATGTAACTGCCGTCATCAACATTTACACATACATCTTTGTGAACAGAAGTTTTCATTTCTTTGAGGTAAATGTCCAAGGTTACTACTGTTGGCTCATATGGTAAACACATGTTTAGTTTTGTAAGAAACTGTCAAACTGTTTCTGAGGGGCTGTGCAATTTTAGAGTCCCACAGTAACGTGGAACCAATTAGTACAATTTTTTTTTTTTTTTTTTTAAGCCAGGGTCTATGTAGTCCAGGCCTCAAACTCTAGGTGATTCTCTTGCCTCAGCCTCCTGAATGCTAGGACTACAGGCGCCACTACGAATTTATAATTTAGCATTCTGACAGGGTGTTGTGGCATCTCATTGTGGTTCATGTTGAACATATTTATGTGTGTTTGTCATCTATATATTCGCTGGCTCTTTTTTACAAGGGGCAGTGTCTCCCTAGGTAGCCCAGGCTGGCCATAAACTAGAATCTGAGATCCTCCTGCCTCAGCCTCCCCCGCGCTGGGATTACAGGTGTGCACCACCACGCCTGGCCTGGACTGCATTTTCTCCGTGTCCACTGCAGAAATCAGCTCTCAGAAACCCCGCTTTCCCCTCATTTCCCGCAGGTCCGTTCCATTATCACTTCGTCAGAGACCTCCCTTCCCACCTCCCTTCCCAGCGCTTAGGCGACAGCGCCAATTCCGCGTTCATTCGCGCATTCACCCCCTGCTCGCCCGCACCCTCTACACTGAGGAACACAGTACGGAACCAATAAACGCAAGTCGAGACTCACAAGTCTTATTTTGTAGGTCAGGCGCTTGTTCCAACTTTACGCAACCTGCGAGCGCCCTCTCCCGGGAAGCGCGTTCGCAAAACGAAGGAAGTGAGTCAGGCCCTTTCAGGGTTGGGAAAAAAAATGGCGGCCAGACGCAAGCGCGTAAATACTAGCGCCGGAAGTTCCACACCGGAAGGTTGCTTCCAGAACCCGGTCCCACGGGCAAGAGGACGCGTGGACGAGCGGTGTTCTGTAAAAAGGGCTCGGCTGCAGCGCTGCCACGCAGACGCGTTCCGAGCGTGCAGGCCCTGGTAACCACGTGGGGAGCGCCACGTTTCCGGTGCCGGCGGCTGCAGCCGGAGTTTAAAGCCCGGGCAGCTGGAGTGGTAAGAGGGGTTCGGGGTCCGGAGAAGGAAAGAAAAGGAGCGGGGCTCGGCGAGCAGGACGCGGAGGTGAGGAGGGGCGTTCCGCCCTGAGAGGTGGCCGGGGGGTGGTGGAGGTGGGCAGGGCGGGGGCGGCTGTGGACCCCAGCTGTCGCGCGCGCCGCGTGCTCGCCTTTGTCCGTCGCCGTCCGTCCGCGGCCGCCGGGGGCCGCGCCTCGTGCTCCTTCTGGGGCGCCGCTGGGCCGAGCGCCGACGCTCCGGGGCCGCCTGGAGAATGAATGAGGGGTGAGGGGCCGGCGTGGGGGGCGCCGATAGGGACCGTGCCGGGCACCGCAGCCCCGCCTTAGGCGGGGAGTCCGGGCTTGCCCGGGGTTCTCCCGAGCTTCCCGTGCGCTTTGTCTCTTCTTCTTGGAAGAGTGTCAGTCGCGTAGCCTCCCGCTGCTGCAGGCCGGGCCCGGTGGCCAGGTGCCCCCGACACGTCCAGGGTCGAGCAGGCCGGGGTGCGGGCACGGCCGGCGGGGAGACAATTGCAGCGTGCTGTTAATTCAGTGCGGTCTTGGGAGGTGAAGCCAAGTCCAGGAAGGAAGGGCCTGCGGTGCAGCGGTGTCCCCCGAGGGACTGCCTTTCGAGGTGAGGCCGCCCCTTCTGCCCTGCAAGACCGCTGTGAGCAGATCCTCTGCAAAGGGAAGGCCCAGTGGGTGCCACCCGGCGGCTTTTATCCCGTGCGAGCCGCTCTTACTATTAATGGCTGCAGTTCTCTCACCATCCGCTGTTCATTGGCTTTTCACAATACTCATTACACCTTAAGGGGTAGCCTAACTAGCAGACGGTTGGGAAATCGGGATTTTGGTCTCCTGGTCCCAGGTCCTGTGTGTAGAATGAAAGGGATCCCCATGACAGTCTCTAAAACACCTTCCAGTTCTGCCGTCATGGCTGGGACAGTAAATCAAGCCGTGTTTCATACCAGTTCGCACCAGATCTGACTTCCACATCGGTGCAGTCAGTATTCGCCAGCCTGGTTGAGTTAATTCCCGAGAAAGATGTTTCTTTCTCCATCTCCTTTTGTGATGGTAAGGGGCATGCAGTAGATGCTTAATAGAAGTTCATTCCATCAAGTGGCGTGGGAATTAGTGCGTTTGCACCCTTCCCCACCTCGGGCTAATACTTTCTATAGGAGATGATTGGGAGGAGTTGGGTTTTAGGAAAGAGATTTGGAGTTGGCACGGCACCGGCTTTATGGATAATCCGCTTGGGAAGGATCTCGGTGCTGGCAGGAATCCAGCGCTGTTTCATCCTCCTCTTTCGTCCGCAGGACCATGGCCAACAGCGAGCGGACCTTCATTGCCATCAAGCCTGATGGCGTCCAGCGGGGCCTTGTAGGAGACATCATCAAGCGCTTTGAGCAGAAGGGGTTCCGCCTTGTTGCTTTGAAACTTATGCAGGTTAGTGGGCTTGGTTCTTGGCGCTGAGGTTCCTTCCCAGTACAGGGAATCACTGTAGATTAATTTCCATGTGTTCTTCTTCTCCTTTTTAGGTTCTTCCATGGTAGAACAAATGTCTAGAAACCTAAAACCGCCTTGTCACCTAGCTTCTTAGCTTAATTCTGAAACAGGCTATTCGGGGCTCTCAGACACATAGAACTCCACCTGTTAACTGTAGGGCTGCAGCCTCTGCCTCTGTTCTGGCAGCATGGGAGCTCCTGACCGCAGCTTCCTAAACAGATGGTCTCAGAACCCTGCCTGCCTCTTTTTTTTTTTAAATTTTTTTATTTGTTTATTTAGTGTGTGTGTGTGTGTGAGGCCAGCTCAGCCCAGCAGGGGGCGGGGCTGGCTGGCATGTGGTGCTGGGGGATTGAACCGTGGTCCCTGTGCTTTGCTATGCTTGTTCTAAGTAGGTGCTTTAGACCACTGAGCCATCTCCCCAGCCCCCTGCCTGCCTCTTAAGTGAAGTTTTTCAGCAGGAAAATCTTTGCCTTATCAGTTGCTACAGCTTAGTGTCCAGCACGTGTCAGGCCTCCTTGGGACTGTGTGTGTGTGTGTGTGTGTGTGTGTGTCTGTCAAAGAGAGAGAGAGAAAGAGAGAGAGAGAATGAGAGAACGAGAGAGAACGAGAACTGTGGTTTTGCTTTTAGGGCGGCTCTCCCGGCACACCTGTAAGATACCTGCACAACAACATTTCAGTAAATGCAAAGCATGGCTTGGCTGGAACCCTCTTCAAACAACAAATCCAAGGCAGGGGGAAAAAAACCTAAGCGATGATCATTTGCATTTCAAATCAAATAAATTGGGGAGGGAGTGATTTTTTTTTTTCCCCATTAAAGGGATCAACTTTAGCCCCTTGTGCTACAGTGTATTTATTAAATTGTTTTTGGCCAGTTTTGAGCGTGCACATCTATAATCCCAGCAAAGAGGTTGAGGCAGGAGGATTGCCTCCAGTTTGACTCCAGCTTGGGCTAAATAGGGAGTTTAAGGCCAGCCTAAAACACATGGTGAGACTGTCTCAAAAAACAAATTAAGGGTTGGGTATATAGCTCAGTGGCCTAAGTGCTTACCTAGCAAGTTCAGTGTCCTGAGTTCAATTCCCAGTAATCAAAAAAATTTTTTTGTCTTGTTGAGACAGGGTTTGGCTATGCAATTCAGGCTGGCCTTGAGCTCACTTTGTAGCCCAATGGACTCGTAGTGATCTTCCTGCCTCAGCTTCCCAAGTGCTGCAGTTACAGGCATGGGCCACTACATCCCCCTTAAAAAAAATTAGTGCATGTTTGCAGTACAAAATGATTACATTTACTGGGCTGTACTTTAAATTTAGTTGAATTGCAACTTAACGCTGGGCATGGTGGCACACACTTATAATCCCAGTACTGGGAGGCTGAGGCCGGAAGATGGCTCTGAGTTTAAGGGCAACCTGGGCTACACAGTGAAGTTTCAGCCCAGCCTGAATAGTGAGATTCTTTCAACTACCCCCAAATAAATAAATAATTTGCAGTTTACTTCTTGTGAGACGTTAGTAAAAGGAGTTGATTTTGTGCTTATGTTTCTTAGTTTCTCATTTTTATATCTACTAGCACCTGTCTGCAGTACATAAGAGACCATCTCAGAAAAATAAAACAAAACATGATTAGGGCTGAGGGCAGAGCTGGGGAATGAGGGACCAGACGGGTGTTGGACAGACAGTGGCTTCGCGTGTTCACTGGGTCTGGAGAGTGGAGTGGGAGGAACACGTTGTTGCTCAGGCCTCTCCCGCCTGCTGGGCGCATGGTTTCTCCTCCAGCCCTTACAGCAGCCCTGAGAGGAACTCGCTACTCCTCTGGTGTTTGTCAGTGTGGGGAAAGGGTGGTGTGCAAAGGTAGGTAAAGTACACACAGGCACAAGGATGCTTGGGATTTTGGTCTCTTCTGCCCCAGAGTGCGGACGTCTTTTCCTTTACACTGACTTTCCTGTCAAGGAAATAAATGGGTTTGGTCCGGAATGCAAGGTTGGAGGCGCCGATGACTCTACAGGGATGGCAGGTGAGGGGCCTCTTGAGGTTCTGCACTTCTGCGATCGGTTTTGTGGGCTGTACAGATCAATGGAGGCCTTTAACAGAATTCAAAGACTGTTTCTGTAAGGGAGTGTCAGGATGCACCTTGAGACAGCAGTGCTGAGCCGAGCCAGCAGACGCAAGGGCTGAGTACCTCTGGGTTTCTGTCATAGGAGAAACTGAACGAACAAATCATTTAAAGACTGAAATAAGCTAGGCGTGGTGGCGCATGGCGGTGATAGCAGCACTGGGGAGGCTGAGGCAGGACCTGTGCCACAAGTTTGATGTCAGCCCGGGCTACTTAGTGAGTTCAAGGCCAGCCTGAACTTCATAGTGAGACTGTCTAAAAAGAGATAAATACATATAAAGATGACAGGAAATGGGAGGTAGATTTGCAGAGAAAGAACATAAGTGATAAGACATCGTGGTAGGTATTTTCTGCCAGTTCCTCAAGGTGCATGGGATTATTACATAATGCAGTCATGTACTAGTAAGAAAGTTAAAACAAGAAGGGATGGTCAGTTGGATGTGTTCTGAGATGAGTGCTCAGCACTCCATGTGGGAAGGCAGGGACAGGGAGAGAGATGGGTCCCTAGCACAGAGCCAGGACAGTACAGCAGGTGGGGACCAACAGCAACCGAAAGGCAGGTTGTCTGGCTGTGCTCGAGGCAGCTGATCTTTGTGTCCCAAAGGGCGCAGTAGGCTCCGTGGCACAGCATTGTGGGGCTGGGAGCATGGAGACCCAGGCAGACCCCAGGGAGCGGGGCCGCTGCTGAGCGGGTGCTGTGCGCTGTGCTGGCTCGCCATGTCCCAGTTGTGTGACGCATGGCTTCCTGTGAAGAGCTTCAGGCGGCTCACAGATTGCTGTGGGGCACACGGTCACCTCCGTCCCTGGCATGAATGTGACGGGTCCCGGGGTGGGGGGACCTGTGCAGTGTTTGGCTAAGTGCTGCATTCGTTGGGCCCCCATGCCAGTGACACTGCCCGGCCCTGTGATCACTGTGTGGCCAACACCCGCTCTTCCCTGGGCCCTTCCTCCTCAGAAAAGGAAGGTTGTTGCTAAGTGACTCCTGTGATCCCAGCCTGCGCTACCTAACAGAATAGACCCCAAACCTTGCAAAAGTGAATCAGATGGAAGACTTAGAGAAGTAGTCTGAGAACCGTGTCTTTCCAGGTGAGGGAGGCAGTGGGGTTTGTCTATCAGACATCAAGTGCTGGATCCAATCCTTGTGGTATTCCCTCTGCACATCCAAGGGCACGAGAGGGATGCTGGCTTAGAACTGCAGAGGCGCTTTGAGGCCCTCCCAGTGCCGCCTGGGCCGTGGGGCAGGGATCTGCTGGTTAGAGGGTCCCAGGGGGCTGAGGTGTCGCCTTTGAAATAGCCAGGTGGCCAGGCGTGGTGGTGTGCCCCTGTGGCCGCAGCACTTGGGAGGCTAAGGTAGGAGGAACAGCGTGAGTTTGGGGTCAGCCTCGACTATAGAGTGAGACCCTGTGTCACAGAACACAAGAAAAATGGCTACCGGCATGGGTCGGGGAGCATGGTGGCTGGCTCTCATTGTTGTCCCCTTACAGGCCTCAGAGGACCTGCTCAAGGAGCACTATAGTGACCTGAAGGAGCGCCCCTTCTTTCCCGGCCTGGTGCAGTACATGCACTCAGGGCCCGTGGTCGCCATGGTGAGTGCTGCAGGGGCTGCTGGTGGGCAGGTGGGCTGGGGTCCCTGTCAGATGTCCGGCCCAGACTGCTACAGAGGAGAGATGCTGGCACGGCCGCGGTCAGGATAGGGCAGCCCTCCGAGCCACCCAAGGAAGGGTGCATTGGAGCCCTTCCTCCCCGCACTGCGGGAAGCCGAGGCACGAGGACCGCAGGTTGAAGCCAGCCTGGGCTCCCTAGGGGGTTCAAAGCCAGCCTGGACTATGCAGCAAGACCGTGGCTCAGAAAAATAATTTAAGTTTTCTGGTGCTAGGGATGGAGCCCAGGCCCCCACTATGCTAGGCAAATGCTTCACCACTGAGCCGTATATGTCCCTCGCTCAATGTTTCTTTCCCTTAGTCCTGGAGTCCTGGGTCTTGAACCCAGGGTTTCACATACGATAGGCAGGAGCTCCACCACGGAGCCATAGCCCCAGACCGTGCATCAGGTGTGAACTAATCCTTGTGTTGCTGAGATGAGCCGGGCTGTGTGATACCAGGGCCCCTTTAGACCAGTTGGTCTTGAGGTGTGACTTCCCAGGTTAGATCTGAGGGGCTGGCTGAAGTGGAGGCTGGGCTGGGAGGCAGGGCCCACGGGGCTGGGCCGGTCGGCCGGGCTTTCATGGCTTCCTGTGCCAGTGCACAGAGGCCAGGGTGTCCGCCTAGGGCTTTTCTCCTTGCTGTGTTTTCCCTGACCAGGTCTGGGAGGGGCTGAACGTGGTGAAGACGGGCCGCGTGATGCTGGGTGAGACCAACCCCGCCGACTCCAAGCCAGGCACCATCCGTGGGGACTTCTGCATCCAAGTGGGCAGGTGGGCGTGGTGCTGCTTCCTTTTCCTGAAGCCCATTTCTTGCCACAAGAATTTTGGTTTGCAGTGGGGGTGGAGGTGGCCCACACCTGTAATCCCAGCACTTTCTAGGCAGAAGCAGGAGGATCGCAGTGAGTTCGAGGCCAGCCTGAACTGCATAGTGAGACCCTGTCTCAAACAACCAAGAAAAGAAAAAAAAAAAAAAGAATTTAGGGTTTGTGTGGGGCTGGAGCACTTGGCATCAGGTGCAAAAAAAATTAAGAACCCAGCTCTGTGTCTTCCTAACTCTGGGGCTTCTGAGGGACCTGTTGAGGGCACAGGACCTGGGCGGGTTGCGGGGACAGTCGCGGGAGTGCTGATGGGGTCTTTCCCCAGGAGCACGGTGAGCGCAGAGCTTTCCCCGCAGTGGGCTTCAGTGCTGCTTCCCTTCTGCCCCGCTGATGTGGCCGATGCAGTCCTCTCCGTTTCTCTCGGTTCAAGTGTGTAGTCTGCAGCGACTGTCCAGCCCTGGGGGGTGTGCTGGCACCCAGCGCCTCTGGCCCTTCCGCCCCTCCAGGAACATCATCCATGGCAGTGACTCGGTGGAGAGCGCCGAGAAGGAGATTGCGCTGTGGTTCACGCGGGAGGAGCTCGTGGACTACAAGAGCTGCGCCCAGGACTGGATCTACGAGTGACCAAGAGATCAGCAGCGGGACCAGACTGCAGCAGAGCCATGTGGCGCAGAACATCCCTGTCGCCTGGAGGACAACTTGAGCTGTGCCCGCCAGTCCCTCCTGCGTTATGTCCTGCAGCTGCCACCCCACCACAGGCTTAGCTGAGTGGGTCACAAAGCCTTGTCTCTCTTTTCCCCACCCCTGCGTTCGTTCCTCCTGACACTGAGCATAACAGACATCTGTGGGGCCTGCCAGATTGTCAGCACTCTGCCCAGCCTAGAGGAGTCATCAGAAATGAAAGCTATCCACCCTTTGCTTTGCTTTGTTTGTTTCTTTCTTTTGAGACAGGGTTTATGTAGTTCAGATTGTCCTTGAGTCCAAATCCTCCTGTCTCAGCCTCCCGAGTGTGGGCATGGTAGGTCTGTGTCCTGTGTGGCTTCTTCCATCCTTTCCCTGAGAAGATACTGGGAAGAGAGTGTGAGGGGCTGGGGTGATAGCTCAGCCATCTAAGCGCCTGCCTGGCAAGTGCAAGTTCCCAGGTTCAATCCTCAGTACTGCATGCCGTGCTAGCCACTGAAATGGGTGTGGTGGTGCATGCCTGTAATCCCAGCACTGGAGAGGCTGAGACAGGAGGATCACTGTGAGTCCAGGCCACATACCCAGGTAGTGAGATCCTATACCAAATAAATAATTAAAAGATTAAAAATAATAAAAAAATAAAAGTGAGGAATTGTAACTACTCCAAAACTCAGGAAAGCTGGTGGACAGTAGGCTTGGCCCTTTCTGATGGCCTCAAATGGAGTGGGAGAAACCATAGTAGCTTTCATTAAGAAAGTGATTTAAATTTTTTTTTTTTTTTTTTTTTGGCAGTACAGGGGATTGAGCTCAGGACCTATCTCTCCAGCCCCTTGATTTATTTTGAGACAAGGTATTATACGGTTCAGGTTGGGCTTGAACCTACTAGAGCCCAGGCTGGCCTCAAACAGTGATTTTCCTGCCTCAGCCTCTTCAGTGCTGGGTTTACAGGGTGCCCCGCCATGCCTAGGTAAAAGACACTGATTTGATTTGGTTGCTTTAAGAGAACGAACATACAAATTTACTTATTTGTTTAAAACCTAGTCTGGTCAGTAGGTGCTGGCCAAGGTGGCTATGAGTTTGAGGCCAGCCTGGGCTCCAGTGGGTTCAAGGCTGGCCTGCCCCACATAACAAGAAGCTGTCTCAGAAAACAAAATGGAAACAAGCTGTGAACCGAAACCTTTCACTTCCCCCTCCCATCCTGCCAGCTAGGGTGGAGTCACATGAGGGAAGCCGGGCTGGGTATGGCCCAGGCTTATAATATCCAGTACTTGGGAGGCTGAGGCAGGCGCATCCCAAGTTCAAGGGCAGCCCCAGCAACTTCTTGAGACCCCTGAACACAGCAAGACCCTGTTTTTGAAAAAAAAACAAAAAAACCCCCCCCCCCCCAAAGAATAAACCCAAAACCTCAACCACGAAGGTAGGTGTGGGTAGGTGACCTTGGTGTGTGTCCTGGGTTGATGCTTTGAACTAGATGCTCTCGAAGCTGACAGGTGCAGCGATTTCTGCTCGGGGCTGCTTGCGTGGTGATCAGAGCCAGGGTGACAGCGTTGTGAGCTCCGCGGAGGTTGCTGCGGGCCCTGAGGACCTGCAGCGCTGCTCGGGCAGAAAGGGCCTGTGTGTGTGGGGGGGGGGCGGTTATCGGACCGCATAATGAGTTCCGTTCTTGCTCGCTTGTTTTCAGTAGTGGGGATAGTAACCGGTAGCTCTGGCGGGGCTCTAACTTGCAGGCCCCTCACCCCCCCTCGTCCTCCCAAGTTGAGGATTCCAGGCCTGCGGCAGATTCCGGTGTTGCGGGCAGCAACTTCTGCACCTTTAGCCAATGGGGAGTTTCGCGGTCCCAGTCGGTGCTCAAGCTTGCTAGGAAAAACCTGCCTGGCTGGGTTACAGAGCAGCCAGGTCACCCAGGACACAGGGACTGGAGCAGGGGGCGGGGACCTGCGGGGCCGGGCTTTGCCAGGCGGAGGAGGTAGGGACTGCTTGAGAGTTCCCGAGCCTGACCTGTGCCAGCATTTAGCCTTGCCCGGCTGGGTGCATCTCAGTGGAAACCGTGGAAGTGGGGAACCCTGTCGCGGGTGGGGACAGGCAGGACCCAGCCAGGTGCCAGAAGCTTTCCTTGCTGAGTAGTTTCAGGCCCTCCTGAGGCCGGAACGGAGACCAGAGTAGGTGGCCGGCAAAAGACAGGTTGGGGAGGGGGTGGGAGGCATCGGGACCCCCGGGGAGGCCGTCACTGTGGTCTGGGACTTGCCCGACGCCCAGGGTGGGGGGGCCGAGGCTCCACGCTAGGAAGGACAAGGTCACCAGGGCGGAGGGGGAAGCGGATGGCACTGACCGGGAGAAAATGACTCAAGTCTCGCAGTAGATTCCTGTGTGGGGAGTGGCAGGAGGTTGGGAGGGGCGTGGGTGGAGCGGGGACGCCGGGGTGGGGACACAAGACTTCCTGAGACAGGCTAGGTCCGGGCACCCACGTAGGCCAATGGGTGGCCCCGGGGTGTGGTTGCTGTGCTGCTCCTCCCCGCTGGCGCCCGAGGTCGCTCCGCTCCGCTGTGTTGTCTCCGTCGCTTCCTGGTAAGGGTCGAGGGCTCCGTCCCTGCACCCGTGATCCTCGGATCACCGACCGCTGGGCCCCGGAGCGGTGCAGCGCCCTCTCCCGGCCGGGAAGCTCTGCAGGGGGGCAGCGGGCCGTCGGAGAGGCCACGTGCCTGTGCGGGCGGCGGCGGCGGCGGCGGCGCGGAGTCCACGAAGCCTCCCGGGCCGGGCCACCTCCGCGGGCCTGTGTCCCCGCGGCCAGTCGCCCTGACCGGGCCTCTCTGCGCCCGCAGGACCATGGCCAACCTCGAGCGCACCTTCATCGCCATCAAGCCCGACGGCGTGCAGCGCGGCCTGGTGGGCGAAATCATCAAGCGGTTCGAGCTGAAGGGCTTCCGCCTGGTGGCCATGAAGTTCATGCGGGTAAAGCGCCTGGGGCCGCGTCCCAGTCCGCAGCAGCCGCGCTCCGCGCTTGCCGTGCCCGTGAGCTCCCGCGCGGCCGCCGTGCGTGCGTGGGCGCGTCCCTGTCCCCGGGAGGTCGGGCGCCCCCAAGAATGAGCCGAGGCTAAGGCCGCAGCGCAACCTGGAGGCCTGGGAGCTGCGGTCTGGACTCCGGGTCCCTCCGGCGGAGGGTAGCAGCTGTATTCACCGCTTGAAACTTGGGGCGCCGACTCTTGAAGGATAAGTAAGAGCTAGAGTTTCTGTCCAGCTCGCCTGCCGAGGGAACGATAGTGGGTCGCCGTGAAATATTTAAAGGGGCTGCAATTCGCTGTGAGCTTGGGGCCGCCCAGCGACAGAACTCAGGAGAGCGACACCCGGGCCGATAGGGTCGGCGCGCACTTCGGGGAGCTTGGGGCAAGCCGGTCTGTGGAGGACCTGCTCCGAGGAGGGCTGGGTGCAGCCCGGGCAAGCGTCCGGCTGGGGCCTGACCCGTCCCCTTGCAGGCCATGGAGGAGCAACTGGAGCAGCACTACAGCGAGCTGAAGGAGCGCCCCTTCTTCCCCAGCCTGGTGCAGTACATGCACTCGGGGCCCGTGGTCGCCATGGTGAGTGCTGGGCCGGCGCCCGCCCGCGGGTTCCGGCCGGGGACTTTCTCCGGCTGCTCAGTTCTTTGTCTTACAAATGAGGCCCTGGGAGGATTGGTTATTTAGTTAACTAGGAACCTGAGGGAGAAGGGAGAGGGATTCCGAGCCTAGAGAAAAGGACTTGTTAAGGCAAACCTCTCTAGACTAGTTTTACCGCCTACAAGAACGGCTAAATATGACCTGTTCCCACAGGCGTTTTGATCGCATTTTCCTAGAGACTTAGAAAAAACTGCTAGGCTTGGTGGCGCCTTCCTGCTGTCCGGGAACGAGGCAGGAGGACCAGCCTCGGGTACTCAGTGAGCTCAAGGACAGCCTCAACTACGTGGGGGCTCAAGGTTTTTTGGGTTTGTCTATTAATAAGTGAAAGCAGTTCTCTAATCCTGTGGTAGAGATGCAGCATCTTTAGATGGTTTTTATGACCGTTTGGATGGGGACAGGTAGATAATGGGAAGGCTTTTCTTCTGTCACCTGTGCTCTCATCTTTTCGAGTGGCCTTGCACTGTCACTCACCCCTACTTATCCCGAGTGTTTTCGGCTGTTTTGGTTCTGCCTTCTTGTTTATCCATCTGAGGTCCATGCCCGCTGTCCTACATTCACAAGGATTTTTTTTTTTTTTTTTTAAGTTGGAGACAGGGCCTCACTATGGGTCCCACGAAGGCCTAGAGCCCACCGTGTAGCCCCGGCTGGCCGCAAACTCATGGCAATCCTCCTGCCTCAGCCTCCGGAGTGCTGGGATGACAGTTGTGCACCACCGAGCCAGGAATGGAATAATTTTATGCTGGCTCCTCCTTTTTACTGGGACGGACGTCGATGTCACTGAACTGTTGTTGTTAGTGGAGGTGGTGTCTGTCCCTAAGGCTTCCAAGCAGCCCTTCCAGTGTCTCTCCCCCGCCCACCCAGGTCTGGGAGGGGCTGAACGTGGTGAAGACGGGCCGCGTGATGCTGGGTGAGACCAACCCCGCCGACTCCAAGCCAGGCACCATCCGCGGGGACTTCTGCATCCAAGTGGGCAGGTGAATGTGTGTGTGTTGGGGGGGGGGCGCACTGACGACTTTGCACCTGAAAAGATGGAAAGCAAGCACGGAGGAGGGGCATATCCCACCGTTTTAGAAAAATCTGGACTTCAAGTAGTGATCATCATTAGATAATCTTGCTGTGATGGTACACACCTGTATTCCCAGCCACCTGGGAGGCTGAGGCAGGCGCATCCCAAGTTCAAGGGCAGCCCCAGCAACTTCTTGAGACCCTGCCTTGAGAAAAGTAAATGCTTGTTGCGGTTGGCTCGTGCAAACAAGAAAGAAATTCTAGTCAGGGATTGGCTCAGCTTTCAATTTTTTTTTTTGGATACTGGGAATTGAACTCAGGACCCTGGGCTTGCCATCCTTGCTTGTTCTACTGAGTTATCTCCCTAGTCCTTCAGTTTTCAAAATTTGGGGAGTATTTTACAACACAGGTGATCCTGGGGTATGAGCACATTTTAAGAGGCAAATTTGGGAGCATAATACTGTTGAAGGGAACAATTTTCCTTGTTTTTATTCAGTACTGAGGATTGAAGTCAGGGTCCAGCAAGTGTTCTGCCACTAAGCTGCATCGCCAGCCCCATGGGAGTTAATGTTTTTTTTTTTTTTTTTCTTTTTTAGCAGAAACAGGGATTGAACTCAGGCCTTTGCACTTGCCAGGCAAGAGCTTATTCTACTGAGCTATCTCCCTGGCCCCTTAATGTTTCTTTCTACAGCAAAACCCTCTGAAAAAACCAAAATCAAACAGAAAAACCTACTGCTTCAGGTGGTAATCCTGGGTGGCTGTCCTGTGTCACATCTGTGAAATATGCTAGACTTTTTTTGGAGTCAGGATCTCTATGTAGTTCAAACCAACCTTGAATTTGTGACCCTCATCTCAGCCTCTGGAGTGACTTTTTTGACACAGGGTCTTGCTATTCAGTTCAGGCTGGCTGAGCTCACTTTGTAGCCCAGGCTGGCCTTGAACTCGGTGATCTTCCTGCCTCAGCCTCCCCAGTGCTGGGATTATAGGCATGCGCCACTGTACACTTTCAAAGTGTAGTAATTAGGGCTGGCGAGATAGCTCAGCAGACTAAGCACCTGCTTAGGCAAGTGCAGGACCGGGTTTGATCCCTGGCACCACATGCCATGCCAGCCTGCCCTTGGGCGCCCTGAGCAGTGCACACCTACAATCCCAGCATTGGGGAGGCTGAAAACGGGGATCACTGTGAGTCTGTGCTGCACAGTGAGACCCTGTACCAAATATAAATAAAAGTACAGTAACTAGATACTGTTCTCTTCCTTAGGAACATCATTCATGGCAGTGACTCAGTAAAAAGCGCGGAGAAGGAGATCAGACTGTGGTTTAAGCCGGAAGAGCTGGTTGACTACAAGCCCTGTGCTCACAACTGGATCTATGAGTAGAGGCGGGAGCGCCATGCCCTCGCTCCGCCCTCTCGGAGGACAGATGCAGCCTTCTTTTCTAAAGCCCATTTCCCAATAAAGTCTGGCATGGGGCACAGCGTCCTGTGCTTCCTTCGCTTTGGCGGTGGCTGCCCGTGACAGGGGTGCTCTCCAGGCCACACACTTTGGCTATGTGTGTGTGAGAAGGCGAGGGCCAGGCTGCTAGCTCCTGGTGTTTCCTGTGTGGAAGATCTGTGGACAAGGGAGGGAGCCAGGTCCCATGCCCGCCGACCTGCGAGCCCTCAGCCCAGCACCCAGGCCAGGTTGGTCCCAGAGTACCTCTACCACCATGCATCTTTTTCAGCCCCTGGGAGGCTTTTTTTTTTTTTGTGGAACCGGGGATTGAACTCAGATCCTTGTGTTTGCCAGTCAAGTGCTTATCCTACTGAGCCATCTCCCCGGCCCCTACAAAATGGCAGGATTTTTTTTTGGGGGGGGGGGGCTGGCTCCGAATGCCTTCAGGGCATGTTTGGCTGGCTGGCTTGAGTTGTGGGGATCAAACCACAGCAACCTGAGGCTGACTGCTTTGTTGAAGCAGCCACTTAACCAAGGGGCTAAGGGGCAGGCCCCCCGGGAGGCTTCTTTACTATGCTTGTTTCCTGGGCTAGAAGACATGCCTCTGGGAGGCCGAGGCAGGGGAATTACAAATTTTAGCCCAGTTTGGGCTTCACAGGACCCTGTCTTCAAAGCAGAAGGTTTGGGGGAGGACTAGGCTGAAGCCCAGGGTTCAAACACAGCACACATGGTAATTCTGCACATATACTGGCTTAGCTGTGAAAATGCGTTTGAGCATTATCCTTCGAGGGCTGTTCCGTTACGTACGGTGCGTTACACACTCCGCATCCGGTGCTGCGCTGTGCATCCCAAGCATGGATTAAGCCTCCCCTGCTCCCCAAAGAACAGCTTCACTACAGCTTAACTTTCATTTTATTTTGTGTAAAAAAAGGGTGAATTTAGTGAATTATTTTCATCTTGTACACAAAGTTATAATTTTAATGCTTTTCACATCCATGCTGAAAATTTGCAGTTTGGTTAAAAATGAAAGGAACATAAATTTCTCTCAAGGAATTTTTCACGCCATTATATACACTTCATGAGAAAGTTTCAAACACTTTCTCAATGATCACGTTACCAGAAAATAAAAGATTAAATTTGTACAGATATTGATCTATATATCAAATACATACAGAAATGATGTAAAAACCTTATGCAGTTTACTTTGACCTCTGTCCTCAAAAGATTTGCCCAGGGACAGATGCTTATCCTTTGTATAAATGACTGTGGCTTTATTTAAAATACGAAAATCAAAGAAGAAACCCAGTTTAATCACAGTATTTTTAAAATCCCTTCCCAATATTAAAGGATCATTTCCAAATATATAGCACCATAATACAAATATTGATGGGAAAGGGTATTCACATCACGCAAAATTAATAATAAAACAAACAAACACTGAAAACCCGTGTTAGTATCCGTAGAATAAGTTGATAACAGCTTTAGCTTTATCCTCATACACAGCAAGGAAAAGGTTAAAGAGTTTAAACTACCAAGTCCCCAAGTAATCCTAACAGGGAAACAAGTAACAAAAACAAACTCAAGGTCAGCAGTACTCCTGAACCGCAAGAGGCAGGGGGTGGTTATGGCTAAGACTGGGCCCCTGTGCCAGCAGCCGGGGAGCAGTGAGGCCGCAGGCTGCAAGGAGCGCTGCAGGAACGGGTGCTTCTGAAACGCTCACTCAGCCTGGCTTTGCCCTTGGATTGGAAGCTTGGGAACCCGGCTGCAAGTGAGCATGTCACAGAGCTAATTACCAGGGCTGGCTGGCTCCACGCCCCGGCCCTCCAGGCCTACCAGTTCCCTGGAGAACCCCCATGCCCGAGCTTGCTTGGGCTGGAGCCTGGGTGCCTGGGGTGACCTGCGGAGCCTGAGGATAAGGGTCTGCGCCCTGCACCCGGAATCTTCTGCGCGTGAGATCTGGGAAGCCTGAGGACATCACATTTACAGTAGGTCCCTCTCAGCAACGTTGTTTAAGATAAATATCCAGTAATTTTTACAGCTGAATTCACATATATTTGACACATGAGAATCAACTTGCGTTGATGTAATCTGCGTTTCTGCCCTCGAAGAGTCAGTGTTAAGAAATGGTGACATGCGATTTCATACATTCTTACACTATAAAGTAACACAACTTCCAGTAGCTACTACAAAACCTTATGTTATTAACCCCTCTTGCATAGAATGAGGTAAACCTGTGCGTATTACCAATGCTATTATTCCCAAAAGTAGAGCAATATTTTAGAAAATAAATTGCTGGTTTTTAACGTTCTATGCATTTTAAAATTCAAACAAAAAAATCTTACCTAAAATGGTCTCCTGGGGCTTTCCGTCGTTTAAAGCATTCCATAGGCAGAAGGACTGTAATCACTGTGATTAATTTCTAGTGCGCCCTGCCTACATTTCAGAGGCGGTGGCCACGGCTTGCATTCTGCGGAGGCCCGGCAAAGACCCAGAAGCACTTCTACAACAGATGAGTGAATTCCTGAGAGTTTAGTTATGAACCTCACTGGTAAACGCTAGAGCTCTCTCATTCAGTCACAACTTGGTGGACAGCTAGAAAACAGAGAGCAAATCTTTCACCAATTTACCCTTTATCCTATTTTCAAAGGAAGCCACATGAATTTTAAAATAGGGAATGTTTGTAATGGTCCAAATCAATCCTTACTGTTAAGATTCTGATGACAATTAAAAACAAGGCATACTCTATATATGGAATTTTAAGAAAATTAAGTCCTCTTTCAATTTTGTTTTCTAACAAATCTAGGACAGCTAGAAGTGGAGCTGGAATGATTCTGAAATCTGAAGCTTTTTGGCTTTGAGTAACTGACTTTGAATTTCTTGGTGACACCGAACATCTGTTTTGGGGTGTGGTTGTGCCCAGTTACTATCTCATGGGAGCGGGGGATGTGGCCGAGAACCGACCAGAATCTCTTGTGTTTGTTTTTTTTTTAAAGTAAGGAATATAAACTCAGGACAATATTGCATTTTCCCAGCCCCGCGACGTGGAGACCGAGATCCTGTGTATCTGCCAACCATTCCAGTTTTAACACTTTAGTGTTCGGATCATTTTGATCGTTTTTGACTTAAAAGAGAACATACAAAAGTATCCAGAGTTCTTCCAGTTTCATATAGAACTCTAAATAAAATTTTCCCAGAATGAAAAACCTTTCTGTACAAATATTTAAAATGGGCTGCAATAAAACGCCAAGGAGCAGCGCGACGCCCCTCCGCGTCTGTGAGCTGCGCCCTCCTGGAGGGCCTCAGTTGCATATTTCTGCGGCAGAGGAAGCTGGAGAAGTGACTGGCCTAACTTCTAAAATCCAAGTCTCCCAACAGGTACCAAAGGTTCATGTTTAGAACAGTTCATTTGCATTTACAATTATATCCTTCTTAAGTCATTTCCTTCAATCCTGCTACCTAAACTTTAGTCTTACCAAAAAAGTTAGAAGTTCAGTTCTCATTAACAATGCACATAAGTCCAAACTTGGAAAATATTACAAAATTCTTTCAAAAGCTTCAAATACAACACAAAAATTGTCCATCTTTATAAATTGAAAAATTTTCCCCCCGACTAAAATAGTTTCCCCACCCACCTGAAAAATCTGGAACTGAAATTTTCTATGTTTAGCAAAATGTCCAGGAGAATAGCCTGCTGTACAGCTGGGTCAATTATAAATCAGTTCTGTGTAAAATGCTCCCCTCCCACCCTCAGGTTCGGAGCCTGCTCAGGGCTCTTGCTTGATGTAGAAGTTGGCAGCGCCGTTGCTTTCCTGATCAGAAGCTCCTTGTAGGAAGCTGTAGTCCTCGCCGTCCAGCAGCTCCTCCTTCAGCTGCAGTGTGGTCACTGTGAGGGAGAGAGGGGGAGAGGCACCGGGTCACCCAGCCGCTGGCACAGCCACACCGCCGCTGGCCTGCAGGCTCTACCAGCTTCATGATGCCTTCCTATCCTCTCCAATGCTTAGTTAGCCCTGAAAATCCGGGCCAAGCTCAGGGGTGGCTACCGCGAATGCATGAGGCCCGGGTTCATCGATCCCCAGTACTGTAAACACAAAAACAAACACAGGACCTCCAGAGGGACAGGCACCCAAGGGTTTCTTTCTGTGGGGCTGGCCACTGAGCCTGGCCTCACGTGTGATGGGCAAGGGCTCTGTCACTGAGCTGCGGTCCAGGCCTCGCTCCAACTGTCCATGCCTGACCTTGAAGGGGTGCTCTGGAAGAGCAGCAGGGCACTTTGGGCCCTGCACAGCCGCCAGCGGCACAGAATCTCCTCGGCAGTGGCGTTCACTTTTCTTACGGTTAAATGTTCACTTTTATGTCCATGTCTATAGAAATGACATTCTTGCATGCTTCCAAAGTGCAATGCTTCATAACAACACAGCAAATATGGCTTTAAAATGTTATTATTCCCAAAAACCACCTTCCTTTATTTTGCACAGGTGGGTACTGAACCCAGGGCCTCACACATGCTAGGAAAGTACCCTAGACTACTGTACTAGAGCCTAGCCCCGATATTAGACACCTTGAAAAAACAAGAGGAGCCTATTAAAACTTTAAAAATGGCAAATTATATAAAACACCAATAACATAAATTACACAAATGTACACTTATAAAAATAAAACTGCCATTAAATGAATTCTCATACTGGAATTAAAATGATGGTGGGGCTGGGGAGATGGCTCAGTACAATAAGCGCTTGCCTGGCAAGCGCAAGGGTCTGAGTTCAATCACCAGTTCCGCAAAAAAAAAAAAGGTAAAATGATGGTGAACGTGACCGTGAGTACCTACTCTGGTTCAAGTAAAAAGTTACTGACAATGGAAACATGCAAATCACTGGTGCAGGGCTGGGGATGTGGTTTAGTGGCAGAGCACTTATCTAGTATATGCGAGGTCAAGGGTTCAAGTCCTAGTACCACTGGGAAACACAAAAAACCCCGAAATAAACCAGAAGACAGACAGAAAAAAAACTAAACCTCCCTCAGTAACCCCAAGTGCTCCCTTTCCCTGGGGGCACTGCCAGCAGTACTCACTGGCTCCAGGAGCTGCCACGTGGCTCCCCTTTTAACTAACATACAGTGGCCCTCAATTTTAGTGAGTCATGTCTCAACAGGTCTGTATTCTGCAAAGAACTGCTTTAGAAGGGGTGTGTCTCCCAGTGAGACAGAGGTCATGCTGGCCAGGACTCTGGGGATGGGGGCTCCTCCTACTGCAGGAGTGAGATTAAGAAAAACAGGAACTGTCCCACATGGTGGCAAAGGCAACAATCCCAGCACCCAGGAGGCTGAGGCAGGAGGATCAGGATCGTTGTGTTTGAGACCAGCCTGGGCTACAAAGAGAGTTCCAGGCCAGCCTGAACTGCACAGTGAGACCCCACCTCAAAAAGACAAAAGAAGGCCAGGGAGATAGCTCAGTGGCATAAGCACCTGCCTTGCAAGTGCAAGGTCCTGAATTCAATCCCTGGTACTGCCAGAAAAAAAAAAAAAAAAAAAAAAAAAAAAAAAAAAAAAAAAACACGTTTCTACTACGCCCCTCTCACCTTGTGACTCCCACAAGTGGGCCACTCTGTGCCTCAGGTGGCCTCACATCTTGCCAGAAAGCCATCTCCCTACAGTTTGCTACTAATGCAAATGACCTAAGCTAGGTCTCAGTTACCAACTTGTGTCAGGATTTCTTAAAAAAAAGTCAGCATCCAACCATAATTGAGTTGGTGAAGCTGCAAATTTTTTGGGGGATACAGAAAATCAAACCCCGGACCTCGGAATGCAGTCTTTGAAGAATCAGGGGGTCATCTGCCTCTAACCTGGCACAGACCCGGGTGCTTTTGCAGTGCTGGAGAAGGAAACCAGCTTCCCTGGAGGTGGGGAAGCCAAGAAAGCGCTCTCCCACTGGGCTACAGTTTGTTTCCCTTTTAAAATGTGAGTGACTATTTTGAAACCAGGGACTCGACCCAGACATTGGAAAGGTCACGGGTCAGGGCACTCTTGGGCTTGCCCCACCCTGCCTGCTGGGACCCGGCTCCAAAAGTGGTCAGTGGGTTTTTTGATATGTACTGTTCATTCAACTCTTAAGGGGCTGAAGCTCTAGCCCTCCAGGTTACTGGCCCACTACTTTCAACTTTCTGCTGTTAAGCACAGTTCACAGTATTATTGCTAATCTTTCTGTTTTTCCTTGAGGCAGGGCCTGGCTGAGGCACACTGGCTGGGCTATCAGGAGTCTGCTGGGGATGGGAACAGGCTGAGCACCCTGCAATGCAGGGCATAAAATGGAAACCCTTCATACCGAAAAACAATAACTAAAGGTGAGTTAGAATTCACATGTGTCTGGGTAGTAAGTACTCAAGTTGGGTTTGTTGTTGTTGAATCTCTATCTTTAAAAAAGTTTTCAAAGAAAAAAAAATTTTTTTAAAGAGATTACAA
>NW_004524632.1:4923355-4968047 GCF_000260255.1 Octodon degus | reverse complement strand
AAAAAAAAAAGAAAAGATACAGAATTTCACCAAACAAAATGATAGAAATTCAACAATGGTTGTTATATTGCATAGTTTTCAAATTAGTTGTTCAGGCTACCAGATATAAGCATGCAAAACTGGTCAAAAAAATTTTTTTTTGTGGTACTGGGGATAGAACTTGGGACCTTGCACTTGCAAGGTAGGCGCTTATGCCTGCTGAGCTATCTCTTGGCCCCTAAAATTACAAAATATTAATAAAGGAAGAAAAAAAAATTGGAGCATTAACTGCTTTCAGTAGGCCAGCAGTAATCAGCAGCAGTTATCTTTTTGTCCTTTCCCTCATCCCAGTTGTTCCTTCCCTTTGAGCAGTTTCTATCCCTCTTGCAGTATCTACCATACCTTTTAGATTTTATTTACTCTTTGAGGTTCCTACAAGGAGTATTTAATTTTTCATTCTTTCAGTACCAGGAATCGAACTCATGAGCTCATGCTGGTCAGGCAGGCACTGTGCCACTGAGCTAAATCCCCAGTCCAGTATTTTAAGATTTTCATAAAGTAGTAACACTATGTGGGACAACATCAAGGTTATAACTTTTAAAGCCACATAGTAATCACGGAAAAATGTGCACTTCTCGACTTTTCTGTTTCGTTTCTGCGGTGCTGGGGTCACACCCAGGGCCCTGCCCATGTCAGCAAGCGCTCTACCACTGAGCTGCTCCCAAGTCCTGATCTGAGTTACAGATTACTTTAAAAAAACAGGCTCTCTCTGACTTTCTTCATACCCCAGTCACCTCGAGAGTGGACAATTTCCTCTTACTCGGGTACCTGTTTGGGCCTTGACAGTGAAAAATTTAATAGTGCAAAGACAGGAAAGCGAATATACTCTGTGTAATCACAGTTGCAAGGTGAAGCAAAACTGCATTTTTCTTAAAAAAAAAAAAAAAGAGTAACAAGGCTGTTTTAGTGATTAATACCAAATGTATAATAGTTACTGCTCTCAGCTGGTGAACATGCACTAACCGTGAAGGACATTTTACACCACCACAAACACATGGAAACATGGCCCCCGTTCAGTAAAGGTGCAGTGCCCACAACAGAAGGGTGGCTGAACTTGTCTGGTTATGGTGATCAGATGGCTTGAATGAATGGGATTCACTGCGCTCCACGTGCCATTCAGACGGTGGCTCTCACTGGCCAAGAAAGGCCGTGTTGCTAAGGCACAACCTGAGGCTCTGTGCACTTGCTGCTAACCACACATTTCTGGATTAGGCTTCTAAACATGTTAAAATATGGAAATGATGTACTTGAAATCGCTGAGGATACAGGTGGAACACACGTGGATATGCAATGCTGAATGCAGTTTCGGGGTTTCCATGGAATCTGCAACAGGCCTTCCAGTATGCTTCTGCCAGTCCTTGCCAGTGAATGATGGATGAGGTACAACAGAACCTGTGGCCAAATGTCACTTTCTACCCAGATGCATACTCTGAGCTCTGTCCTAAATGGGAAGTCACTTAATGACACTAATCTCTAACATTTCAGAAGATAAACTAACCGAAATGACATCTTCCCTGACTACACAGATCATTAATAAATTCAACAGCGACCCCGTTCATGCTGTACCTTTCAGATGCCTACGGTGCCAACGCAGTCCCTCTGTTGTTTCACCAGCGTGAAATCACACCTCACCTATACCAGCAAAGAGGACCCCACAAACCTCGAAGTCAAAAGTTTTGTTTTACATGGATCAGAACCTTTCATAACACATGGCATACATCTCCAAAATTAATCTTAACCAAAATATATACATTCAAATTCCAATAAAAGTTCAAACATTCAGAACTCACTGGGTCCATCAGGCAAAGGACTATTTTATAAACATCATGCACAAAAAAATTAATCACAGAAACCTGAGGTTAGAATGCTCTTTAGATAGACTGAGGCTTTTCCACCAAAAGGCTGGTAATTTTGTAATCCCAATCAGTTTTTCATGTAAAATAAACATTGCAATTTCCTCTGGACACAAGGACATCAGAGTGATCTTAGGAAAAACAAAGTGGGAAGGAGCAAGGTGACCTAACACCAAGACAGATGCAAATAGCCTTCCCAAAAAGAGACCGATAACGTCAGCAACAAAAATACTAGCAAACAGGCACCAGCTTCCATCTGGATTTTTGATATACAAAACATATTTTAAAGAGCGCTGGTTAGATAACACAACATAGCTCCACGTCAGCAGCCGGGATGTGGCAGCAGCCGTGCCAGGCAGGTCCAACTTGGGCTTGGCAGTGCTTCAACCTGGATGGGGCCTAAGGTCGCCATAGGAAAGCGGAGCTTTCCTGACCCCTGCTGATAACACCACGAAGGGCAAAACCTTGTGCACTGCTCCTTATAATCTACTGCCCTGGCCTAACCAATGAAATGTCATTTGCCTCATTTATTACTTTATATACATAAACATGAACATGCAAATTATACAAATAAGTCACTCAAATTAGACACCAAAATTATAAAGACACTGCCTTTCTACACCTAGGTTATTCAGCTACGATAATGGTTAATGGTGCTACCAAAACCAAGACTCATATAGAGCTGAAGACACACCCTTGCCATGAGTGAGACTGAGGCTGTCATGCGTAGAGTCTCCAGTCTAGGATGCCGCTGGCAGGCCGAAGCCTCCAGACCACTGTCCCTGTCATGCCACACAGAGCTGTGATACACAATGGCCCAGCATTTTTATGCAAGTTGCTTCCCAACTCCATAAACGCCTTCCCTGATGATCTGTCTCAGTGAAATGGCTACCGAGGACCAGTGAGGATGAATTTGGGTAGAAGGAAAGGAGAAACAGATGAGTCAGCGTCTGCCACAGCAGAGCGTGCTGTCTCCCGCCACCCTGCCCAGCGCTGCACCCTGTGCCGTCAGTACCTGCGTGCCAGGCGGCTTGTTACCTGTTCGGAGGCTGGGCCTGAACTCTCGGCTAGTGCTGGGAGGCCGGAAGGCCTCTGGGGCTGTCTGTGCCGGCAGGGCTCGGTATGGAGGAGGAGTCAACTCTTCGTCACCAGAGAAGCTCCTCCGCACCCCACCTGGCATGGGCAGGCTTGACAAACTGACAGGCTTCTTCCCAACTGGCATCTTCCTCTCTAAACATCAAGTCAGACTGAAGTGAGCTTCGACTCCCGTGGTGGCAGGAAAAGCGCATTGCAAAACAAGGAAGGCTGGGAGCACGAGGCGCAGACCCTCTACATCGGGCCGCATTACAGAAGCAAGGGCGGCTGTGCATGTGGGCATGTGCCTCACGTGGGCGCGTGTGCCTGTGTGTGCGCAAAGGGAGAAGGATGGGGACTGTTTCTACTTTCTCAGTGTCTTATAATCCTAGTCCTGACTCCCAAATGAATCTTAAACGAAATAAAGCAAAATGAACAAGAAGGCACTTAAGGTAGAGAACATCTGGCCAATTTCTTTCAAGAAAATCTTAGCCTGAGGAAGGGTGAAAAACCAAAACCAAAGCGAGAGAGGCTTCTTTTTCCTCTGCAGAGCCGGGCCTCCTGCCCCACACTCCCTAGCCAGCCTGTGGGGCCTGGGAGCTTCCACTAGGTAAGTGGGGGGCAGCCTGTTCTACAGATATGCCCAATGTAAATGGTGTGCTCCCCCCTGCAGTAAACGATCCACTTATTCTGCAAAACAGTTCTAAAATCCAAAGTTTATTGCTTATTGTCTGCAAATTCTTAATTTCTGAAGCAAATTTATCACACCCGTTGGGTAGTTTCATAAGCAAACGTTAGTATTCCAGAACGCGTGTAGTTCCATCAACCAAAAATACACCCCGAGTCTTGCAGCTACTGAGCCACCAAGTAAAGAGCACCTATCAGGCTGAAAGCAGGACGTTTCCACCTCCTCGGACTGTAACTTCTGCCTGTTCTCCTTCACAGGACACAATGACCCAGCTAAGAACAATCACATCTATGCTTCACAGAAGTGGCCCTGAAGGGCACGCCTAAGCTGGACGTCCCAAGGTCTGGAAGCCAAGGCTCTCTCTACAAGTGGGCTACAGACTTAAGAGGTAAAAAGCTAAGGAGAACTCTCCAGCACGGTGCTCACAGGAGCCCTGGAAATGGGGAAATGTAAGACAGAAATTAATGCTGCTTTCCCTGCTCCAGAATTACTACTTGAAACGGGACGCACACGAGCCTCTACGCACAACAGTGCCCTTCAACAGTGCCAGCTAACATCCCCCTTCACACACAGCTTGTTACCAAAAGCTGGGACAATAAGGCCTGTCATTGTCTAACAAGCAAGCACTAGCAAAGAACTCGTGAAAGATGCTACGCAGCAAAACACTGAAGGGCTCGAAGATGAAACAACAAAGCCAGGACACAATAATCTACCGGCAAACTGAGATGTGTGCAGCTTCTGTAGCCCTACTGCTGCCATATACGCTTGCCTGTGACAGATGCCTTAGGTCAGTAAGCCCTACGTTTTCTGTTTGGGAGCTGAACTTTCGTGGTAGACGCTTTTAATAAACTGTTGAGTAATATAAAAAAATTTAAGGCGCACACAGTTCCTTTCTGGTGAAAATAGCTTCTTAATGCACTATCCCCATTTATTTTCCTTTTTTTTGGTGGCTCTAGGAATTGAACCCAGGAGAGCTGGGGAGATAGCTCAGTGGGTTAGGTGCCTTCCTGGAAGGGCCTTCCCACCAAGCTACATATCCAGATTGAGACAAGCTCTCTCACTGACTGCTAAACTACCCAGGCTGGGCTCCATCTTGTGATCATCCTGCCTCAGCTTCCTAGAGTGCTGGGATTACAGGTGTATGTCGTCATACCCAGCTCTAACAGTGGCATTTCTTACCATTAATTCTAACATGAGAAAGTTTTCCTACAAGATTCTGGCAACAAAATCATGTTCATTTGGCAGTACATTATAATCGTTACCTCAGGCCCCCCCCCCCCCATTTTCTTTTTTGAAGTGCTGGAGATCAAACCCAGAGCTTTGTGCATGCTAGACATGCTCTACTACTAACCTACAACCATAGGCGGGGACTCCTATTTGTTTTTAGACAGGGTCTTGATATGTGAGCCACGCTGGGCCTGAACCTGCAGTCCTTTCTGCCTCAGCCTGCTGGGCTGCAGGGACTACAGGAGGGAGTGGCACCTGGTGTACGCTCTGTGCAAGTACGTGTCAGACAATGCTCCAGCCTGCAAGAGGTGTCGGGTAGTACAGGGCACACCCACTGCATTTCTTTTTTCTGAAATCCAAGCTGGATATACGGTGGTGCACACAGAGAAGCCAAGCATGCAGGAGGATCACCACCAAGTTCAAGGCCAGCCTAGGCTATACATAGCAAGATCCTGGCCAAAAAAAAAAAAAAAAAAAAATCCAAGAAATTGTCAGTTCCCACATTTATCTGGCATCTGGCTGCAGAGATTTCTAATATGGGACCACAGACTTGTATTACTTTTTCCTTTTTATGTCTGTAGAACCACCCCAAAATGTTAAGCGACGTCATAATATTAAGAGCTATCAAAACATCACAGGTCAGCATATGTCACACCTACAGCTAAACTAACTTTTCTGGATAATCCAGAAATCTGATAATGGTAAATATCAATAAAAATGGGGGTACTTGCACTAGTACTTTGTCAATTACGTATTTCTTCCCTTATCCCCAAACCGTAATTCAGAGTAATTTAAACTGTATAAGCCAGACACAAACATGTTAAGAGTTACACCGAGGAAAAGATGAATTTATAGACAACACAATGCCGATAGATTAGGAAGGAGTACTCTTCACAAACCACTGAGTAAACTAAAACCACTCTTAATTTGATATCTTGGTAGCAAAGTCTTGTCTTTTCTTGTTTGTTGAGGTAGGGTCTTGCTATGTAGTAGTTCAGGCCGGCCTTGAGCTCACTGTGTAGCCCAGGCCGGCCTCGAACCCTCAGCTGCCCTCCTGCGTCAGCCTCTCCAGTGCTAGGATCTCAGGTGCGTACCTCAACACAGGCTGCCTCAGCCCGTGACCCACTGTACAGATCACACATGCCAGGGTTTGTGCTTGGCCACTAAATTCCCAGGTAAGTGCTAATTACTTGCAGGAAGCCCCAGCGGGCTGCCTGTGCTGCGCTG
Organism: Octodon degus; assembly: GCF_000260255.1. Taxonomy (NCBI): domain Eukaryota; kingdom Metazoa; phylum Chordata; class Mammalia; order Rodentia; family Octodontidae; genus Octodon; species Octodon degus. The sequence goes on along the minus strand of NW_004524632.1, from coordinate 4,961,939 downwards.
TTCCCCCCAGTACTTTGCTGCAAGGAGCGGACCCCCAAGCGGCTTTGGGAGGCTCGGCCTGGAAGGCCCAGGAGCGCAGCACTGGCCCCAGGGTCCACGGGGCGGGCGGGCTCACTCAGGAGGGCTCTCGTCTGCAGTGTGCGCTGCAGTGGCTGCTAAAAAGGTTCAAGCGCTTCAGTTACAGAATTCTAAGCAAACGTGGGTAACCAGCAGGGTGAGAACAGAGTATGCTGGATCCTTCAGGCTGCTTTGGTCTCTTGTTAGTGAGACAGATGAGCACTTATTTAAGAATATAGCAAATCAGCTTGAAAAGTCAGTATTAGTCCTCAGTTATTTTTCACTTATAAAGAAACTCTGAATAAATTTATCTTACAGTGAAATAGTCCACAACAAATTTCACGAAGAGTAAAACCTGAGACTTTCTACGGTAGGGAGAAACATTTAAAGTCAGTTTCTCATATTACATTATGGCTATTAATGCCAAAAGGAATTCAGTGCAAGGTAAAACACAGCATAGAAAGCATGTTTAGAATTTTCTGCTCTGGTGGTCATCAACCTGGACTTCTTCCAACTCTATAAAAGTCGTACCTTGTAGGAAGGATGGGTTCACTGGCTTCAGGTGTACTACAAACACATACTTTTCTCTTAAATAGGAAGTTAAAAAAGATTAACTTTATGGAAGCTTGCGTGGAGGCACACACCTGTCATCCCAGCACTTTGGGAGGCTGAGGCAGGAGGATTGCCATGCGCTGGAGACCAGCCTGGGGCTACCAAGTGAGCAGAAGGCCAGCCTGAACTGCACAGAGGGTTCACTTTTAACAGGTTTACATACTGTCTGCGGAGTCATCCTTAGGCTACTACTCTTGACCACTTGAATCTCTCGCTCCTGACAAGGTCTGCCTTTGTGGCATACTGCATCTTTAGGCATAAAACAGACTGCAAAATCATCAGTTCTCACGAGGGATGGAACTTTCTGTGCAAGAACCCTGTGGCCCCCATGGGCTAACAACTAGAAAATGCGTGCAGACACCACGTGGGGACCCACTTTTCTTATGTCCTTTGTATTGCTGGGACTTGGCCTTCTTCTTCTGTTTTGATGATGCTGACTGGCTCTCTCTTGTTGCTGAAAAACATGAGGGAAAAAATTAGCACATAATTAGCATAAGGGAATAATTTCTTTTTCCTTTTTGGTGGTGTTAGGGACTGGACCTAGGGCCTTATGCATGCAAGGCAAGAGCGCTACTACTGAGTCCCATCCCCAGCCCCAGGTAATTTCTTCAAATTCTAGATATAGCTTAGATGAATTGACCTTTACAAAGACCACTCTGTTTATAGAAGTACACAATGCTTCGAAAATAAGGGTGTATTCCTGCAATGCTACGCCCATCACTACTCAAGCGCACTCCCTAGATGTGCACCAATACATTCGGCCTGCGACTTCTAAGGATTGAGCCCAGGGCCCTATCCATGTATTATGTGTCCTCTACAAACTCCTTTTGCGGGGTGGGTCAGGGGATACAAGCAAGGCTTTTAAATGCACTAGAACAGCAGAATTTGGAGTGACCTGTTTCTCTCTGTCTTTCTGTAAATGACTATGGAGTTCATATGACTGTGATACACATGTCTGATCCTGTGGTTGACTCCTTACATCTAGGAACCAATCAGACACAGGCATACTCTAGTCCTGTGAGCTCACAAGGTGATTTGTATGAGATCAGTGCTCTAGAGAATTGCTCATTTGTCTCTGTGTCTGTTTTGCTTTTCTGAGACACTGTCTGGCTATGTAGTCTAGGCTGGCCTCCAGCTGTCAGGGATCCTTCCAGCCGACCCTCACAAGTGCTGGGATTCCACGTGTATGCCACACATCTAGCTAGAATTGCGATTTTTATAAAAGGACAGATTTTCTGCATACCAACTTACACTGTGAGGCTGGAGGCTGCAGCTGGTATCCAGTCAACTGACACCAACCGACAGGATAGAGGTCAGGGGACTCGCAGTCTACCCACTGGTCATACTCTTCTTCCCATCCATCAAAATGTATCCTCAAGAGGCGATGGATGATTCGCGTTACTGTGGCTACACAGATTAAACGTGGCTCCATGAGATCTACTGCTTCTAATTTCATTCCCACACGGAATCCGTGATTGGGAACATCCTGACACAAAGAAGAGGAACATCAGCCATGTATGGTGGGACACACACGTCTACAGGCACTAAGAAAGCACAGAAGAACAGTGATGGGCTGAGTACGTCATTCTACCCCAAACTCCAGTATCTTTAAGTAAACAAGTTACAAGGGAGAAGTATTTTAAAAGGTAGTTAGGAAGTGTATTCATTTCTACTTCTCTCAGATTAAAAATGAAACAATTTAGAAAGAAGCTTCTTTTCCTAAGGAAATATTCATAATTTATTGACCGTAACAAATACTCATACTAATCTTCATTAAAAATTCTAGTATCACAAAGACATTTTCATTGACAAGACTGCATCTAGGTGGTGTTACTAGGATCGCATGTCGATTTACCTTGTTAAACAGTTTTACTGGTGCTGCAATGGAGCCAGTTTCCCTGAGGTAGTCAAACCATTTAAAAGGAAGTTTAGTGTAACCTAAAAGAAAACCAAAACCAAAACCGGCTTAAGTAGCAGTTCATTCAAAATGGACATAAAAGTAAAACGCAGGGTAAGAAGTACTACCCCACGGAGTCTTGATCTTAGGCGGTCAGACAAACCTCTAAGTCATGTCCCAACAATGACAGTGGAGGACTGCTCCTTGTAACACAGATGACCTCCCTTTGTAGACACACAAGTGTCCCACTCAGCCAACAGGAAAGTGACAGGAAGGGGAGACTCCTGCTTTGTATGTATTGTCTGTAGTGCAGGGGCTGCGCTATCACGAGTTCCACTGAAACCCCAGAATTTTGTTCGGTCAATCTCAGACTTTAGGACAGTCTGGCACTCTAAAGAGATGTTTCTCTTTTCTTTCTTTCAAACTAGCTGAACAAAAATTTTACAAACCTTTTTCACTTTCTCCTCATCTTACAAAAAACCTCAAGAGTCAGACACTGAAATTAGAAAAATCACTAATTAAGTCATGAGATTTTGTTTTCTTTTTGGTACCAGGGATCAAACTCAGGATCTTGCACTTGCCAGGCAGGTTCTTACGCTGCTGAGCTATCTCCCCGGCCCCAGAACTTTTTTGTTTTCAAGACAGTTTCTCACTGTGTAGTTCACACTGGCCTTGACCTTGTATCGCCCAGACTGACAGCCGCCTGCCTCAACCGTGGAACTGCTGGGACTACAGGCATGCACCACCACGCCTGGCTAAACCCCGAGAGCTCTTAACAACATGTCTCCTTTTCAACCACCATGTGGTACAGAGGGAAACATCTTTTCTTCAAAGGCTAAGTATCTATTTAAAAAAAAGTTCCTATTCCCATGTATACCAGCTTATTGAGATCCCAGGACTACTGATTCACACTGTAACGTGCACAGACGTTCATGAGAAACCTCAAGAAATTGATCAAAACGGCTTAGAATGTAAGACTTTAACGCAAAGTTCTGCTCTGGTACTTGTGAGCGTTAATCTACGCATGTCCACACCCACTACAGTGTGTCTACAGAGCAAGAAGACAGCGCTGTGCTGAACGCAAGCAGACAGCGCGGGCAGAGAAGGCAGGCAGCCAGTGTTTGCACTGGATGAGGTACCTCTGGGTGGAGTAAGTTCAATCATGTTAATTTCACAGAAACCAACAGGGAAAATAGAAGGGGAGGTTGCGTGATAACAGAACCAGTCAGATCCATCTGCTGCTTCTGAGCCATCAATTCCAATCATCAGGTATCCGTCAGCCAGCACCTTTGAAATGAAGAGAATCCTGAGTACTTGAAGTGAAGACGCCGCCACTAAAAGATCTCTTCAAAGTAAAATAGCGTTTTTTATTAAGTTAAACAATACAAATTATAATGAAAAATCTATGTAACTTACAGTGTATACCAGAGACAAAAGCAAAATTACAGAAATCATTTATTTCAGAGGCTGAGAGGAGCGAGCTGCTGTTCTTCTACAGCTTAACAGTCCGCCTTCTACTTTTCTTGCTAGAGTTGTTTTGCTGATACTGGTGACTGCACCCAGTGCCTGGTGCATGCCAGGCGAGTGTCTGCCCCCCGGGCTGTCTCTCCGGCCACATCCCATCTGTTTTTTCTACCTTCCCAAAGCTCCAGCTCCGCGGTTATTATGCTCTGGCCCAAGCAAGGGCCTCTGGGCACCACGTCTGAGGCCTCACTGCTCTAACAAGTAGCTCCGGTGCTTCCTTGGGAGTGGGGTTCTTCTGAGACAGGCCTCATGTCTAGTTCAGCCAGGCCCTGAGCTCACTGTGTAGCCCAGGCTGGCCTCAAACTCACTGCGATCCTCCTGCCGAAGCCTCCCACGTGCTAGATGACAGGAGTGTGCCACCACACAGGGCTTCACCTGTGTTTTGTTAAGCTCCCCAGGAGAGCTTGCTGCTTATAGGGAATTAAGTCCAAGATGCTTTCTTAAGAACAGTTTATTACAAGGAAAAGAGGGAAGAAATGTCGTACTAACAAGCTGAAGAAAATTCATAAAAAGCAACCAGAAAATTGAAGATCAACCTTGTCTTGTAATTCTGTGGCACTGACAAGCTCTGAGAGGAAGTAACCTAAGTCACGCTGTTCCTCTGACTTGGGTTACACTTCCCTAATATGGCAAGTAGGCTCAAGATGGCTATCTGGCAACAAGCAACACAAAACAAGATGTGAAGGTAGGAGTGGTGCCACATGCCTGTCATCCCATGCCTGGGGAGGTTGAGACAGGAGGATGCCTATGAATTCAAGGCCAGGCTGAACTAATTTAACAAGACCCTAAAATAAACGAATGATCTGACAACAGAATTAAAATTTATTTTGAAATTTCCAGTAACCATCTTTCGAGGAAATGTCCAGAAATACACGTATTTTATGTCAAATGGAATTACTTGTTTTTAAAACCTATTATCTTTTACTTTTGAGACAGAGTCTTACTATATAGTACTGGCTGGTCTTGAACTCACTAAGTAACCTAGGCTTGTTTAGGACTGAGATCTCCTGCCTCAGCCTCCCCAGTGCATGTACCTCTGCACCTGGTTTAAAACCTAGCTTTTAAAAAAATTAATAAAAAGAAAAAAACCCAAACTATCGTCTTACCTTTCTAATAGTTGCAACACATATTGTAGAAAGATTTAATGGGTCTATTGCCTCCAATTTCATTCCTTCCTTGAACCACTCTCCACTCTGGTCTACTTCTTTTACCTAAAGAATTATATAAAAGCACATACCCTGTTATAAGCATTATCATCTCAGTAACTAAAATACCATCAATTTGAAAAGGTTTACCAGATGCTTCTCCTCCTACCTAATATTATAACTCAGACTTCCATTAGGAAATAAAGACAGTCCAGACAGAATTTAATAAGAGATGTGACACCTATAAATTATAAGGTCTTAGTCCTTAAGTGAACATATGTAACTGTGATTTCCATAATTTCAGGAAAAAACCCACAACCCTCTTTCAAACTTAACTTACAAATGAGGGTTCTTATAAAAACTTCTTACCTTAGCAAATAAATGTGGTGGTGTATCAAAATGTCCATCCTGTTTCTTTGTAATATCTACAAGGAAAAGTTACATACTAATCTGTCAGCATTTGTGAGAAGACCACAAACCACGTTTCTTGAAGGTTTCACACTCACGGGGGACGGAACACTCTAAAATACGGCCATGGACATGCCTTCTACGCTCTGGTGCGCCGTGTGCATGTGCTGTTAGACGCATTTCAGCCAAGCAGAGTGCTACTTATGTAACCTGGGAATTACAACTTCAGACACACGTTTTGATGTGTCTGGTACTGTCAACCCATAGTTAGTCATACCGTTTTGATTAAAACTGAAACAAAAAACTTGACACCTTGAAAATGGGCAGGATTAAAAAAGAGCAAGAAAATAACTGTGACCAAAAGTACATTATCATAATTACTAAACATGTATTATTATTTTGGCACTGGGGATTGAGCCCAGGCCCTTGTACAGGGAAATATTTTTTAATTGAGAATAAATTGAAGGAATATGAAATAATTAGGGCACTAATATGGTGTGAGCTCTTCACTAATTAAGGTAAAATAAGCACACTGACAACTAAAATGCCTTTTTTGCCCTAAAGTGCCAGATATCAAACCCAGGGCCTTGCAAATGTTCTACACTGAGCAACATCCCTAGTCCTAGAATGCTACTTTTGGTCCATGCTATTTTGCAAAGAAAAATAAACAAGAAGTGCAATTCTGCATCTATGACCCTTTCCATAGGAGTTCTTGTGACAAGTGCTTACCAGATCGTTTGAATCGATGGCCTATGCTTCGAGACCAACCAATGTGGTGGATTAAGGGGCTATGCATATGGCACCAGAAGTCGTCCGTCCTGTCTTCACTCTCTTCGTATACCAGTCTCAATCTTCCTCCGATGACACTTTCCACCACCGCCACTCGTGTTCGACACAGATGTCTCTTGTCAACCACTTCTACTCTCATGCAAGGTTTGAAAGGATACTGCATACTCTCTGAAACCTACAACACAGGCAAAAAAAGCCACTCAGAACATACAACCAACAGTGTATATAAGCAATTTTAATACTGACTACTAAAATACTGATGGTGCTTAATTTTCTTTTGGCGGACCGGGGACTGAACTCAGGCCCTTGTGCTTGCCAGGAAAGCACTTATTCTATGGCGCTTAATGTTTAACAAAGAGCATCTAAAGGCCAGCCAAACAGCTCAGCAGATTAAAGCGCCTGCAAACAGGCACAGGAGCCAGGGGTTCAATCCCTGGGTCAGCCGTGCTAGCCCGGCCCCCAGGGTGTGCTGAGAAGGCAACTGAGACTGGGCATGGTGGCATGAGCCTGTAATCCTGAACTTTTGGGATGCTGTAAACAGGTGGATCACTAGGAGTATGATCTAGTAGTGAGACCTGGAACACCCTGTAGACCCTTCCCTAAAAAAAAAAAACAAAACCAAACAAACAGAGCATCTACTTCATGAAATCAAAACAATTTTTTTTTTTTTTTTGGCAGAACTGGGGATTGAACTCAGGCCCGTACGCTTGCCAGGGAAGCACTTATTCTACTGAGCCATCTCCCTGGACCCAAACAATTCTTGAAATACCTTCTAAGTTCTACTTTCTAAAGAGTCTTTCAGTCCTTTGTAAAAGATTCCATTTTTACCTTTTGTGAGAAGTCAGGAGGAAGTGTTTTGGCACCAGTAAGTCTTTTTACTAGAAAAGCTTTCCAGTTTGTATATTTATGTTGAATAGCTAAGACAAAAGAAATAATCAGTTATATTTTAGAAGAAGGAAGAGCTGCTTCCATTGCTAAAAAAATAGCTAACAATTTTTTCTGCAAGCCAGATACTGAAGTCCTTCAACATAACAAAACCAGAAAACAGGTACACAGCCTTTCTGCTACTTCCTGGTGACTGTGAGCCAGCACTGTGGCAGGCCCAGCAGAAGCCAGCGAGGGTGACCCGAGTGCTTACTTCTGGGAGGGACGAGGGGCTTTCCGCTGGCTGCACACCACCCGACCGGATGGATATCGGAGCCACATATATTGCACCAGAAGTCCAGACCAGAGTCATTTTCAAATCCTTCATATCTTAAGAGGGCATTGTAACCTGGAATCAACAAAATGATCAAAACACAGTCAGAAAAATGCAAAACTCACACAACATCTAGAAGCAGGAAGTTATCAAGCTTAATGGCATCTGCAACAACCCTTTGTTGGATTTTTTTTTTTTATATAAGCAGAATATATATATATATTTATTGAGAGAAAGAAAGCTCCTGTCCTGAGAGAGGGATAGGAGGAGGGTAGGCCTGAGCGGGTAGCTCCCCCTTGTTGGATTTGTTAACAGAAAGAGACCTGGGCCAATTCCAGATCCAGACTTGGCAGGTGCCTGGTGAGCCTTCTTTTGTCTACTGTGCTGGGGTGGAACCTACGCCTGTGCATAGGTTTGTGCATTTGTTAACAGACAGAGACCTGGGATGCTGCCGCTCCTACAGGTCTGGACCAAGAGTAGAGAGCCGCCTGTTCCATGCAGTTAGTTCAGCTGTCTTCAAGCCTTTCTCCTCTGAACAATTTCAATTTTACCCATATTTTCTCATGTTTTAGGGAACAAAGCCCTTTGAGGGAAAGTGAGTATGATAGCTTTATTAGAACACACAGTTCTGGTTGCGTGTGGTGGTGCATACCTACAACCCCAGCACTCTGGGAAGCTTAGACAGGAAGATACAAAGTTCAAGCTCAGTTTGGACAATGGAGGGATACCCTGACTCAAAATTTAAACAAAACAAAACATGCTTAAGATGTGCCCTGGGCTCATCCCCAGTACTGACAATTCTTTAAAAAGTACAATAGGTTTTAATTACAAAGCACTGTCACGTCACGGAAATCCAGTGGAAGTGTATTTCAAAGAAGCTGCCTCATTCAGCCAGTTATTTTGGATAATTTGGATGTGGCTACCTGAAGAATCTAAATTTAAAGCCAGGAATGGAGGTGTCTGCCTATAAACCCAGTGCTCAGGAGGCTGAGGTAGGATGATCTTAAATCTGAGGTCAGTCTAGACTACATAGTGAGACTCTGTCTCAAAACACAGCCACATCCCCAATTTCAATGGTATGTGCCTACAATCCCAGCTGCTTGGAAGGCGAAAGGGGAGTATGTCAAGTCTGAGGCCAGCCTAATTTTGTGAGACCCTGTCTCAAAGTAAAAAAGGATGGAGTCAGGCATGGTAGGGCATGCCTATAATCCCAGCACTATGGAGGCCGAGGCAGGAGGATCACAGTGAGTTCAAGGCCAGCCTGGCCTAAATGAGCAAGTTCAAGACTAGCCTAACTGGGGCTGGGGAAGATAGCTCAGCAGATTAAGCACCTGCCTGGCAAGTGTAAGCACCAGGACTTAATCCCCAGTACCTCATGCTGTGCTGGCCCTGAGCTGATCCAGCCACCAAAACTAGGCATGGTGGCATATGCCTATAATACCAGAGCTGGAGAGCTGAGACAGGACGATCACTGTGAATCTGAGCTATATGGCAAGACCTTGTACCAAACACATAAATTAAACTGGGGATTCGTCTAGGAGCTCATATATGGCAGGCAAGGACTCCAGACCTTTTCATTTTGAGACAGGGTCTTAAATCATCCAGGCTAGGTTCATAAGTACAATCCTCCTTTCTCAGCCTCCTGTGCAAAGTATCAGGGGATTACTGGCATGAATGCTAGTTTGCGATTAACACAAAGCTTACCTCCTTTAAGGTAAAATAACCTGAAGGCCATAAGGATAAAAGTAGGTGAAATGGAAATGTAAATCTGACAGGTAAATTAGAAATAATTCTTGGATATTAAATGTAATGATCTACATGCACTTAATATCTGTGACAAAAATATGTTGCTGTTGCTTTAAATTATGGTGTAGAGCATAATCAAAGCATGTGAAGTATGCCTGAATAGTTAAGGAAATGTTTCAAATGAAATACTGGATTGTACTGGTTAATACAACTGGGCACTATGATGAACAAGGGGATACAGGCAACAAAAAACACTGCGTGACGGAAGGAGGGCAGGAGGCAGCGAGAGAAGGCGGACGCACATGTGCAGACACACACACGCACAGCATCAGTACACAGCAGCGCAGCATGTGAGGGCGGGCGATCAGACAGCAGGAGGAGCAGCCCTTCTCACAGCACGTCTGTCACCTGAACGGCGGCCCCTCCTGCCATCGCACAGCAACACTGCATTTATGTCCCCCGAATGGCAGTGATGCTACTCACACATGGTACCTACTTCCACAGCAAGGCTTACAATTCTCTGCTTGTCCACAGAAAAACTCCCTTTGTCTAACACAGGTCCCCGACACATTCATTAATTTTTATTTTTATCTGTCCTTTTTGAGACAGGTCTCACTAGGTAGTTCAGGCTGGCCTTGAACTCACTTTACAGTGCAGGCTAGTCTTCCACTTGCAATGATCCTCTGTCCTCAGCCTCCCAAATAAGTGTGGGGATTACCTGCGCGTCACCACGCCCGGCTTATTAGCAAGAGAAGTCACAAGAGCTGGGAGCAGTGGAGGCCACACAAAAGGAGGAGAAAGAACTGAAGACATGAAATCATCAGTATTTAATTTAGCATTTTTTTTTGTATTTCAGCTTTTGTTATTTTTCAAAGTACCCTATATAGGAGGGCTTAGCATTTTCATGCACTATTATGGCTAACAGCCTTATTTGCTTTCTTTTTAAAAGAACAGCCCAGGATCTAAAAAGTTTTAAAACTGTAAACAGCTGAAAAAAATACTTTAGAAGATATGCAAATTACATACAATTCACATTTCAGTGCTCATAAATAAATTTACCTGGAACACATCCATACCGTTTGCTTACATACTGCTACTTGCATGTTATAAAGGGAAAGATACCGTACAGGCTACACAACTGAACAAAGATGCCAAACCCTACTCTGTATTGTGTCATTTATTTGATAATACTTGCAAAATTTACAAACATACCTTTTTGCAAAAGGCTTTATGTACCACTGGCTTTTTTACTAATTAGAATGCGTGCTTTCACCTGCTAGTTTGAGAATCCCCGCGATCCAGAAGACCTTGGTGGGCAGGCTGCAGTCCGTATTGGGGACCTCTACTCGCACGTTCTCGGAGATATCGCCCCAGCAGGTCCCCATAGGCGCCTGTTGTATAAAAATTATTATATTACTGTCTTATTAATATACAGACATGTCATTCAGAATCAAGCATTACCATTAATAACGTAAGTATTACATCGTTATTTCTCCCTATTACGCAGTATTCTCTTTAGAAAAAGCAATGTCAGGATCAAACACAAGATGAAGAAAGAATTCACACATTAAATAGATCGATTTTGATACCAAAATCCAAAAGTCCTAATATACAACAATCTTTCTAAAAGCTGAATTACAAACCTGACACACTTCACAAATTAAAGTTGATCTGAGAAATTTATTTTTAGCATGTATTGAATAAATTCACATAGAGAACTCTTAATTTTAAAAGATCTGGCCAAAGAGGAGAAAGAAAAAATAATTTCAATCAGGAAGCTGTTTTCCACAACATAAACAGGAGAAACAAGACCTGGCTATCTCTGTCTTCAATTTAAGTGGGTTTCACAGAATACAGTCTATTAGGACAGACATGAGGGAAAAGCACTGAATAATTAAAAAGGCACAGCACTATAGAAAATTGGAGATGAGCACTATACTAAATTGTTAAATATTTAATCATTTAAAACATTTCCCGTGTAGGAATTATTGTAAGGAGAAAACTTACAAAGTTAGAACTGCTAATCATGAGCTTCCTCAACAAATGATTAAGATGGGGACTCAGAAACCAACTAAACGAGTACTGTAAAGGGATTTTCCCAAAACATAACACACACTTCCAAATTACCATTTCTATCATGTTAGTCCTTAAGCTGCAAGGCAAGTCATAGAATTTATACAATGGTGAATAAAATCAAATGAGTGAACTCAGAAATTTACGTATATCTTAATCAGTTTTATGGCCCTGCATAATCAGCTCTTCGCCAAATATAATTTAAAATGTTGGACATAAAAGGACTGAGGTTGCGAAAGACCAACAATATGAATAAATCGGAAAAAATAATACAGCCTCAAAGCCCCCAGACAAGCAAGCGAAGAACTCATCCACTTGGACTGCAGGTTTCCCACGGAAGGCCCCTCGCGCTCTGCAGATGCTAACCCACGGGAGGATTCGCCTCCAACAATACTTCTCACAATGGTTTGCAGTTGGAGGAAAGGCAGAGACTGTCACATACACTGAAGTAGGACAAGCCTAAACACCGACACAGAGCCAATGAATGACTGCTGCTTTGCATGGACAGCAGTGAGCACACCTCAGCTACTTGGAGACACGTCCTGGCTCAGCTATGTGGCTTCTGGGAAGGAACCCGTGAGTTGGGGAAAAAGGCACTGTGATTACTTTTCTTTGTAAAATTAAAACACTGGACCCTTTAGGTTCTGCTATCTCCCCTCTACATCACTCTAGACTGTAGGGCCATCCCTATTGCCAGCAGATAGGAACAGAAAAGGAAAGGCTGGGAGGAAGACCGGTGACACAGGCTAAGCTAACACTGAGGCTGTTCACTTCCGGGAAGGCCAGCAATTTGAGCAGATGGATGCAGTTAGACAAATGCATAAAATTGACGTAGGACACTCACTCTTCTTTGCTTGGTTGCCAAACATGTGAGCTGGGTTTCTTTTTCACCCAAAAAGTCATGATTATGCTGACAAGCTACAGGTTACAGGGGCACACTGCTAGGTGAGTGCGGTAGACAGGACTTCCTTCTGGGCTAGGTAGGACAATCTGCCACATTAATTCTTTTTTTTTTTTTTTTAAAAGCCATAGCATTTGATGGGTGAAAATAACTTTCAGCCTCATTTTATTAAAGAAAACAAAGTGTCAAAATACTCAAAAATACTCAAAAAATTAAAGGTACTTTAGTGGGTGGGAGATCTTGTTTTGGTCTTTACAGTCTGGATTGGTATAGGAGAAAGTAGCAGAAAGTGACATTTGTTCTTGCCTGTAAGGTTGTGGTTCTGCTAGGCCCTCTTAAACCAATCCATATGGCTCACTACGGAAAAAATGAAGAAACACAAACATCAATAGGAGCACCACAGTCATAGCGCAGTACGTGCTCGAAGTGTTGAGATAATAAAATGATGTCACAGGTATATCTGCCCTTCAGTTTAAAACAAATACTTGTAAGTGTGGAAGACTAAATGACCCAGGGCTTGACAGCCATCTTCATCCAAGTCATCTGTCTTCTCGTGCTGGCAGGAGGGACACCTCTGCGAGTCTGGATTGGCACAGCATGAACTAGCAGAACCAGCATTTACAGGTAACAACAAATTTACCTTCCAGACTCAGGACGCGAGGTCCACCTCAGGCTCCTCCCAAACAAGGAAGATCTGCTCCACCACTTCCTGCTCCAGGGCCTCTCGTGAGAGCTATCTGGGAGCGACGCTCCTTCCCTGCAAGGTAAGCTGTCATCAGGTCCTGCAGGACACGGCCAAATCCAATGCTGCGGGGTCCCCAACACAAATGTATGTAGCTTCCACCTGCCTGTCTCAGGAAAGGCCTGGGCTGGTGGGCTAATTCTTGTGCACTCAGGACTCCCCAGATGGTCCAACAGCCCTGCTGGCCACAGCCAGGCTCTCAGAGGATGCACATGGAGATTTCCCTCCAGAGCTGCCAGCCTAGAGCTCTTTGATAGCCACACACAATCTTTAAGAGGACAGACCTGAAGCTGCTCAGCAGGTCACTGAGAAGGAATCTATTCCCACAGTAGGACAAATGTACACACAGCCACCTTTAAAATAGCTTCAAACTAACAGACATGTTTACTGAAGTGCACTTGCAGAGAATGATCAATTACTGGGGGGGGGGTGCGAAGAAAATCAGAAAGAAATCTGAATTCCTACATACTACTTACTGCATCTGGCTCAAAATCAGAACAACAAGAAAAAGTTGTTCCCACCCTTCCTCTTCTGAGCTGATAGCAGAATTGCTATTTTAGGGTGGTGGTGTGGAGATGGGCAGTGCAAGGGGAGGAAGAGGGAATGCAGTGTTCAGGGGAGGGGACTGGGGAGCAGCAAAGGACGAGCATGTGTCAACAAACAGGAAGCAGAGGCCATTAAGTGGAAAGCTTCAAATAAGCCGTAAGAAAAACGGTATTAAGTCAGTACTGTTTAAGCAGAAGTAGATCTTGGGGGAAAAAAAACAAACAAAAAACCCCCAAAAAACAAAAGCCACTTTTAAGAAATAAAACAAAATTACAGACAATAAATAAGTAAATTTATTTATTATGTATTTGGTTGTTATGGGGTCTAACTACGGAGCTCGGACTCCTGCTTATCCTCTTGCTTTCAGCCTCCCCAGCGCTGGGATTCCAGGCGTGTGCTACCATGCCCAGACCCTGGCCGGCTCAGCCCGTCCTGAGGGCAGGGCTGGTGCCTCATGTGGTGCCAGGATTGATCTGTGGTCCCTGTGCTTGCCTAAGCAGGCGCTTTAGTCCACTGAGCTGTCTCGCTGGCCCATACAGAGAATAATTTAGATTCAGGCTTGCTTTCTTCTTGCAAATTTAAAACACTGTCAGGATTTAAAACACAATTTTCATTATATGATGGTCTAATGCTTTAGGGGTCCAGAAGTGATTTTCTTTTGCCTTTTTGAGAGTGGGTCTCGCTATGCAGTTCAGGCTGGCCTTCAGCTCACTTTGTAGCCCAGACTGATACCAAACTCTCAACAATCCTCCTGCCTCAACCTCCCAAGTGCTGGGATTATAGGCATGTGCCACCACGTCAGGCCACAAGTGAATTTAACTTTTGAACAGAGATTAGGAAGAAGTAATTCAATCTAGGGTGATACACAGAAGATTCTCTTTAGTTATAAGTCATATTAATTTTCAAATGTCAATATTATCCTGTGTGTGCAATTTAAAGACAGGCAAAAAAACCCAAAAAACAAAAAACATAACCCCAAACAAAGAAGAAAACAAAACCCCGGAAAAAAATTTTACTAATATATACCTAAGAGATGATGAACTTAAACAATGCATATGTGATACATATATATTAGAAGTCTTACTATGCAGCCCAGCTCGACATCTAACTCGCATTTTACATTGCTCTTACCTACGCCTCCCTAGTTCTAGGATTACAGGTTTGTACCACCATGCTCAGCATGAGTGTTTTATAAATAATTATATATAATCATAGTTATGTATTTATATACATAAAAACATATATATATATATATATATATATTTTTTTTTTTTTTTAATTTTAATTAAAAAAATCTTTTATTTGGTTCAGGGTTCCTGCACAGCTCGGACTTGTAGCGATCCTCCTATCTCAGCCTCCCAGCACTGGGATTACAGGTGTGCATCACCACACCTGGCTGAGTTTTGTTATAAAGCTACTGTATATAAACAAATGACAGTTTTTACTTTTTGTCTTTAAACCTAAAAATTTACGCATGACAACATAACAAACAGGTTTAAAAAAACCTGACATATAGGTTCTTTCTGTACAGAAGAGAAAATTAGAATGCAATATGTAATACCAGGTGTGTCTGTCTGTAGGACAAAATGAAAAGGTATGCCTCAGCTTGAAACTCACAGTATTTATGTATGCAAAGGACTCTGTTTTGTATAAAACTACAACTTCCCTACAGGAGGGCCCAAAGTGACTAATTTTGGTTAGTGATGGCAGTGTGAGGGGACAGGAGCATATACAGCTGTAGTGCCAAAGAGAAGCAACGCTTCCTCTGTAAGCATGTAACTGGAGGAATGTAATCTTAGCTTTTCTTTTTCCTTTTTTGTGGTACTGGGGATTGAACTCAGGACCTTGCGCTTGCCAGGCAAGCATTTATTCGACTGAGCTACCTCCCCAGCCCAGCTTTTCTTTTTTAAATGTATTTGGTACAGGGTCTACAGGCTCTCACTATGCAGATCGGACTTGTAGTGATCCTCGTTTTCAGCCTCCCAAGCGCTGGGAAATTTTAGCTTTTCTATGGCTTCATATACCCTTGAGAGTAACACGTTCTGGCCCTGGCATAGTATCTAAGAAAAAAACTTTTTCCCCCTGCATTGTAGGGAAGAGTCTACAGGGTGTTCAGGGTCTCACTACTAGGTTGGACTTGTAGTGATTCTCCTGTTTACAGCCTCCCAAGTGCTTGGGATTATAGGCATGTGCCACTATGCCCAGTCTCAACTGCCATCTCAGCACACCCTGGGGGCGGGCCTGGCACAGCAGGCCTGGGGATTGAATCCATGGCCCCTGTACATGCTTGCAGGTGCTTTTATCCACTGAGCTATTTGGCCAGCCTGAAAGAAATGTTTTTAGTTATTTTTTTTTTATCAAGTGAACAACAGGAAATGGGAATGTTCCAATTTAAAGACTATAGTCTTTATTTTTTAAAATTTTTTTGGTGGAACTGGGGATTGAACTCAGGCGCTTGAGCTTGCCAGGGAAGCACTTATTCCACTGAGCCATCTCCCTGGCCTGATCACTGTCTTTAAGAAGTTAAAAATAAAAATTAGGAGGCCTTAAGGCTAAATTTTTATTTCTGGTACTGGGAATTGAATTGAGGCCTCATGTGCCAGGTAGGCGCTGTGCCAGTGAGCTACATTCCTAGCCCAGAGCTAAACATCGCTAATACATGTACGTGAGCGGGAAGTTCCCTTGTAACCTGAATGTCATGAACATACACGCTCCCCTGAATGGCAGATCATACTGTATGAATTCTTGAAGGTTTCCTTCCACAGATCATCGGCATGGATACTGCTTTTAGAGACTGAGCAAGTTAAAACTACAGTTAATAATTAAAAAATCTGCTACTCGAACTAGTAGGAATTTCTTCATTTAAAGGAGATGGACTAGACAAACTAGAATAAAAGATGCTCCTCAGCTCTGTAACCACATAATCCAGACCTCGCTAGTGTGCACTGCTGAGTTTGATGCTCCCAGCTCAGGGGTTTGCTTCTGCGGTCCCGCTCTCCCTGCCAGGCCAACTGCTGGGCTTCCTCTTACTTGGGCTGTGTTCTGAGGTCTGATTCAGATTTTATTAGGGAAAAGAAAATTCTGAGGCTTCAATAAAAGGCCTGAAAAACCATGTCCCAGATAAAACAAATGATACATACAGTGGCACTTCGGTGCATGAATTTGTTCCAGGATTCTGGGGAAGATGGTTGTGTCCATTTTTGTGTGGGAAGGGCTGTGGTCTGCTCAGCCCTTGATGCAGAGTGCAGGGACAGAAGCAAAATTTTACCCAGTGCTTGTGCAACCCAACTGTTGGCACACAGAAGCATTCTTGTTGTTGTTATTGCTTTGAGACAGCTGTTATCATGTAGTCGAGGATGGCCTCAAGCTCCAGGTGATCCCCTTGCCTCAGCCGCTCAAGGGCTGGTATAGGTGTGCACAGGCACATCTAGCTCAGAAGCAGGCTTAAACCAAGGCACTACTGTATTGGCAGTCCTAATGCAGACTCCAAAGTAGTTAAGCAGCAATGAGAATTCAATTTGTGTGTATTTTTTTTTAATGTATTTAGTACAGGGTTTACAGGGTCTCACTACACAGATCAGACTTGTAGTGATCCTCCTGCTATTTAGCCTCTCAAGCGCTGGGATTACAGGCGTGCCACCATGCCCAGTCTCAATCACTGTCTCAGCACGCCCCAGGGGCAGGGCTGGCAGGGCACATTGGGATCAAACCCCCAGCCCTTGCATCTGCCTAAACAGGTGCTTTAATCCGCTGAGCAATCTGGCTGGCCCCAATTTGTGTTATTACAAAATATCACTGCTGTACTTAGTACCCACAGTATCCAGTTACAGCAGTTATCTGAGATGATAGCCTTACAATGATCTCTGTAGAATCTCTCTTCCCAAAAGTCTGAACACATATGACATGATCTCACTAATAATCACAGTAGCACACAAGTGTGGAAAAGAGAGCATTCATTGGGGCCCTACTCTAGGGGAGGCTGGCTTAAGAACCAGGCAGGCAGGCCGGCCTCCGATTTGTCCTCACACCAGTTCCTGCTTTGTCAGCACATCTCAGCTTCCCTGGTACTCTTTCTCTGGAGACAGGATCTTGCTATGTAGATCTTGCTGCTGTGTAGTCCAGAGGTTTGTCTCAAACTCGGCCTTCCAAGTGCTGGGATTGCAGTTGTGTGCTACCATGCCTGGCATTTTCAAATAGTCATGCTTAAAAATCTCCTGTGAGCAGGGTGAGCTCTTACTCGGGCTCAAGGCAGGCAGAGTTCAGAGCACAGGGGTTAGCTTAGGGCCGTACTGGCTGTCCAGTGTTAGCAGTGGCTGGTCTTGGAAGACAGCATGGCTGGGGGGCAGAGGCTCCTGCTCCTACCAGCTCCACGGGCTTTCTATGCTAACCACCAAGGGCAGTGATGAGGAGCCAGCTCTAGAGGACAGCACTGACTTAGCAGGAGGTCCGGCTGGCTTCAGCTGAAAGTGCTGATAAGGGCGCAGATCAAACTCTGCACTGTGACCTACTGCGGAACCAAAAACGCACAACTTCTTCTATTTGATAAGAAGGCGGTAAAGAGAGGCAGGTGCGACAGGAATGAATGAGGTTCATGCATGCAGACAGGTGCCTCCCTTCGGAGCAGGAGGGGGCATGGTGCTAGTGTTACAAGTAACAGGGCGAATGAAGGGCAGCTGCTCTCTTCTGGGTGACCAAATGGAAACTTGATTTTTACATACAAATCACATGAATATTGTTTGTAAAAAAGGCAAAACATTACAGGTGAGACTCAAGTTTCTGTGAGTACCACCTCCAATCCCACTCCCTCCCTCCCCTCTGCAAATAACCAAAATATGCTTGTGGGGGTCTCTCTCTCTCTCTCTCTCTCTCTCTCTCTCTCTCTCTCTCTCTCTCTCTCTCTCCGGGGTCTCACCATCTAGGTCAGACCCATAGTGATCCTCCTGTTTTCAGCTTCCCAGGCGCACGCCACCACACCCAACCTTAGTTGCTGTCTCAGTGTACCCTGGGGATGCGGCTGGCACAGCACGCTGGTGCTTGAACCCTCGCCTAAGCATGCCCTTTAGTCTGCTGAGCTATCTGGCTGGCCCTGCAAATACTATTTTTAAAATATCCTGACTACTATATAAAATGGCTTGACCTGGTACATGGCATTACAACATTAAAAAAAAAAAAAAAGAGATCTAAAGAGAAATGAAAGCCATTTACAGCAAGATAAGAAATGCTCCAGGAATTTGAGATGAATAGTTACTGTAACTGAGAACTCACTCTCATGCTCAGATTCTTAGCACCACAAAGCAATATTCCCAAAAGGAGGTTTTTTTATTTTTTATTTTTTGGAGATAGGGTCTCTCAACGTAGTTCAGGTTGGCCTGGAACTCACTATGTAGGCCAGGTTTGCCTCAAACGTGGGGCAATCCTTTTGCCTCAGCCTCCTGAGTCCTGAGGTTATACCAGGTATGCATCATGCCTGGCTTCCAAGAGGTAGTTTCACTTAAAGCTGCTGGTGACATGCATGTGAAGTATTTTACAAATGTGACATCATTATCAACATTAGAGCAACACACATCACCTTCTTTCATGGAGATAAAGATGTAAGATTCGCTTTACACTGTTTTAGACAACCAACATGCCGCCAACTTAGGGCGTGTTTGTACTTTCAAGATAAAAAGCCAGAATGTAAATGAGTTAAGCCTGAATCTGTATTTCGCCCACTGAATAATCCACCTGATTTGGATCAAGATCCTTTACTGGCTCTGAGTGTGTATAAATTCCATTAGGATTTCCAGAAAAACCAGGCTGCTTTGTTCACATGATATCATATAAGGAAAGTCCTAAATCAACAAGATGTTGTGTGTGAACAAAATTTCCACCATTAGCTAAATTTTCTTGTCTTTCTACCCATGGAAAGTAGCAGAGAAAATCTTAAATATAAATTAAACTTCTAATCAAGCTAAAAAGTACTGAGCAGAATTAATTATAGGTAATAAAAGGACAGGACTTGTCATTGGGTACACTGACATAATTCTACACTACTCCCTCGCCTCTGAAGAGGACACCTGGTGAAGTTGTCGGCCATTGCACAATGCCGCATTACTAATAGTTCCTTTGTTTTTGAAACTGTATACTTGGAGACAAAAACCAAGCCTCAAGATCCTGCATTTTCAGAATTATCTGGTCAAAACACAAAGCTTCAGGCAACATACACAACAGATATTCTCTACCCTTAGGTTAAGCCAGGTGCAACTGTCAACATGCAACTATGTTTTCTTGACATACAAAACCCCCACGGAGCTCATATGCTCCAAATTAATATGAAAACTGGATGAGACTAGTAGTGTTCCCTGCTTAAAAATAATTTCAAATAGCAGCTCCCCCATCCCTCCTGGGCTGAGGACTGAACCCAACAGCTCACACATGCAAGGCGAGTGCTCTCTCCCTGAGCTACACCCCCAGCCCTCATATCACAATTCCTTACAGGAAGGTTTCACTTATAAAACTTGTATCAGTGATTTTTAACTATTAATAGGTATAATTAATAAGAGAAGCATTCTCATTTTAAGGATAAGATGCTTAGGTGTTATGGTTCCTTCAGATTTAAAAAACGACTCAACATTTCAAAATAAGGTGAGGAATTTCATACTCACGTGTTTAAAACAGGTGACTGGGGCTGCTAGAAAGCTGTTGCTATTGATGTAGTTTCCCCAGCTGAAACCTTCCACAGAGACTGCTGAAACAGAATAAATTTAGATATAATTTTCAAAAAAATTTTTTGGGTTTTTGAGATAGGGTCTCAACTGTGTCGTTTAGGCTGGCCTTGAATTCACTATGTAGTCCAGGATGGCCGTGAACTCTCAACAATCCTTTTGCCTCAGTCTGAGGGCTGGAATTACAGGCCTGTGCCATCATACCAGGCTCCTCAAATATTCTTGCTTTTTATAAAAAGGCAGCTATTTTTACAATATGAGAAGACATGAAATTAATTTACCCCTTTAAATTTTCCTTCAAAAAATCATTCATTCATTCATTCATTCATTCACTCACTCATTCGGTATAGGGTCTCACTACACAGCTCGCAGTGATCCTCCTATCTCAGCCTCCCCAGCACTGGGTTTACAGGTATGTGCCACCATGCCCGGTTTTGGTGGCCACCACGGTGTGGGGCTGGCATGGCATGCAGTACAGGGGATCAAATCTGGTGCTTATGCTTGCTAGGCAGGCAAGATGGCCGAGCTATATCCCCAACCCCAATTTATCCCTTTTAAAAGTTGCCCATTTTTCTGTAAAGACTGAAAAATTTCATTAATTTGTGCTTTTAGCTGGTACCATATCAGTCAAGAATTCCTTTACTGAAATACCTGGGGTCAGAAGTGTCTCTGGTTTTAGAATTTGTTATTTATTTTTCTTTATTTTTAGACAGGGTGACGCATGGGTGCACCACCACAGCTGGCTGGATTCTGAAACATTTCATAGAGCTCACTGGTGCTCCAGGAATTGCAGAGTATTTTCAATATTTTTTAGGGACACGCAAGCTGTGTGTGCAAACTGAAGTTACTTTTTTTTCTTTTTTCTTTTTTTCTTTTTATAAATTTTTTAAAATTAATTTATTTTATTTTTTTTTGTGTGTGGCCAGCTCAGCCCACCAGGGGGCGGGGCTGGCTGGCATGTGGTGCTGGGGATTGAACCGCGGTCCCTGTGCTTTGCTAAGCTTGTTCTAAGTAGGTGCTTTAGACCACTGAGCCATCTCACCAGCCCTGAAGTTTCTTTTTTTTTTTTTTTTTTTTTGTGGAACCAGGAACTGAACTCAGGCCCTTGAGCTTGCCAGGGAAGCACTTATTCTACTGAGCCATCTCCCCGGCCCCTTGCAGTTTCTGAAGTTGTCTGTACACAGCACATACTCTGGGAGGGGAGGTACATGCACTCAAGCCGGCAGGAAGCAGCCGAGATGTGGCCCAACACACAGATGTGGCTGTTTTGTGTTTTAAAGCCCAATCAACTCTTATTGTGCGCCTCAGTGGTTACCTACCCAGTTTCTACCACCTGATACCTTTATTACATTTTTTGTCCTTGAGGTCTCAGTACTTATATTTTCCAGACTGCTCTCAAACTCTTGGGCGCAAGCAATCCTTCTGCATCAGCCTCCTTAGTAGCTGGAATAATAGATGCCTGTCATTGAATCTGGCTTTACTAGGGTTTCAATCACCTTAGTCTATTTTCTTATGAAGAAAGTGCTAGTTGCACATGATGTTACATGCCTGAATCTCAGCCACACAGGATGACGGGAGGAGGTTCCAAGTTTGACATTCATGAGATCTAGTCTCAAAACAAACAAAGGCTGGGAATGTAGCTTTGGAGTAGACTATCCATGGTTCTTGCCTCAGTTCTGAGGAGTGGGAAGAATCTAAAAGAATCTTTTATTAGACACGGTCCCTTACTCCTTCTCCCCAGTCCCCTTAAGGTTGTTCAATGTCCAATTTCTTTGTCCACAGGCTCCTTCCATATTAGGCTACAGAGAACTAATACGTTAAAAAAAAAAAAAAAAAAAAGACTGCTGAGGGGATTACAGTAAGCACTGCACCGTCCTCCCCTTTGGGATACTTTCCCGACAGCACACACGCAAGCCTTTCACATGCTATAGAGGCAGAGACAGCCTACACGGAAGCCAAAATTCCAATGTCTTTACTTAATATGAATGAATCAGTGTGAAGTACGTCTCTTCTGTTCTATTCACCAACATTACCTGCTTTCGTCTTCGCTTGATTTTGCAAGGTAGCTTGATACTGCGCATAAGCGGCTAGTTTAGCAACTAAAGGCTGTTTCTGGAGAACTTTCGCTTTCTTTGTTGGAGGCTTACCCTGAAACAAGAAGAGTTAAGTAAATAGGATTCTTTGTCATCGCCTCACCACAGAAATGTAACATGACTGCATACTGCTCATTCTGCTTAAGTAAACATTGAGGGTTTAGAAAATTATTGAAGCAGAAGAAACATACAGGGAATTTTAACATGAGAAAGTGTTTCTGGCGTTCTGCTATAACACAGATATCTAATATGGGTAGCAGAGCTGGCATAGACTAAAACAGCAATATGCAAATTAATATGTTAATAAAAATTATCCCATAAAATGTTAAAATATAGCCTTGGTGGATACTTGATTTCTTCTTACAGTGGATAGAACCAGCGGTTATTCACTCATGCAGGTTGCCAAGCATTGCTATTGATATGGTAAGAGAAGATAATTTAATGTTCAAAGACTGAGGTTTATACCTTTAGTGCTAACGCAAAAGATCAATGACAAAATGATCATGGCCAAATTCAGTGACAAACTGCCATCCATTTGGGTACAGACCACTGCTCAGGATCTTTAGGTACTGTCTATCTGAAATATAGAAATACATCTAAGTGATGTATTTCCTTCACGTGCGGGATTAAAACAACCCATTCAGTGCTATGTGATGATCACAGTAAGTGAGAAAAAGAAAACTGTGATCATCCAATAAAAATGATTACAAAATCAGTTATGTAATGCCTTAAAAAGTTGTTTATGTGGTACAGTAACAACTTAGCCAAACAGTCAAGACTCCAGTTGCTTTCTAGGCACTGATGTACATGTTAAATGTACGTGTTAAATTTTTCTTTTTATTCTGTTGATGCTTTCAAAAAGGTGAATTGATGGGGGCCAGGGAGATGGCTCAGTGGAATAAGTGCTTCCCTGGCAAGTGCAAGGGCCTGAGTTCAATCCCCGGTTCCACCAAAAAAAAAGAAAAAAAGGTGAACTGAGGCTAGGGAGATGGCTCAGTGGCTTAAGTGCCTGCCTTCAAAAAGGTGAACTGGACTAACCAAGGACATTTGGGTAAGGTATCAAATGGGTTGTCCTTAAAAGTCCAAAGCTGTGCAAGCCTAGCGGTGTAATGCCCCGGGTCAGACCCCAGCAGCACTACTGCCGCTGCACAACAAAAAATAAAAACAAAAGAACAAAGAAAACAAAAAGCATAAAACAAAGGTGATAAGACAATAAAACCAGAGAGAAATCATTTCCCCTCAAATGTTGGAAGAGTCTACCTTGATACTAAGTCCAAATAAACAAAAATTTGTCTATACTTATTCAGAAAAGCATTTTTAATTTACTTACAAAGGTTACAGTTTACTTTGGACAGCATGCTCTGTCTGATTTAAGAGTTACTCGATTTTGTACAACCTTGGAGCTCACACATTTCCTAAAAATATGGGACGCAAAAGGAAAGTGGCTAGCCAGCTGGGCAGGGCAGGAGTATAATGAATCACCAGCAGGTGACAGATATGGTGACGGGCTTGAAATGACAGGTATAAAGAACAAGAAGGTTTCTGTACCGTTACCTGAAGTCTGGCCAAAATGCTTGCCTTCTTGGAGTTGGACGAGTAACTTCGTGAACACGAAACGCTGCAGAAACGCTTTGTTTTAGAGTAAAAGGCATCTCGCACACCAACCATCCCACACATCTCGCAGGTGGCTAATTGACAAAATAAAAATATTTTTGATATTATGATCATATATCAATATCAAATTTTATGTAACATTTTAATAGCATCACATCTCTGTAGGTATGTATTTATTAATTTTTTGGTACCAGGAACTGAACTCAGGACTTTGAGGTTGCCAGGCAGACATGGTGCCACTGAGCTCTCTCTCTGGCCCAAGGTTTTTCTTTAAAACCTTGCATGGAAAATTTCTTCCACCTCCTACACAAATGATAGAGAAGCCTACACAAAAGTTAGAAGGGCAATGTTCTCCTGTGACACAGCGCAGGCTGGAAAGGCATTAAACAGGGTCAGTGGACACATGTGCTTAGACACGCGCGGCATCGTCACATGCACCATACATCAGATTCCGAAGGGTTTATAAACAAGATCAGAAGTGGAACACAATGGAAGATCAACACAAACTGCAATGAATGTCTTTTAAAATACTGCAGAGATGGAAACTTAGAGCAAACACTTGGAAAATTTTAAGGGCGAGATAAGGATTCTTCCAAGGAGAACAGGATCGATGCCATGTAAAGTAAGTGCTCTGCTCTGAAGCAGTGAATGAGGGACAGCAGAACTGGCAACTGTCACCCACTGGAAGCCACCCTGAGAGCTGAAGTTAGACTACAGTTGACATGAACTCGAGGGACTGAAGCTCAGAAATGGCACATGTAATCAGAAGGAACACAGCAGACGACCAGGCTAATGCTTCCTCCCTCAAACAGAAGGACCGTTGTATAATCAGCACTTAGAAATCCACAGGAAGTCATGGAAAAAAAGAAAAGATAGGGGCCAGGGAGATGACTCAGTGAAATAAGGGCTTCCCTGGCAAGCACAAGGGCCTGAGTTCAATCCCCGGTTCCGCCAAAAAACAAAACAAAAAACCCAAACATCTCGGAAAAAAGAAAAGATAAAGCGTCAGAAGATCAGAGATGAATGCAAAGTACACTGCTAATGTGAGAAACGACCAAAAGGGGCCTTACAAAAATTCTAGAATAGATGGTTGAAAAGGGTCATGACTACGAGGCTATAGGAGCTGCAAACCCAAAGGGACAAGGAATCCTTGCCCAGAATCCTGTGTCAAACTAGAATTCTCTTAAGGCCACCAGTGGCATCAGCACAGGAGCAATGCCAGCAGCACAAATGTCAACAGAGTTGCCAAACTGGTACCATCAAACACCGGCAAGAGCATGCATAAACAGAACAGACAGCTGCTGAGAGTACCACACAGCTCTCTGTCAGTGATGATGCAGAGCTTCAGTAAGAGCAGGAGACCTGGCGGCTGGCTCCTCTCTGAGGCCCCGCCTGTGCTAGCACAGCAGCCTACCGAGCTGCCCCTGTGCGGGTGGATGGCCATGCCCTCACTACGCAGGTTGGATTCACAGTGATCCTCCTATTTTCAGCCTCCTCAGTGCTGGGATTACAGGTGTGCGCCACCACACCTGGTCTCTGTGGCCCACTCAGCATGCCCAGGGCGGGGCAGGCATGGCATGTGGTACTGCGGACTGGGTTGGCAAGTATTTTTTAAAGAGCATACAGAACTGGAAGACTAGATGAGAGCAGAAACACAGATGACAGAATTTACCATAGAAACATGGGACCAAAACAAAAAGGTTTTAAAGAGACACTCAAAATCCTCAGTCTCTGGGTTTAAGAAATCAACTGCAAAAGCATAAGACTTGCTTAAACTGTTTTAAAACAATGAGTTATTTTAAATTCAGTATTACTTTTAAAATCTTTAAGTAATCTTGGTGGCTTGAATAGCAACAGTTTTTTGAACATGGCAGCAAAGCCTGAACTGCTGTCTGCTCTCACCACACAGGCTGATCAAGCTGTTTTCAGGGGGCGGGGGTGGGACTTTCCAGGGTAAAACCAGACCGGCCCAGGTAATCAGTAGGAGCTGTTGCCCTATTCCCACAGAATCAGGATAACCTGGAAGAGACGGACCAGGAAACTGATGAACTCAAACTCTGACACAATGGTTACTTCCTGTGCCTCCCACACACCAGAACTAGGGTGGGGAGCTGTCACTGTAAAAAATTACAACTGGGCCTGGGAGAGAGCTAAGTGGAGGAACAAGTGCTTGCCAGGCAAGTGTGAGGTCCTGAGTTCAATACCCCCCCAAAAGTTTAGTGCACCCCCCAAAAAAGCAAAACTAAAAAATTGTAATTGTTCTCTGCAGCCAATTCTGAACACACTATTTTATTATTTACCTATTTCTGCAGAGTTGGGGAATCAAACCTTGGGCCCATACACACTAGCCATGTGGTCTACCATTGAGTAATAGTATAACACCTTATATGCAACACTGAGTATGCAAACATGTTCTTAAAAAAAAGTTGCTCTATCTCCCTCACAGCAGTGCTATGATCAAAAGATAAGCCGGGTGTATGGAGTGGTGTGCATCTATAATCCAGGCTATTCAGGAGGCTAAGGCAGGAGGAGGTTGATAGTTCAAGGACAGGCTGGAAAACTTATTGAGACCCTGTCTCAAAAGATAAAAAGAAAAAAAAGGACCCAAGATGTAGCTGAGGGGTACAGAATCTGCCTAACCTGCATGAGGCCTTAGCTTTAAACCTCAGCACTAGCAAAAAAATCAACCAACCAACCAACCAAAAAAATGAAACCAAGAAACTTTCATAGTTGTTGAAAATCAGATTCCCATCTCAAAAAGGTAAGAGGAGCAGGGCAGTACTGCTTCAATACAAAGGACATTCTAGTAATTAAAAACACTAAAAGGGCCAGCGGGATAGCTCAGCAGACTAGACAAGTGACTGCTTAGGCAAGCGCAAGGACCAGGGTTTGATCCTGGTACCACAAGCCACGCTGACACCGGCCCCACCCCTGGGCACACTGAGCTGGCGACCGAGTCCAGATGTGGTGGCACACACCTATAATCCCAGTGCTGGGAGGCTAGAAAACAGGAGAATCACTATAAGTCTGAGTTGCATAGTAAGACCCTGCACAAAATCCAGAAAAATCAAACAACAAAAAAATTACTAAAAAAATGGAAGTGATTTCTGAACTAGTCATTTTATCACTGGAAGGATGAAAACAAGAAATTTCCTCTGAGGAAGCATCACAGGAGAAAGTCACCTGGTGAACATCCCTTCCAGCTCTGAGACCCTTCACACTTTTGCTTACTCCGGATTTTTAACCTACTGATTTACATCTGCTTTTGGTTCCTCAATGGCTCTTTGCTTTTTTATTTTGTCCTAAAGAAATTAAACAGGCCCAGGGATCTTATGTGGAACTGTGAAGTCTCAGGCTCTGCCTCGTGAGACAGCCTTTGCAACATCTATGGCAGGGAGACGACAGAATGAGCCGGTGAAAGCTGGGCCCGGGCCAGGCGGGCGGCACTCACCCATGCCAGACTTCCCGTCGGGGTACGTGTACACCTGCCCATTGTTTTTGATAATCGGAAGGTTGGAGGGTAAAGGAGCAACTTCCTCTTCACTCTCTTCAGAGCTGGAGCTGCTACTCGTGTCCTCACTGCAGCTGTCATAGCCGTCGAACATCCCGAACGTGTCGCTTCTCCTTTCGGGTTGTGAAGAATGCTCTGTCTGAAGACACAGAAAGCAGTGGCAGTGATGTGGCACTCAGGTGCCCTCACAGGCCTCAGCCACCCCTCTGGCAAGGGAGACTGGGCAGATCCAAGTCTCCTCCTGAGGAGCTGAAATGGAATTCTCCAAGAACACGACAGCTAACGGGTGAGACACAAATCTGGCTGCGATAACGTCTACTAAAAAGATGATGCTAAGACTGCCACAGAGCAGTCTCTGAAGACCATCATTTTGTTTCTGACTGCATCACTGCTCTAGAAAAAGGACTTTAGGTGGGACACAGTAGCGCATCCCTATAATCACAGCTAGTCAGAAGGCTGAGGCAGGAAGATCCAAAATTCAAGACCAAACCCAGCAATTCAGCAAGCTCTTATCTCAAAAACAGAAAGGGCTGGGGATGCGGCTCAGTGGCGGAGCTCTTACCTACAAGTGAGGGCTACTTCAGTCCCCAGCAGTGCCCCATTAGATCAGGCAATTTCTTTAAACATTTATTAAATTATTTATTTTTAGATACAGGGTCTTGCTATGTAGTTTGGACTTGTAGTGCTCCTCCTGTCTCAGCCTCCCCAGCGCTGGGATTACAGGCATGTGCCACATCACAGCATGTAGTACTGGGGATCCAACTCGGGTCTTGTGCTTGCCACACAAGTACTTATGCTGCCGAGCTATCTCCCTAGCCCCAGATGAGTTCTTTTTTTTTTTTTTTTAATTTTTTATTTATTTATTTGTGTGTGTGTGTGTGTGTGTGGCCAGCTCAGTCCACCAGAGGGCGGGGCTGGCTAGCATGTGGTGCTGGGGGATTGAACCGTGGTCCCTGTTTTGCTAAGCTTGTTCTAAGTAGGTGCTTTAGACCACTGAGCCATCTCACCAGCCCAACCCAGATGAGTTCTTAAAAAACAAAACTGATGTGAAACACTCAAGCAGAGGATTTCTTAGTCTTTCATCTCCAGTCTTTTTTTTTTTTTTTTTTTTTGAGACAGGGTCTTGGGATATAACTCAGGTTGGCCTCAAACTCAGTGAGCCTCCTGCCTCGGCCTCCTGAGGACGGGGACTATAAGTGTACATTAGTACACCTGGCTCCAACCTGTTTTTAATGGTGTTGTTTCAGAACATGCTTTTAGACCTGCAATATTTTTTTTTTTTTTTTTGAGACAGGGTCTCCCTTTGTGTAGTTGAGGCTGGACTTGAACTCACATCTATCTTTCTCCCTCAGCAGCACCACACCTGGCTCCAGGCTCAGTTTTTTTTTTTTTTTTCTTTTCAAAGTTTTATTGATAAACATATAGCAATGAGACAGTTTCAATTCCAATCGAAAGTACAGTTTCAACAAATAATACACTGCATATATTCTTCTTAGTGGCTAATTGCTGTACAAGATGCAGACTTGTGATCCTACTTACAAACACCATTAGAAAAAAATCATTCTGTTCATTAAGAGAATGCAACTATATATCTATCCCAACCACTTTCAATACACAGATACAAAATGTACATTCATAGTTATACCCCATTTTTTTTAAGTTCCGTTGTTGAATATTATAGGTGTGTAAACTCAGCAAAATATTCTAAAAGAGACCAGTAGCCCATAATAGCATTGGGTCTTCTGTTTAACTGGCAATGTCAGAAATTATTGACCTGAGTCCCCCACAGCTCAACATAACAACATGGCTTTACTTCCTATATTTCATTTTCATACTTTTCTACTGGATGCAGGCTCAGTTTTAAAGAGAAAAGTCTACTGTTTTGTGGTCACTTTAGAATTACTTCCCTTTAGGGCAGGTGAGATAGCTCAGCACAATAAGCCCCTGCTTAGGCAAGCACAGGGACTGGTTCAATCCCTAGCAACACATGCCTCGCACTGAGCCACCACCAAGTTCGGGCGTGGTGGTGCACGCCTGTAATCCCAGCACTGGGGAGGCTGAAAACAGGAGGATCACTACGAGTCCAACTTGTGTAGTGGGACCCTTACCAAATACATAAAAAAGAACCACTTCCCTTTTCTCCAACAGACTTCCCTGGCTTGATTATCCAAACTAACACAGATATGGTACTTTTATTTAATGTTTTGCTATCCTGTATGCTAGGCAAGAGCACCACCACTGAGATACATCCCTGACCCTAGAGTTGGTTCTGAATAATTTCCAGAATTTGTATAAATGAAACGTATCAACCAAAGTTGCTACTATCAGATTTAAATGGAATAGAACGGACTCCACAGGCAATGGCAAAGCTCGACCTTTCTGCCCTGATGAGAATGGGATAAGCCTAAGTAGGTAAGAGCGTCGTGCCATCAGCACAGAGCCCTGGCGAACCTGCCACTTGGTACAGGTGAAGCCAAGTGAGGTCTGCCGTGTAGACCTGAGCAAGATGTGAGTTTCTTCCATTACATTCATTATTCAACACTTTGACACTCTGCATCTCATCTGAACCTAGGGAAAGACAGATTGCTGCAGGGACCAGACCTGCGGAAACCCACAAGGTTTGGGACAGGGCAGCAGCTGAGACTCTAGCTAACAAAATGCCTCGGCAAGACCCTGAGGTCAAAGGACAGCTGCCCAACATCTGTTGCTGGAATACTGGGGGCAAGAGCAAGAGCAAGACACAGGCTTCCAGGGTGACACAGACCTGAACACAGAGAAGCCAGTGTGGCTCGTGCCAGGGTGAGCACTGCAGGAGAGGGCACTGGGCACAGGTGGCTGCGCCAGCAGACTGCTGAGGACCCCTGAAGGACAGTTTAGGCAACAACCTGTTGCCTGAGGCAATGGGAGAATACTTTGAATTCTTTTAGTGCCTGGGCTGCTTACTTCATAAACACTGGGAGGCACTTTTTTTGGTACTGGAAATCAAATTGAAGACCTCATGCTTAGCAGGCTGGTGCCCTGCAGCTGAGCCTTATCCCTGGCCCTGGAGAGGCACCTGTAGGTTCAAATACATGAACATCCATGCAGAGCTGACCATACACCCTTTGTTTTCACACAGAGCGAACAGTTTATTATGGGGCTGGGGAGATAGCTCAGTAGAGTCAAGCGCAGGGCCCTGAGTTCAATTCCCGGTACCACACACACACACACACACACACACACACACACACACACACACAAAGGTAGTCAGCTCAAGTAGCAGCTATAGGTTTATTAACCCTTAAGTGTCTCCTTCCAGATCTCTCGAGATTTCACGGGATTAATAATTAAATGTCTTGGTTTTGGTAATTATACTGTCAAAAAAAAAAAAACAAAAAAAAACCCAAAAACCCTGGTCAAATACATTCTGGAAATAGTCCCTCTTTAAGGGCTTTTTGGTCCTTAAATATACTTATGAACACTATGTTTTGTTGGTTTTTTTTTTTTTTTTTTTGCAGAAACCGGGATTGAACTCAGATCCTTGCGTTTGCCAGTCAAGCGCTTATCCTTCTGAGCCATCTCCCAGCACCTTGTTCTTTGTTTTTGATCAGGGTTTCCCTATGCTGTTCAGGCTGGCCTTGAGCTCACTTTGTAGCCCTGGGGAGTCTTGAAATCACACTGATCCTTCTGCCGCACTCAGCCTTCAGAGTGCTGGGATGCATGCACTACCATGTCCACCCTAACACTATGATTATTTTTTAAAAATTTGTGTGTGTGTGTGTGTGTGTGGCCAGCTCAGCCCACCAGGGGGCGGGGCTGGCTGGCACGTGGTGCTGGGGGATTGAACCGCCGTCCCTGTGCTTTGCTAAGCTTGTTCTAAGTAGGTGCTTTAGACCACTGAGCCATCTCACCAGCCCCAACACTATGATTATTAAAGAACACAAGGTATGCAATCTTTCTTTTAAAATAATTTATTTATTTGATACAGGTTCTTGCTATGCAGCGCTACACAGCTCAATTTGTCGTGATCCTCTTGTCTCACCTCCCCAGCACTGAGGTTAGAGGAGTGCACCACTATGCCTGGTTTCGGTGGCATGGCGTGCCCAGGGACCTGGGGCTGGCATGGCACGTGGTACTGTGGATCAAACTCAGGTCCTTAAGCTTGCCAGGCACTTAGACTGCTGAGCTAGCTCCACAGTGCAAGGTACATGATGTTTTCCAAATTATCTTGATCTAATGTTCTGGAGAAAGATGGCTGACCTTATGTCTACAGTCACTTTCTTGCCTGAAGACAAATTCTCCACACCCACAGCTTAAGGGAGGGATTTGTTTTGGCTCAGTTTATAGAGGCTTCTTTCTCTAGGAAAGGAGAACCCTCCAAACCACACCCTAATGTCCCCCTTCTGACCAGACCCGACCTCCTAACAGCAAGCCAGCTACATGCCCTTCATCCAATCACCTTCACAAGTCCTGCTTCTGACACCTGAGGCTTTGACATAAACTGCATCATTCATCCCTTGGCCTCAAAACATGTGCATATCTCTTTATGCAAAATATATTTGGTCTGGGCCAGGGAGATAGCTCAGTAGAATAAGTGCTTGCCCGGCAAGTGCAGGGTCCTGAGTTCAATCCCTGGTACCGCCAAAAAAAAAAAAAAAAGAAAAAGAAAAAGAAAAAGAAAAAAAATATTTGGTCCATCTCTTAAAGAGTTGCCAAAGCCTAACAGTTCCAACACTGTTGAAAAGTCGAAGTGAAAAGACTTTAGGCAAACTCTTAGCTGTAAGCCCCTATTTAAAAAAAACAAAAAACAAAAACTAAGCAGTGCTGACAGGGCAAGCATTCCTATTCCAAAAGGGAAGAATAGGGGGACAGAAAGGAACAGGACCAACACAAGGCCAAAACCCACAGGGCAAACATTAAATCCTGTAGCTCCAAATTCAGCACCTGGGGCAAATGTGGTGACCACAGGTGACCTCTCCAGGACTCTGGCAGCCCTGCCCTTCGGCACTGCCTGTGGTTGTATCAGTGGCTTGGTAGCCCGCGTTCCTGGCTTCTCCAACTTCCTGGAGTCTCCATGGCACTTCTGGCTGCAGTTTCATGCCCTGTCCTCTAAGGGACAACTGCCTGCCCTTCTAGGTCATCTTCTGGGGAAGCCACCCTGACTCCACAACCCTTGTACCCTTCATGTCTGTAAAAGCAGTACAACTGACCTTCCAGGTATGACTGGCCTCACATAAGAACGTGAGGCCAGTCATACCCACATGCTGACCACTTGTGTGGTTGCAAATGAAAACTCATGATGCCAGAAAAGCATATGTAAGCATATATATAAGCAATAGCCTGAGCCCAGATGTGTGCATTTGTGGACGTGATTCCTGTCCGTGCTTTCTGTAATCACTATGGTTACTGCTTTCAAAATGGCCCCCCAAAGCTAGAAAAGCTAATGAAGGGAAGGTGAACAAAGCAATCGCAATAGAAAAGGACAGTGTTAAAAACAAGACAGAAACAAGCTTAAACCAGGTTTTAGTTCTGAATATACTGACACTTAGTGGGCCAGAAGCAGGCCCTAGTGGGCTAGACTCTCCCAAGGACACTAAGGACAGGAGAGCCAGATTCCTGATGTTCTCACGGTAGGGGACTCACTTTCCAACAATAACTACCTTCCGTCGCATCCTTCCCTGCTGCATGCCAAAGATGTCACACTGGATGGTGAGTACAGCATGAAACTGTTGTTTATGGCACAATTTGTAACTTTTTGGTGAATATACTAGGGAAATTATTGGTGTTTCGATAAATTATGGTATGTACATTATATACCTCTTTTTTGTATGATAATGTTAAGAGGTGCTTTCAGAGGTTTGGAAGGCATTATGAATATTTGCATTATTTCTTATGGGAAAAACAGTCTTTAAAAATTTTTTTATATATTTGGTGCAGAGTTTCACTAGGTAGCTCTGACTTGTAGTCCAATCATCCAGTTTCAGCCTCCCCAGCACTGGGATTATAGGCATGAGCCACCACACCTGGTCTTGGTGGCAAGCACAACACATGGTACTGGAGACCGAATCTGGGTCCCCGTGCTTGCCTAGGCAGGCACTTAAACTGCTGAGCTATTTCTACGGCTCAGGAAAAATAGTCTTGACTTAATAACCGACTAGTTGCAACTGGCCCTTTTAAACAAACTGAGTTTGTAAATTAGGTGTCCACTGTACCACGTGGATGATGCCGAGGTCTGCCACCAGCGGGAGCAGTAGCTAGGCCCCCTTGAATTGGGACTGCAGAGGCCTCTCATGGCCTGGGTGGCTGACCACTGTGAACTTAACCTTGGAGAACAAAGGCTCTAGGTGGCCCTTCTAGAGCAGGGTGCTCCGGGTCTCTCTACTCAAAATAAAGCAAAAGAATTCTTTCACTTTTGCATTTGTTGAAGAGCGGGCTCTTGCTGGTTCCTGTGATACTCTCAAACCTTTTTGTTTTCCTGTTATAAAGAAGTTGGCCTTTTTTTTTTCTTTGCGGTACTGGGGATTGAACTCAGGACCTTGTACTTGCCAGGCAGGTGCTTATTCTACTGAGCTATCTCCCCAGCTCCGTTGGCTACTTTTTAATGTTAATCTTTTTTTAATAACCAAGCCGTCTGTTCCCATATTTGCAAGCTCCAACTTTATCTGAGCTTTCTTTCTGGCCAAATTCAAAACTTTTAAAATCAGCTATATTCTCTTGCTCTACAGATTTTCAGTACAACGCCTGTTAAAAGCTCCCAACAATACTCACGCTGCAGGCTGGATATTGGGCTGCCTTGAAATTTCTTCTGCCAGATCAGTCTGCTGCTTTTCATCTCAGACTTCCTCTAAGTCTTAAGACGTGAGTAGAATGTACACTAACCTTCTACCAGCATAATGCACACAGTCTTGAATCCAACTGCCAAAGAAGTCCTTGTTCCCAAATTGAAACCTCCTGAGCCTAGTATTTATGGTCTGCCTTTTTATCAGCGTTCGAGTCTTCTAAGCTCTAAGCAGAATCTCCCATCAAGCTTGGCTCACAGCATTCTTGGACTGATTCTCAGCTTTTATCTTCAAACCTTTTCAAATTCTTCCTACTAGCCAGTTCCAAAAGCTTCTGAACCACATGATCAGACACAACCCTGGGAACAACCCACATTTTTTTGTCACTGGGCAAAAATATCCAACTTCCACATCTTAAAGGACAAGGTTTATTTTGGCTCACATTTTGGTCCATAGCTGGCTTCAAGGCGCGGGGTACAGCAGAGGAGAGCTGCTCACAGGGCAGCAGGAAGCACTGAGAGAAGGGAGGAGCTGCAAGAGATCAATCCTCCCAGGTCACGCATGCTCCCAGTGACCTCTTCTGACCATAGCAAGGCTTAACAGTCAAGTTAGCTGCTGCCTCCAGAATCCACAAGCCCCACCTTTGAGGGAGGCTCTGGGGGACCTCTAGATACAAACCATGACACCATGGACCTACCCCATGCAGAAAAACTCATCTGTCTTACACACGGGGAAGCCCTGGGGGAACCCTGCTGAGCACCCAGACCTGCACAGGCAGTGCAGAGCTAAGCATCCTGACACGTTCACTACACTGGGCGGCATACTCGTTGGGAAGCAGTATTCCACAGGGCGTGCTCTTCTCAATACCTTTTCTCACA
This sequence comes from Octodon degus, assembly GCF_000260255.1. NCBI lineage: Eukaryota > Metazoa > Chordata > Mammalia > Rodentia > Octodontidae > Octodon > Octodon degus. The sequence goes on along the minus strand of NW_004524632.1, from coordinate 4,926,743 downwards.
TCAGGACAGAATAGTGAGTTGTAGGTAATGGTTTGTCCTATGTAAAACTTACTATTTATTTACTATGGAAGAACTTAGTGGGAAATTCCAGTATCTGACCAAATCCTGAGGAAGGCTGGGCTGCCAGTGAGAGGGTGGTGGGAAAAACCTGAACTGCAGGCAAAGGGTACCAACAAAACAGCCTTCTCTTATGTGACTTCATTTTTGTTTTTGGAGACAGAGTTTCTCTCTGTAGTTTAGGCAGGCCTTGAACTTGCAGCGATCCTTCTACCTCACTCTTTCGAGCAAAGGGATTACAAGTGTGTGCTACCATGTGGGACAACTTAAATTTTGTGGTACTGGAGATGAAGCTAGGGGCTCACGGGTGCTGCCCAATTGCTCTACCACTGAACTACACCGCAGGGCTCATGGCTGGGGTGACTTCACTGGGATTCCGGTAGTCACTGGCCTGCCCCCTTGAGTAAGTAGGGGGTTTAAATTGACTATCCTTGCTGAGGTCAGGAAACTCCCAAGGCAAGAAGATAAAGTGGCTGCAGGCTACTAGTGCCCTCTGACACCAAAAAGCAAACTTGTAAGTCACAGACACAAACGGTGCGGGCCTTTCAGCATTCCCAGATTTTATTCAGTTCACTACCAAGCACCAACACACAAGCAACACAGCCCCAGCAAGGGTCAGCACAGACTAAGAATGCCAAAGTCTTAGGCACTAAGACTGCTGGAAACAGGATCAAGTTTCCACGCATGAACTGCTTACAAATGCAACTAGAAGGGGTGGAGCATTTATAATCTGGGAGGCTGACCAAAGGGCACTATTCTCAAAGGGGGGGAAGGGAAGGGAGGCTTTGTGTTATATCCCTGGCACTGCCCACAAAGAGCAAAGGCATTAGAAAAGGTCAATATGTTACATGGCTAAACATAATGAGAGAAAAAAAAAAAAAGATAAATGTTAAAGAGAACACCCCAAACACAACAAACACAGGAAAATGAAAATACCGGGCAGAAAGTTTAGACTTAATAAACATCTAGTGATAATTCTTTTTTATTTTTTTTGTGACAAGTTCTTGCTCTGCAGTTCAGGCTGGCCTTGAGCTCACCACAATTCTCTCAACTCACTCTGCAGTGCTGGGATTATAGGCGCAGACCACCTCTGGCCATTCTTATCTTTTTGTTCTTCTAAAAAGTGAGCCCCATCTCAAAAGACTGCCGGGGAGATAGCTCAGTGGAATAAGTGCTTCCCTGGCAAGTGCAAGGGCCTGAGTTCAATCCCTGGTTCCGCAAAAAAAAAAAAAAAAAAAAAAAAGAAAAAAAAAAGACTGACAAATCAAATTGTAGCAGGGTGGGGTGGTGCACGCCTGTAATCCCAGCAATCCAGAGGCTGAGGCAGGAGGGTCACCTTGAGTTCAAGACACTAGGCTACAAAGTTAGCTCAAGGCCAGCATAAACTGCTGAGCAAGACCCTGTCTCAACCAAAAACCAAACCAAACCAAACCAAAACCTAAATTGTACATTTTAAACGTGGTTTAACTTTTCCAGTTTTACAAATACATAGTACTGGTGACTGAAAACAGGGCAACATCCTATGTTTTATTAACTTTTTAAAAAAATATTTTAATGAGAAAAAAAATCCAAACTTTCAAAACAAAATAATAGGAGGGTAATAATGGCTAATATACTGCTTATTGTTATCCTTAAAACAGTTACTCAGAGTACAAGATACAGGGATTTAAGTGTATAAACGATATTAGTATAAACCTTTTTCAGTCAACTAAGAGAAATCATAACTACCTTGCACACACACACACACACACACACACACAATTTTGTGTTTTTGCTTTTTCTTTCCTTTTCTTCTTTGCCCCATCCCAACTGCTCCTTGCTTTTGAAGTTTGTTCCTATTTTACAATATCTATGGTAATTTTTGATCTTATTTACTTACAGCTTCTCATATTAGGGAGACATACAATGTTTATACAGGTGTGTCTTGTTTATTTCACTTATCAGTATGGTCTCAAGTCGCATTCATTTACATATAAAGCGCTCCAATTTATCTTCTTTATGGCTTAGTAGTACTCCTTTGGAGAAAAAGACCACATTGTTTTCATCATTCCTTAGCTGATGGGTATTTGGGTTGTTTACAAGAATTAGCTATGACAAACTGTGCTGCCCTATGGGTGCACATATATCACTGTGGTATGATGCTTTTAATTCTTCTGCAAAGATACACGGCAGGACAATAGCTGGGTCAAATGGGACTGGCTGATTTCCTCATAATAGTCATTTTTTTCCAGGATGAAATGGAATTGTTGCTTTAATTTTCATCTCTCCAATGACTAGAGATAGTGAACATTTTTTCATATATTTGTTGTTTCTTTACCTGAGAAATGTGCATTCATCTCAGATGATCATTTGTGGATTGACTCTTTTTTTTTGAAGAACTGGGGATTGAACTCAGATCCTTGCATTTGCCAGTCAAGCGCTTATCCTACGGAGCCATCTCCTCGGCCCAAGGATTCTTTTTTTTTTTTTTTTTTTTTTTTTGGTGGAACCAGGGATTGAACTCAGGCCCTTGCACTTGCCAGGGAAACTACTTATTCCACTAAGCCATCCCCGTGACGGATTGGCTCTTGATATTTGGAAGGTCTCATTTTTTTGAGTTCTTCATTTGTTCTTGATAATCCTGTGTCTGAGGAACAGCTGGATAACATTTTTTCCTACATCGTGGGTTGTCTCTTCACTCTTTTGGTGGTTTCCCTAACAGCTTTTTTAAAAAAATGTACTTGGAATAGGGTCTACAGACTGTTCAGGGTCTCACTACATAGATCAGACTCGTAATGATCCTCCTGTTTTCAACTTCCCAAGTGCTGGGATTACAAGTATGAGCCACCAACGCCCAGTTTCAATCGCCCTCTCAGCATGCCCCAAGGGCGGGGCTGGCACAGCACACAGGGGATAGAACCCTGGCCCCTGTACTCTGCTGAAGCAGGCACTTTTGTCTGTTGAGCTATCTGGCCAGCCCTAAAACCTTTTTAATAAGATGAGAACTCAGCTGCTGATTCTTTGCAACAGTTCCTGTGCAATCAGGGTATTCAGCGTCAAGAGCTTTACTTATTCTATCTTCCAACAGATACAATGTTTAATATTTACTTTGATCCATTTTGAATTTATTTTAGTGCATGGTGAAAGATATGGGTTCAATTTTAATCTTTGGCACACGCTGAGCCAGTTTTTCCAGCACCATTTATTAAAGAGGCTCTCTTTTTTATTCTGTGACTGTATTTGGCATCTTTGTGAAAGATAACGTGGCTGAGTGTACCTGGAGTTGTCTCTGCATCTTCTAATCTGTTCCACTGATCTTTGGGTATGTTTTCTTCCTTTTTTTTTTTTTTTT
>NW_004524632.1:4897928-4921680 GCF_000260255.1 Octodon degus | reverse complement strand
TCAACCATTCCTCAGGTGATGGGCATCTTGGTTGTTTCCAAGATTTGGCTATCACAAATTGTGCTGCTATAAACATAGGCACACATATATCACTATGATGTTTTCAGATCCTCTGGGAAAATTCCCAGTAAAGGAATAGCTGGTTGAAATGGGATTTCCAGTCCAACTTTTCTAAGAAGTCTCCATACTGATTTCCATAATGGTTGCACCAGTCTATATTCCCACCAGCAGTGGAGAAGGGTTCCTTCTTTCCTCACAGCCTCTCCAACGTTTGTTGTTGGGTGATTTCTTTATGATAGCCATTCTTTCTGGGGTGAGATGATATCACAATGTTGTTTTAATTTTATTTCGCAGATGGCTAGTGATGTGGAGCATTTTTTCATATATTTATTCGCTTCTTTAATTTCTTCCTCTGAGAAGTGTGTGTTCATCTCGGATGCCCATTTCTGCACTGGGTCTTTAAATTTTGGGGCCCTAGTGTTTTTTAGTTCTTTATAGATTCTAGAGAGCAGACCTTTGTTTGGGTATGTTTTCATCAGTGCCACGCTTTTTATTACAATAGCTTTATCGTATAATTTCAAGTCTGGTATTCTGATGCCCACTGCCTTGCCTTTATTGCCCAGAATTGCCTTTGCTATTCTAGGCCTCTTCTGGTTTCAAATCAATTTTAGCATTACTGTCTCTAAATCTTTCAAATACTATGCTGTAATTTTGATTAGAACTGCATTAAATGTTTAACAGTTTTGGAAGTATGGCCATTTTCACTATATTGGTTCTTGCTATCCAAGAACAAGTTATTTTTCCATTTTCTGATACCCACTTTAATCTTTCAGAATACTGCAGCTTTTAATGTAAATATCTTTTACATTATTCATTATATTGATTCCTAGTTTATTTTACTTTTTTTTTTTGGATGCTACTATGAAAGACAAGTGTTTTCCTAATCTCTCAGTGAGTTTTTTTTTTTTTTTTTGGTGGAACTGGGGATTGAACTCAGGCCCTTGTGCTTGCCAGGAAAGTGCTTATTCTACTGAGCCATCTCCCTGGCCCCCAGTTTGTTAAGCTGCTGGCTTGTCAGTGTTGAATTTGTATCAGGTTATGCTACTTAATTTGCTAATTAGACCTACAATTTTTAAAAACTAGAGTTTTTTTTTGGGGGGTGTCTTCTATGTAGATCATCATGTCTGCAAATACTTTAATTTGTTTTTTCCTATTGTTATCTCTTTTGTTTCTTTGTCTTGTCAACTTGCTCTGCCTAAAGTTTCCAGGACAATGTTGAATAAGAGTGGAGATAGTGGACATCCTTGTCTTCTGATTTTTGGATTGAAAGTTTGCAGCTTTTGTCCATTTAGTATGATGCTGTTGGTTTGTCAGAGATGGCTTTAATCAAAATGAGATAAAGACCATCTATTCCAAGTTTCTCTTGGAAACTTTTTTTTTTTTTTTTGGCAGAACCGGGGATTGAACTCAGGCCCTTGCGCCTGCCAGAAGCGCTTATTCCACTGAGCCATCTCCCTGGCCCCGTGTTGGTAGGTTTTTAATTACATCTTTGATTTCACTGATTGATACTGGTTCATTTAAATTTTAAATAGCTTCTTGACTGCTTTGGTAATTTATGTGTATCTAGGAATCTGTCCATTTCTTCTGCATTTTTCATCTTTTTAGAATACAAGCGTGGTAAATTGACAATTGGCGGGCACCTTGCAACACTTAGCTGACCTGAATGAGCTTGGTGCTGGGGGTGGAAGGCCCACCTGAGGATTGTTGCTGGCAGCATAAGAGGCTGTTGGGAAGCGGCTGGAAGCTTTTGAGAGGCTGCAGGGAGCTGTCTTGGAAGAGCTTGTCATGCTGGCTTTCTTGATAAATTCAGTGGTTCTTCTTGTTGAAGGAGCTCAGGACTTGTTACTGAGAATGTCTATGGTTTGCTTAGCGGAAGCTCCGGTCCTCACTTTGAGCACTGCTTCACTTACTGATTCAGAAGGGGAGGATGGCTCAGTCTGGTGGAGAAGCTTGTCAAATTGGCTTTCCTCATTATTGGAGGAGCTCGGGATTTGAATTTTGAGGATGGCTGCGATACTTTTTCAAAGAGCTCTGATTCTTACTCTGTCAATTTTTGGCTCTGGCTCAGATTCCTCAGCCTGCTAACAGAGATCCTTCACCTTGCTGGCACAGACTTTCTAGCTTCTTCCACTGATCTTCGGGTCTTCCCAGCACAGAACTGTGAAACTCTCCTGCACGAGACACTGTCATGGGCTCTTGGTCTTCAGCTGGACTCATGAAGGATGTAGCATGGGGTTAGTCTTTAGTGTACAGACAGATTTTCTAGGCTCTTTGTGTATGATTATTTGGGTACTAAAGTTCTACAAACTATGTGTCCTGTATTAAATTGTTGCCTGTTACAAAACCCAAGTTACAATAACAAGTTTTCAAAATAGGTGTTGATGACATTTTGGATTTCTGCAGGGTCTGCTGTGCTGTCACCCTTTCCATTCCTAATGGCATGGAGGTCTTTTATTTTTCTGGATAAGGTTGGATAAAGTTTTGTCAATTTTATTTAGTTTTTTAAAGACCAACCCTTTGATCATTGACTTCTTGTACTACTTTTTCAGTCTTTAGTGCCTTGATTTCTATAATTTCCTCCCTTCTTTTTCTTGAAGTTTGAGGTACACCACCAAGTTGTGTATGTGTGGTCCTGTTTTCCAGACATGGCAATTTACTGCTATACGTTTTCCTCTTAGGATAATTTTCACCATATTCCAACCTTCCAGTACATTGAATTGTCATCACTTAATTGTAAAAACTGTCTAATTTCTTGATTTTATCTGTGACTTATTGGCTGTTCAGGAGGGTGCTATTTAATTTCCATTTATTTATAAAGATTTTGTGGTTTCTTTTGCTACTGATTTCCAATTTCACTGTGCTATGAGCTGACAATATGCAAGGGGCAATTCCAGTTCCTTTGCATTTACTTAAGCATGTGCTATAAGCTAGTATGCGGTCTATTGGAGAACGTCCCTTGCGCAGCTGCAAAGAACATGTATTCTGATGTTGTGAGGTAGAATGCTCTATACACATCTACTAAGTCCATCTGTTCAAAAGTCTGGTCTGATTCTCATATTCCATTGTTGACTTTTTGTCTAGTTGATGTTTCTTTTTTGTGGCTGGCTCAGCCTGCGCTAGGGGTGGGGCTGGTGCCACATGTGGTGCTGGGGTTCGAACCACAGTCCATATGCTTGCCTGAGCTTGCCTCAGCAGGAGCTTTAGACCTTTAAGCTATCTTCCCAGCCCTAGTTGATCTTTTTGAGACAGTGGGGTATTGAGGAACATTCCATAAAATTGCATTAGTGCTTGAGTTTTTCTGTCAACATTTGTTTTATACAGTTGGATACGCTGGTATCTGTTGTATCTTTAGGACTGTTCTCTTCCTCTCGGATTGCTTCCTTTATAAAGATGTAGTGACTTCTGTCTCTTAATCAGGCTTAGCTTGAAATCTACTCTGTCTGCCATATGATAACTACCCAGCTCCCCCCTCCCCCGCCTGGTCCTGCTGCTTGGAGTTTTCTATCCTTTGACTTTGTCTATGAATTTTTTTGAATTAAATGTGTTTCCTGTATGCAGCAGAGATTTTGCTTTTTGATTCATTTCAGTCTGTTTTTTGGTTAACAAAATGACATCACTGACACTGATAGTTGTAACTGATATGTATTCACTTATTCTTGTCATTTTTCTGTTGATGGCTGCCCATTTCCCCCCGTTTGCCTCATAGATCCCTTCTGTTGGGGTTCATGGAGTTGTAGTCCTTGTTATGGCTTTCTAGAATGTCCTTCAAAATATTCTGGAGCAATGGTTTAGTAGTCATAAATTTCCTGATATTCTTGTCATGGAAGTGTCTTATTTCTCCATCAGGTTTGAACGTTGCTTTTGAGGAGCACATTGAATTGGATTAAAGGTTTTTTTCCTTTAGAATTTGAAATACTTTGCTCTAAGGTCTCCTTGATTTGAAGGTTTGTGCTGAGAAGCTCTGATTCTGATGGGTTTTCCTTTATAGAGTTTTTTTTTTTTCCTCAAAAGCTTTCAATATTGTTCAATTTCTAGAATCTTAATTATGATATATGTGGCTGTAGTTTTATTTTTGATTGTGGCTAATTGGAGTTCTACATGCATCAACCGTATGCCAAATTTTTTCGTACCAGGGAATTTCTCTGCTACGACATCTGTGAACTGTTTTTTAACTATCATTTGTGGTATCTTTTGCTTTGACTCCAATTTTTTTTTTTTTTTTTTTTTTTTTGGTGGAACTGGGGATTGAACTTAGGGCCTTGCGTTTGCCAGGGAAGCACTTATTCTACTTAGCCATCTCCCCAGCCCTCCAATCAATCTTAAGTTACTCTTTTTTTTTGCCTCATTTAGCAGCTGGAGTGATTTCTCATAGTCCCTGGCTATTTATAAGCAATCTTTTCATGGTTGTTTACTGCAAGTCTGTATTCTATATCTTGAGCTCTTGTCTTCCCATTAGCTTAATGTGCTACACATACTTTCAACGTAATTTTTACTGTCCTGGACATCTGCTTGAACCTTGAAATAGCTCCTCTATTTTTCTGTCCATATATGCTCTATACCACTAAACACAAGTTTGTGGACACCATCCCTGCAGTTATCTGAGAAATCATTTCAGATTTGATTTTTTCTTAGAGCTTCACTGAATTGCTTTGTTATCATCATTTCAGAGAGGCCAGAGGGCGGCTTTCGGATTGTCCTACCTCACTGTCTCTTGGGTTTGTCTTTGGTGAACTGTATGTCTGGGGTTACATTTTAAAGTGTCTTCAAATTTTTCTTAGCTTAATTTCTGGAGTTATGCTTGTAAATTGCCTATGGTGGGTTTCTTTATTGGTAGTACTTAGAACCCTTAGGAAATGAGTACCTCTGTGACGTATCTTGTAGTTTTAACTGTTTTTTGGACTTTGAGTCTTTTGCAAGATCTCATGCCTTCAATTTGTTGGGGATGAGAAGTTGCCACCTGTTTGGCTCAGCCACTGGTTATTTGGCACTGTGCCACAATATTTTCTATGACCCTTAGTCAATCTCAGTCTTGGAATAACATAAAGAATAGCTGTTTAGAACAATTATATTACTTTTGGCTAAAGTGGTACCATCAGCAACAACAGCAGCAACAATCACAGCCAAAAGACAAACTGAGGTAACCATTAATTTTCCACCTCTAGCCATATTAATTAGATTTGCAGCTATATAAAATATAAAACAAATCAGAAAATTATATGCGATATTTAAGTCCTCTATATGTCAATTTTAAACTAAGATGGGTTAACACTTTAAAGGGGTTGGAAGGGCTGGTGAGATAGTTTAGTGGACTAAGCCCCTGCTTATGCAAGCACAGGGACCAGGGTTCGATTTCTTGGCACCACATTCTGTGCTAGTCCCGTCCCTGGGTGGGCTGAGCTGGCGACTGAGTCTGGGTGTGGTAGCACACACCTTTAATCCCAGCGCTGGGGACTCCGAAGAAAACAGTATGATCACTACTAGTCTGAGCTATGTAGTGAGACTTTGTACCAAACACATTAAAAAAAAAAAAAAAAAAAACCCAAAAACTAAATAAAAGGGGTTAGGGAAAAAAATAGGTAGAAGAGGAAGAAGAGATGAGAAGACTGAAGATCAAAGGGGGATCATGCTAACTGGTACAGAAGACTGGAGAGAGGGAAGGAAGAGGTAAAAAAAGAACAGAATAGACTACCACCCACAAACAGGCTAAAATCCATGTTCATACTCATGTAAAAACATGATGAATGATGGATAAAAAATCCAAAAATCCTAAACCATCAAAAATGTGAGTGTGAGAGACAGAGACACAGTGAGTGACAGAGAGCATGAATCAGCCTGTTTACTTCCAGGTTTGTTGTACAGAGATAGTGTCTCAATCCACATTGACTTACTGTAAACCCAAAGTAGTTTTTTGGTGGGATAATGGATAATCTCAGTGAGCCTACATCTTCTGGCCAAGATCAGACTCTTTCAGCCTACAGTCATCAGCACACCTTCCACGGGCCTGAGTCCAGCTGGGAGCCACTAGACTGAGCCAGCAGCCACTCTTTGACTTTTCATTTCATCTCAGCTGGCCCCTCTGCAAGAGGGCACCCAGTCCATGGTGCTCTTGTGTGGAATGACTGAGCCCTCAGCACCCACCACCAGCTAGTGCAGATCTTTATGTCCACTCTTTTAAAATTTATTTTTGAGAGAAGGTCTCACTGAATTGCTCAGACTTTAAACTTCTCATCCTTCTAACTAAGCCTCCTGAGTAGCTGATATTCGGAGGTGCACCACCATGCTCCACTTCACTAAGCTTGTCTTTCTTTTTGTTTTTTGGCGGAACCAGGGATTGAACTCAGGCCCTTGTGCTTGCTAGGCAAGCACGTATTCTACTAAGCTATGTACCCAACCCCCACTAAGCTTTAAAAAAAACCCCAAACTCTACCTGGTCACATGATCAGCCAGTTGTAAAATGGTAAAATATTTTCAGAGATGCCATGTTTCAAAAACATGTAGTTCTCATGTTTGTTGTGACCAGCGAAGATGTTGGTCAGGAACTAAATCATCCAACACAGGAAAGGGAATTCTAAGTCTATGTGAAAGGGATGTCCCAGAATGGCAGCTGGAGAGCAGGTCTTCATAGTCAAGAGACTTACAATAGGACAGGGATAGGGCTGGCCCAAGAGCTCAGCAGATTAAAGCACCTGCTTTGGCAGACGTAGGGGCCAGGGGTTTGCTTCCTGGCCTGCTGTGCCAGCCCTGCCCTCAGAGCATGCTGAGATGGTGAATGAGACTGGGCAAGGTGGGGCACGCCTGTAATCCCAGCACTTGGGAGGCTGAGAACAGGAGAATCACTAGGAGTCTGATCTGTGTATGTAGTGAGACCCTGTACTGAATTATGTACTGAATACATAATAAATAAATAAATATAAAAAACAGGATAGGGGTGAGGGTTCTGGGGACATGGGCCCATCATGTCAGACACTGCCCAGGTGCAAATACAAGGGAACTGTGAACTCCAGGCAAGAGCTGTCCCAGAGGAAACATTATACTGACCAGCTGAGCTGCAGCAACACATACCTGCATAACACACTATTACACAAACACAAAATTTAAATGAAACAAATATAAGACAATAGAATGTTAAGCATCGAAAGAGGATTCCAAGATTTCTCGGTTGAGACTGGATGTTGAAAGTTTTGAAAAGAGCAAACAAAATAGCTCCATGCTTTAAGCCCTTTTACCTCTAACTTTGCACTGAAAGCCCAGCTGGGAGATTCTCAAGCCTGGCAACACCTACATTTGGTTTTTTTTTTTTTTAATCTGAATGCCCTGAGGGGTGGTTTGGCTGGCTGGAGTGTTGTGGGGACCGAACTACAGCAACCTGAGGCTGACAGCTTTGTGGAAGCAGCCACTTAAACGACTGAGCTAAGGCCAGGCCCCCCAACACCTACATTTGTACTGTAATGTTTCAGTGAGTGGATTTTAAGTAACATTAGTCTGTCACATGTAGTGGCTCAAGCTTGTTATCCAAGCATTCAAAATGGGACAGAGGCAGGAAGAACCCAGTGATCTGAAATGCACAGCTCAGTTCAAGACCAGCCTGGACTATATAATGAGACTGCCTCAAAACACAAGACAGATAATACTGCCCCATCTCTAACATATGACAAACAAAATTATCTCTAGGTAGTGCCAAATGTTTGCTGGAGAGAGAACTACCTCAGCTGGGAACCAATGCCTCATACTTCAGTGTTTCTTTCACAATTTTCTTGTACAACCACACCTCAGCTACCAGAAAGAAACTTAACACAATCTTTATACTTTATGGACCCTCCCCTTTACATTCAAATTTTGTCAAATACAAATGACTCAACTACTTACCTTTTGAAAAGATTTTGAAGAATCTTTTCTTCTAAGTCTAGGACCACATAGTTCATTTATCATGTGTCTTGATTTTAAGCTGGAAGGGCATGTTGTATCTGCTTGTTTTCTCCCCACTCCTGTATTTTTTTTATGGTGCTGGAGATCAAATTTGATACCTCTGCACTGAGCTGCATTACTAGTCCCTTGAGAGAGGATCTCACGCAGGCTGGGCTTGAACTTGCAATCCTGCCTCAGTCCTGGAGGATGCTAGGATTATAAGGATATACTACCACACCCAGCAACTTTGTCTTTCTTAACATTTAACATCCTTTCAGAATGCAGTTCCTTCCCTTAACATAAAAAGGGACTATTTTATAGATTTAAAGAGAAACTGAAAACAGCCCAAAGCTCCACTCATTTCATCTACCATATTATAAACAGTGTGCATTTGTTACAACAGGCAAATGGCACATTACCCTGAACTAACATTTGTACTTTATAGAGTTCCCTCATTTTTATCAAATGTCCCAAGACCCCACATTATATGCTGTCACTGTGGTTTCATCACATAAGCTGTTACAAAGCTCCTTGTGCTGACGCTCTCAAGATTTGTTTCTGATGATCCTGACAGTCTCACAGTGCAGGCATCTCTGGTGGAGTAGCTCTCTGCTGAGATCCTGGCTTCCCCACGAATGGGCTGGGCTTTGCCTTGGGAGGCACGGCTATCACATGGCAGCTATGTTTCAGTGTGACCGGGGATGCCTTCTACGACTGGTGCGCACTGCCGCTGCCAGCTTGGCGGTACAGTTCAGCTGGCCTTTATCATACTTCACTGTGAAGTAACTCCTGTCCCTGCTCAGAGCAAGTTCTTCAAAGGAAGGGACTCTACTCTGCACAGCCCATGCTTCAGCAACGGGAGCCACGCTCTTTATTCCCTCCTTGCTCCAAGAAAATCATCTCTTCTGCAAATTTCCATTGTTTTAAACATGAAAATTTCTTCATGGTGAATTTATCCGCGCTTCCTCCTTGGATTGAGGCTGTACACCTGCAGCTCTATCTTTAGATGATGTTTTCTCCCTAGTTAGCAGAGCCAGAGATGCCCTGGCCATCTGTCCTTACTGGTGCTGGTCATTTGGTTAGGTGCGATCTGGTTTCTCCACGGTACTCACAGAAAGTATTTTCTTGTTGTTAATACCCTATCTACAAGGACACACTTAAAACAAAACAACAAACCCATGCAAATATTCCCATCACCAAAACTCCACTGCAGCCTCAGCACCCAGGACCCGTGTGACCTGTCTTTCTCCAGCCCGAGCACTGCCTTCTCGCGTGAGACTTGCCATTCCTTCTTTACCCACCTCCTGAGGCTATGAACTCACGGCCAACAACCTTTCAATGGCTTGTAATTCAGTATGATCTTATTTGGGCGATCCAAATTGTCCCAGACTGAGGCAGTGGAAGTCCTTGCAAGCCATCTCATGTGTCACTCGGACATCTCCCTTATCTACATTACTAATCTGGTGGTTTTGAAATAGGGTTTTACTTTGTAGTATAGGCTGGACTCCAACTCATAGGAACCCACCTGCTTCGGCCTCCTAAGTGCTGGATTACGGGCTCGCAAAACACCTGTATCTTGGGCATGGAACCCACGAGACCTTTGGCTTTTGTCTGCTCCTTGCCATTAGAGTATCTTTGTCTGTGGGCTCTTTCATTGGACAGAGGATAATATACTTGTATTTTAGGAAACCAACGATTCACACTTCCATCTCCACTGATTTTTTAACTCTCTAAATCCCATATTTGCCTATTTCCAAAGTATGCTGTCCCTCAACAAAAAGCTATTTGTACAATCCTTAAACTTTTTTTCTTCCTGTACTGGGGATTGAATATGGCGCCTTTGCACTGAGCTACATCCCAGCACACCCCACCCCCATTCTGAGATAGGGTCTCACGAAATTCTTCTGGATGAGCTTGAACTTCCAATCTTCTAGCCTCAGCCTCCCAGTGTTATGTGCCACTGTGCCTGGCTACAATCTGTTTATACACTTAAATTCTCAAAGCAGCATTACACACATACTGTTATATAAAGCAGTTCAGGCTTTGTCGTCCTTTCTGCCCAGATTATGTGTTAAGAGTTCAGGCATTATTTGGATTATTTTTGCCTCCTCTAGTGCAGTCATGTCATATTTTAAAATCAGTCAGGTTTTGCTTTTGATTTTTAAGAAAATTTTATTTTTGTTTCCAGTTTTAAGTCTCCTCCATCTTTAATGCATTTTCATTCCTCGGACTATCTGGAAATCACCATGCATCCAAAAATATACTGAAGCTGTAACAGAAATAAGTTTCTTTTCTACCTCATCATCTACCCTGTAGCTGGGCAACTTTATTGCTGACTTGCTTCATCCATTTGTGTGTGTACCCTCAAATTCCTGTATGTATGTTTTCTTGTTCTGCTTTCCATTTTTTAGTGTTCAGGATTGAATCCAGGGAGCACCGAGGTTCATTCTCAGCCCTTTTTATTTTGAGACAGGGTCTAGCTAAGTTGCAACCATCCTCAGCTTTCCTGAACAAAATGCCACACATTTTTCTGTTGTTTTAGAATGGAAATATAAGGACATCCACTTTCCAAGGCTTTGTAATTTTAACTCTGCTGCAATAAACTTATGCTTAACACTTTAAAATATGTGAGACATATGCCTATAGGGCATAGTCTCAGAGGCCTGACTGCTGGATAGAAGGGTATGTGCATATGTATTTCCTTTTTCTGTCTGTCTGTCCATCTGTCTTTCTCTTTTTTGGGTGGTACCAAGGATCACACTTCTTGTACTGTGCTATCTACCCCCCACTTAAAAAATTTAAAATTATGTATTTGGTACAGGATCTTACTCTGTAGCTCAGAGGTGGGGTCGGCACAGCATGCGGTGCTGGAGATCAAACCCAGTCCTTGGGCTTGCCAGGCTGGTGCTTAGACCACTGAGCTATTTTGTACTTCTGCTAGATATTACCAGCTGCAGTTGGGGATACAGCTCAGTGGTGTAAGCGACTGCCTGATATTACTAGATGCACTTCTGAAAACCAGCTGCATTTTACCAGCAATACCGACAACTCCAGTGTTCAAAATTTTGAAAAGTGGTATGTCAGTGTAGTCTTTTAATTTCATATTTGGAAATGTCAAGCTTCAGGCATGATGGAAATGAACAAAATAAACTGTGTATTCAGATTCAGATGCTGTCTCCACTTATTCTCTTTAAATGTACTGTTTGTCTGAACCACCTGAGTGCAAGTTGAATGAATTTCCTAAGGATAAAAACACTGTCAGAACTACAGTGTAGTTATCACTTTCGAGGGATTCAACATTAACATACTCTTTTCTAATTTGCCATCCATCTACATTCCAACTGACTCAATAGCACCTGTAGGGAGGGCTGGCCAAACAGCTCGGTGGATTTAAGCACCTGCCTAGGCAGACGCAGGGGGCTGGGGGCTAAACTCCTGGCATGCCCCGCGTGCCTTGGGAGGCTGAAAATAAGAGGATCACGACCAGTCTGATCTGGGTAGTAAGACCCTGAACTACAAATACATAAAAAACAAAACAAAACACAAAAAACCCATAGTGCATTTCATCTGTCCAGCCCACGATTACATATTATATTTTTAATTTTCTGCAACTTAGAAAAATATTTCTAGGTTATGTACTTCCACAAAAGCTGCTGAAGTGGTGATATGGCCTCAGCATTCTGTACCAAGAAGCATGAGGTATCTACTTGCACCTCACTGGTAATGGTACCTTTGATCCTTCTGGTAGTGGTCCACTGCGTATTTACCATATTTTTTTTGGTTAGCTAATAAACTATCTTGGGGACTTAATTAAAATATGTAATTGTTCTCACTGAAATCTACCCCACCCTAATTTAGTATGTAATACCTCTTGCTAAGCTCAACATTACCCTGATGGGCACCAAATGCTCTCCCAACTCCAGCACTGTCCTAGTCAGCAGGAAATCTACCATCACTCCTTTCACCTACCTATATACATGGTTCATTATTCGTGTGCATAATTTCCACCTCCAATGATTTAATTTGTCATTGTCTTTGGGGCTCAAATTATCCTTTGTATGGCCACATTTCCTCTTGAACTGGCTCCCTGTTTCTTTTTCATATGTTCTCATCCCCTTTGGGGTACTCTCTACGTTCTGACAGATGAACCTGTCAGGCTTATTTCACACTGCTACAGACCTAAAATGAATTTCCCGAAGGCACACTAGTTTTTCATAGTAGGGGGCTGGCATTCAAAGCCCAAGATGTAGGTGCGCAATGTAATGTAGGTTTATATCCAGCTTTTTAAAAGCATCTTTGTGTGAATATTACCCCTGGTCTTTTTAGTTTTCATTTTACGTCCCCCACCCGCATAGATCTTTGCCGTAGAAATTAATCCTAAATTTACCCTTTATCTCTACGTGGCAAATTTTGATTTCTTTCACTAAGGTTTGAGGATGAAGCTAAAGTCTTTATGTAGCCACATTTATTGTTTCGGTGCTGGGAACGTAACCTGGGGCCTTATATATCCTAAGCATACTATACCACTGAACTCTTCATAAACTACCAGTATTTTTTTCTATTGCTCAATCATGATCCAGAAATATTCACCCACATTTTCCCCTAGTACTTGGGAGTTTGGTTTTGTATTTCTAATCCATGTGGCAGTTTTTTCTTATGAATAGCACTAAGATTAAATACAATTATTATGTTTGTTATTTTTAGAAACAGGGTCTCGCTGTGTAGCTCAAGCTGGCCTCAAATTCACAGCGATCCTCCTGCTTCAGTCTCCTCAGTGCTGGGATTACAGGTGACACCACACTCAGCTTAATATTATGTTCCCCCAATGGCTATCTAGTTGTTGCAATATCCTTTATTAAAATGTTCACCTAGGGCCGCCTAAATAGCTCAGTGGATTAAAGAGCCTGCTTAGGCTCTTTAATTAATTAATTTCAGTAGAAATTAATCCTAAATTTACCCTTTATCTCTACATGGCAAATTTTGATTTCTTTCACTAAGGTTTGAGGTTTAAAATAATTAGCCTGCTGGGGCCTGCCGTGCAGGGCCTGCCCTTGGGGCATGCTGAGACAGTGATTGAGACTGGGTGCGGTGACACATGCCTGTAACCCCAGCTTGTGGGAGGCTGAGCACAGGCAGATCACTAAGAGTTTGATCTACATAGTGAGACCCTGTACTAAAATACAAAAAATCCCAATAAACTATACTGGACTAGCTAAATTCACACACCTACAATATTTAAATGGCAATAGATATCCATCTCTGACAAAACTCAACAAAAAAGGGGATATAAGTGAAGGACTACTTTGTATCTGTTTATACAAAACAGGATAGACATACAGCTACTTTCTCTTAATTCAATGAACAGAAAGATTTGTACCAATAGTGTTTGGACAGGATCCTTGTACTATGAATAACCACTATGAAGACAACAATATGCAATATATTAATCATTGAACCTGTCCTACTAATCGGTTTTGAAACTCTCATTGCTATTTGTTTCTCAATAAAATTAATAAAAACAAAAAAAAGTCTATCTTACCCTCCGATTTGGAATACTACCTACCATATTGAGCTTTCCTATGTAATGCTCCTTACACTACACTCATGTCTCAATGACAGACACACCACGAGAAATAGCACGTCATGGGGTAAGCATCACAGAGTATTTACTCAAGGGCATGAATTATCACATGTAGCAGCCCACTACTCTGCCAAGTTCTTCCTGGCCAGGAATTTTTCTCTACAGTCAGCTTATGTAGCCTCCAAAAGTTCTTCAGATGCCTTTATGCCAGCACTAATGGACTCACTACTGCTTCACACTATGTAACACACAATAGTTCTTCAACTGCTTACACCACTCAGAGGAAGCACGAAGTTTAACAGTGTCCTCAGACCAAGTCTTTTCTTTCAACAGCACAAACTTTGCTTAGGCTGCCACAGTGTGGTGTGCAGAGGGCTATGCTGCCAGGTCTACTCTTCAATCCAGGTCACTGTCAGTTTCTCAACATCTAGTGGAGAAATTCCTACTCAAATTTAGTCTTGTTGCCCTCAGCGAAGCAGGTCCTGTTTTGTTCTCATTCTTCAAGCTCTGGCTATGGTGGAATGGGACATGCCCGAATGGCAAGCAATAACCACCACTAATTTTCCACCTTTAGTCAAGTTCCATTTCCAGGCCATTCACTCTATGTAACAGTGGATGGTAGGGGCCACAATGAGCAAACAACATGAGAGTAACTCAAGTGCACAGGATAGAATAGGATCAAGAGGCAGAGTGAACACAAGGCGTATGAGGCTGCGACTGCAGCACCAGGGCTTACTGCCTCACTAAGCTGGCAGGGTACACAGTAACACAGCGATGAAAATATACACATAGAGCAGTCACATTTATTGTCAAGTGATTAAGTGCTATCTAGAACTGTGTACGCACAGTAGGTTTCTTTACAGCAGGATCACCATGAACACATTATCAGGTTGTGCTACCACACTGTGACGCCACAGCTACGTCAGTAGAAAGCATGAGTTTTGCAGTACCGCTATACTCTAGTGGGACCACTGCTGTAAACGCGATTCTTCCTTGATTCAAACACTGTCACAAGGCTGAGCTCTTGCTCAGTGGCAGAGAGGAAGCCTGCCAAGTGTGAGCCCTACGTTCAACCTCCAGCTCCACACAAAGAAACAAATCAAGTCTAAACAAAAATCCTCACCTTGCTATGAGGCATGTGGCAGTATTTTATTGGGTTCTCCTGCCACATGTCAACTGTTTCTTTTGCTAATTACTGAGCCTTTCTAGGGTATTTTGACATCTGCTAAATTATCAGCTCCCAGATTTTCTAATGCTCTGATATTTTTCCTAAGATTTTTTTTCCTATATAAGTTTTTATTATCATTTATAAAATAATACAGAAATTTTATAATTACACAGGAGTGTGTGTGTGTGTGTGTGTGTGTGTGTGTGTGTAGTACAGGGCTTACAGGGTCTCACTACACAGACAGGACTCATAGCGATTCTCCTGTCTTTAGCTTCCCAAGCACTGGGATTACAGGTATGTGCCATCATGCCACTCTCAATCACCTTCTTAGCGTGCCCCAGGGGTGGGGGTGGCATGGGACACCAGGATTGGACCCCAGTTCTTGGCACTTTGGTCTGCTGAGCTATCTGGCTGGCCCTCGCAGGAGTCTATTTTTAATGCCATTAACTATAAATTAAATGCCACAGTAACACTGGAATACAAAAGATTCATTCAATTTCTTCTTCCATACTCTAAAAATTATTCGAGACAGGGTCTTGATATACAGTTCAGGCTGGTTTTTGAACTACATAGCTCAGGCAAACCTCGAACTCATGGCAATCCTCCTGCCTCAGCCTCCCAAGTGCTGGCATTACAGGTGTGTGCCACCACATTTGGCTAAATAGTTAAAATTTTAAACATACGGTATATTCCTAAAGTAACAACTCTGGGAATTTTTATAAGCTGAATTTTTTTTTCCAGCAAAATACTTTTTAAGAGTTATTATTTTTCTAGCTTTATTAAAAAACTGTAACACTTCTGGAATTTGTGTATCATTGGCAGTACAGCAAAACCACAATACAGAGAGTAGCATGGCCCCTGTGCAAGGATTGTTTTACACCAAAAACAAAAAAAAATTTACCTTTTTTATGCAGAACCAGGGATTGAACTCAGGCCCTTGCGCTTGCCAGGCAAGTGCTTATTCTACTCAGCCATCTCTCCAGCACCCCCAAAAAAATTCTTTTTAAACTGGGATTTCATTAAATTTATTAAGTTAGAAATGACAATAGAAAAAAAAAAAAAAGAAATGACAATAGAACAATGTCTTTCCAAAATGTTTACATGTGCTTCTCCCAGTTTTTACTTTTTTCTACCCATGTACTGAGGAGTGAACCCAGAACCTCTGCATCAAGTTAACATCTCTAGTCCTTTTTAATTTTTTTTTGTATTTATTACACGGTGTACACACTCTCACTGCATAGATTGGACTTGTAGTGATCCTCCCGTTTACAGTCTCCCAAGTGCTGGGATTACAGGTGCACACTACCAAACCCAGTCTCAAATTGCTGGCTCAGCGAGCCCTGGGGATCAAACTCCTGGTCACTGCATCTGCCTAAGCAGGTGCTTTAATCTGCTGAGCTATTTGGCCGGCCCTTCTTCTTTAAAATTCTGAGACAAAGTCAACTAATCCCTAAAATGCCTGGGCTGAACCTTGCATCCTGCCTCAGCCTCTCAGAATGCTGAGATTACCAACACATGCCACCACATTTTAAACAGTTCTTGCTAAAAAGGGAATGCTTAACAATTAAAGGTACTTTCCTATTGCAAATGTGATTTTATCTTGTTACCAACCGGCTTTTTTATTTTTATGTATACACAAATTATTTTACGTCCTAGCTCAATTATCAGTTTTTAGGGACAGGGTTTCAATACGCAACAGCCTGGCCTTGAACTCACAGTAATCTTTCTGCCTCAGCATCTCAGCGCTTGGATCACAAGGGTGCACCACCACGCCTGGACACCTGGCCTCACTGAACTATTTAGAGATAATTCTCCTATTGGTTTTTCTTTTTGTACCAGGGATCAAACTAAGGGCCTTGCACTTGCCAAGCAGGCACTTACACCACTGAACTATCTCCCCCGCCTGCCATTAAATTAAAAAAAAAATCTTGTATTTAACTAACTAGGACTTGCAGTGCTCTTATCTTAGCCTCCCCAGCGCTGGGATTGCAGGTATGCACCGCCACGCCTGGTCTCGGTGGTGGGCATGGTGTGGAACGCTGGGGACTGAACCCGGGTCCCTGTGCTTGCCAAGCAGGTTTGTAGACCTCCGCGCTATCTCCCAGCCTTCCCATTAACTTTTCAAGGCTTTTCAGATGTTATCAGCCAAGTAAATTTTACTTGTTATTTTTCCATTATTATGCCTATAATTGTTTCTTCTCTTTTATCTGTATGGGCTCAAGGGCATCCCTCTCTGTGCCTGATGTTTCTATTAATGAAGATGTTAGCTTTGGCTGTCGCTCAGTGGGGGCCGGTCTGGCATATGGGTTGGATTCCTAGTGCGGATGGCGTGGTGGGGTATGTAAAATGATGATGGCATTAGGGTTAGAGTACTTAGTTATTAAAGTAAAAGGATATCAAAGAAGTATTTATCCACTCCTCTTTCATCAGTTTTTCAGGCCCTAAATCTTGCCTTCTGGACCTATTAATATGATAAACTATGTAAGTTTCCAAATATCAAATCATCATTCTATCCTTAGTATAAATCTGTTTATTAAGATATATTTCCTTAATATGGCATGAGCTTGCATTTTTTTTTTTTTTTTGCAGAACTGGGGTTTGAACTCAGGCCCTTGTACTTGCCAGGCAAGTTTTTATTCTACTGAGCCATTTCCCGGCCCCCTGCATATTTGTAATGCAGAGTTTTGTAATATTAAGTACTGTTTCTCCGTAATTTTCATTTCTTTGTGCTATCAAGTTTAGAAATCATTATTTCTCCTTTATAAAATTTTTTTTAATACTTGTTCTATATTCATGCATTGTTGAATAGCTATTCTTTCAGGTCAAATTGGCCTTTTCTTTTTTTTAAAAAGTAGTTGGTACAGGGTCTCGTGACACAGCTCAGACTAACAGTGATCCTCCTGTTTTCAGCCTCCCCAGTGTTGGGCTTCAGGCGTGTGCCACCATGCCTGGTCTTGGTGGTCAGCTCAGTCCACCCCAGACTAGCATGTGGTGCCAAGGACCAAATCCTAGTCCGTGAACTTGCTGAAGCAGAAGTTCAGTCCGCTGAGCTATCTAGCTGGCTTTTTCTTTTTCTCAACCTGGTTAATCAATTTAGGTGTTTTAATATTTTGTGAAATTTCTCCCAAAGATACAGGACAGACTCATCAATTACATACGCACATTTTTTGTTATTAATTTCTACTTTTATCTTTATTAGTTCTTTTTCTGTGTTCATTTTTTAGCCTATTGTGTTTCCATTTCCAAGTTAAGAATTTCATTGATAAAGATGTTTAGGGGGGGCCTGCCCCTTAGCTCAGTTCTTTAAGTGGCTGCTTTAACAAAGCAGTCAGGCTGAGGTTGCTGTGGTTTGATCCCCACAACTCCAGCCAGCCAAACCTGCCCTGAAGGCATTCGAAGCAAAAAAGAAAAAAAAAAGTTTAGGGCTATGAATTTTCCTCTGCTTACTGCATTAAACATATTCCACAAAGTATAATGTACATTCCACTGTCATTATTTTTAGCAATTCTGCAATCTGCTTCAATTTCCCTTTGGCCCTAGTTAAGCTGTTTAAAACTGGGGCACACTCTGGAATGCTTACCAAGAGAGGACTTCTCTATACTCAAAGGCTCCTTTGTGTCTTTCCTAGTCAATCCCTCACTCTTCCCAGAGCTTCCCCAGCTTCTTGACACAGGGTGCGATTCCCTTACCTACACTGCTTCCAGGTTAAGTTTCAGTGCTTTTGAACATATTCCTAAACCTACAATTCCTGGATTATATGATACAGGAGAGCATGCCTCATCTGAAAAGTGTGAAATTTTAAGTGTTTCATTTCAGACTTTGGAATATTTGCATCTATCTTATATATCCATCCATCCATCCACCCACCCATCTTGGATGGACCCCGGCCTAATCACAAAATACATTTGGGTTTCATTTATACCTGTGCTTTTACTGGCTCAGCACATGATGCCAGATGTGAATTTCTCCCTTGTAGCCTCAGATTTGTGCTCGAAGAGTTTTTGAACATTGGAGCACTTTAGATCTTGGACTTCCAGATTAAGGAAGTTCAATTCATCTTTAACATCATATATAAGTGGTAAAAGACATATTAACGTTTTTGTGTCTAGTTTCTGTCACTCTGCATACTGTATTTGAGATTTACCCATGTTACTACTGCATGTAAAATGGTTCATGGCTTTTATTGCTGACTATTCCACTTCAATGTACCACTTAATTCTTACTCTGTTCAGTTTTAACTACCATGAATAATAGTACCATGAACATTTCACACATGATTTTCTGTGAACACAAATAGTAGTCCTGTTTTATTTATTTTTTATTTTTTTGGTAAGGGAAATGTTCCAGATACATCAGTGGATGCCTGAAATCAAGAATCTATAGATTTTTTTTTTTTATTTTTCTGATAAGCAGTAAGATATTAACAATGATGGCATTTAAGCAATATGTTGTAAGAGAAGTGCTGTCTCACACAATCTTATCCAACTGTCCTCATCATTCTATAATGCTACAAGTTCTCTATGGTGGGATGAAGTAGGTGACCAATGTGCTCTTACAGCCCCGTCTGAGGGTGTCTGAACACAAATGCTGTGATGCCTTGTTAGTCAACTTCATAACCCAGAGGGCTAACATGCAATACGTGGGTATACGATGTGGACAAGCTGGACAGAAGTGACTCAGGATGCAGGCAGAGCACAGGGAGATGCCTTCAACTAACTGTCTTCTCCAACTGTGTATGCTGTATGCATGGGATCAGAAAGTACAAAATAAGAATTAACTTTCTCTGTGATGACTGGAGTAAGGAGGTAGGGGTCTAGTTAGTTCTTTCCCTTCTACTACCAGATGAAAAGCACAGCTGGGCTAATGAGAAACCCAGATTTCTACATTTTTATGACCAATTTCTGCTTTCACCGTTAAGTCCCTAAATGTTGTATTACTTGGATTTCAGTATTCCTTTCTTCTAAATAAAGAAAACACCACTTACCACACAGGAAGGATGTATGATAAAATAAAATAGTTCACATGAATGGACTCTCAGTTCTTCAGAAGAAAGTTAGGACTCCTTAAGTATGAACCTGAAGGGCTAATTGAAAATAAGATGACCATGTCAAAATTATGAAATATACAGTGGTCTAGAGTGTCTGTAAGATTACTATTATTGGGGCTAGGTTTTTTTTTAAAAAATAACTGAAAATGGTGTCTTATTCCTCTTTCTTTGGTGAAGATTGAACCCAGGGCTTGTGCAGGCTAGCACATGCTGCACTACTGAGGTAAACTCCAAATTACAGAAATCATACTCAAGCTAGGTCTTTAGTACAATTATGGTTTGAAAAAAAGTCAGACAAGATCCCCTATTAATGTTATACACAGAAAATAAGTTGAATATACTATTCAGTGTCATGCCAACTCGCTGTATCTTTAAATACATCAATATTAAATGAGGACATGCTCTTAGCATTTTTCTTCTCCCAGTGCTAGGTTTGGACTCAGGGCTCACAGACACTAGGCAAGAGCTCTACCAGGGGGCTACATCTCTATCCCCCCCAAGTATTTTTAAAAAGATGAACATGCTGGCGATATAGCTTAGCTTTAGAGAACTTGTCTACTTCAAGGCCCTGAGCTCCATCTCCAGTACTACCAACAAACAGACACACAGACACACAGACACACAGACACACAGACACACACACAGAATTTATGACTGGAATTGGGTGTTCTAATAACATGCAGTTACTGAGCAATAGTAAGTAGAATACTGATTAAAACTGAGTTAAACACATATGGTGGAACATTACTTTATGAACTAAATTCTTTGCTCAATTCTGGTTGAAGAATTTATTCACGATTAGAGTACATACATGCTTGTAATTCATTTGCAACCAGATTGTGTAAAGAATTAAGTTTGAACTGAGGCACCACTGCATACCTACGTAAGAGGGATGGACATTTCTTTGGTACACAGGTTAATCTGCAACTAGCAAATGAAAGTTTTGAAGGCTAAAAGTAAAGTAATGGAAGATTTAGCCAATATTTATTGAACAATATACACAAACCATTATGCTAAGCAGTAGAAATACAGAAAGTATTAGACTTAATAGGTCTACTCTGTAACATGACTGCAAATGGTAGCCAAATAACTGGGTCACAATGATGGAATAAACAATGAATACTACATATAACTAGCTTTATTAAGGGTAGGAATTATATATTACAGTGAAAAAGGGATTCTGGAAAGATGTTTTAACACTTTAATTACCATTCATTCAATGGTTGACATCTGAGTAAATGTTTACAGACAGGAAGAGAGAGGAATGATTGTCATCCTGTATTTTAGGTGAGGAAAATAAAGCTGAAAAGAGATTAGGCAACTTGTCTAAGATCATAAGTCAGGAGGTCGCAGATCAGGAGCCTAACCAGTTTGTCAACTTTGTCCAATACTCACTTCTACTACGCTAAATTTTAACTTATAGACACTAAAGAGAGAACTAGAATGGAGCTTAGAAACTTCAAGTAGGGTTTCCCTACCCAGCCAATTATAAATTCTCTCAGGCATATACTACAGAGCGCCTGATTTTACTACTGAAAGACCATCTCCAGAAGATGGGTGTGTGGTTCTGGTTCTTACAAGAGCCCCCGCGAGCCGTGTCAGTGCTAAGCTATGCTTGGAAACACTGTTTTATATCTGGCTGTCCATTTGGCAGGCATATGGCTACTTAAATTGACAATATGACACAAACATTTACTTCTTTACTCCACAAGCTGTATTTTGAGCGTGTCTGGATAGGGGTGACCACAGCAGATAGCTCATATGCAGGATATTTCTACATTGCTGATGTTACATTGCACAACCCTGATTAATTCTAGATCAACCCTTCAATTATGGTGAGAAAACCAAGGGACGGGATCCTGTCTCGTGGTGCTACGGTGTAGTCGGCGGCAGAGTCACAGCCTCAACCTTGCCTGCCAGTGCCACTGCCATGGTGTTACCTCAGCCCACCTCACGGGCAGGTTCTGTTCAAATGGAACTATTGCCTTTTCATCTTTTTTTGAAGATCCCAGCAAAGAGAAATTCTAAATTTACAAGGGGGGGGGGTTTTTTTAAAAGTTTTTAAACCCGGAAGGTTTTAAACTTTTATTTTTTCCTTAAATTCAACCCTTTTCTTTGCCGTTTAGGACCGGCTTCCTTTAAGTCCTTTCACTCCTGTCCTTTTTCTCTGATTTGAAACCCTGAGACTTAGGACATGTGACATTGTCTTATTCTCCACTGCAGATGTGAAAGGTTAAAAATCTCACTTAGCAAACATTTACAGACGAAAGAGTGAAATAAGGATGAGCCAAAGGATAGTGGCTTTACTAATCTTAGAACGTGC
This sequence comes from Octodon degus, assembly GCF_000260255.1. NCBI lineage: Eukaryota > Metazoa > Chordata > Mammalia > Rodentia > Octodontidae > Octodon > Octodon degus. The sequence goes on along the minus strand of NW_004524632.1, from coordinate 4,899,596 downwards.
CCACCCAGATCACTGAGCACTCCAGGCTTCCAATAATGTACTATTTATAACAATACATGTTGTTTTCATTAATACATAAACTATAATTCTACCTTTGACTTCTACATTTTGTTTTAAAACAACTTAAAATCAACTTTTATCTTTGACTTTGAAAATAATTAAGAGACTAGAGGCAGCATCTGAGTATCTAGGAAGAATTAGGTAATTAGGTCAACTTATTGCCAGCCATAAAAGACACAGTGATGTCTTCTTTAATAATAAAACCAGTTGTTCCTGTCTAGTATGTTTATAATGTGAATCTTTCCAAAGTCAGTCAACTTATATCATGACAATTCTTGCTTAAAGCAAGCAAGAAAACAACTTGGAACACAAATATAAGTTTTAAATATACACTTATGCAACCTAATTTTTTCAAAATCTACTATTCAATTCCATATTAAATTCCAGGGAATAGATTTAGGAAAAATATTACTTGTTGAAGTTTACACAAAGTTAATAAAAACACACTCCAACATAACAGATTCTTATTCAGGACAGATGTTGCTGTAATTTACAAGGTATCCACAACCTTGAGTATGGGGTTCTACACAAACAGAGGCTACTTGTTATTTCGAGATGGTAGTGCAGGAAAAAAGTTATTTCCTTTCTAAATACTCTTTGGTGTTGAGGTAAACAAATGAAAAATAACAGCCTAAGCACACACGAGCAAAGCAACAGCTTAACTCATAGAAGAGGGGAGAAAAAAAATGTCTGTGGTCCAACATTTTAAACAGGGAGACTGAGAATTTAAGGTAAAATTTATTCACTGGCTTTCAGACCAGCTGCATTACTTCTACTTTATGTCTGCACTCCCACTTCACCATATTAGGAAGAGGAAAATATGTGCCCCCAAGACTCTTATGCCAAGGAAAGGATTGCAGACCGCACAGCTCAGTAAGTGAAGGAGCACGTTAGAAAAACACTTGAGCGGTTGTATATATTTGAAACTGAACTGCTAATAACGATATAAGCAGCATTAAAACTACTGCAAATTCTAAGCAGATACGAAAAGTGTTGAGTAAATTTCAACTCTCAAAACAAGACAGTGTTTTACTTACACACACACACACACACACACACACACACAGAGCTTTCCTGAAGGACTCGTGGAGGAAAGAGGATTTTGTGAGGACCCCAGGTTGAAACGATGGGGAACAGGAGTTCTGATCATCCCTGGACCAGCTGAGGCTTCTAACAGCTTCAGGTCAATCCCCAGGAGGCAATTTCAAGCATCCTTAGGGACACTGACTTAGGCAACAAGCAAACGCGCTTCGTGCTAGAATTATAGGATGCTCCTGAAATTTTTAACCGCAGAGGAGCAGTAACAGAACATGGCCCCGAATCCCTCAGTTTGCAATTCCCTAGTTCCCTGTAGGACAGTCCCCTGCACTTCAGACAGGTCGCCGGCACATCTGAAATTGACCCAGCAAAGTTTTCTGCCGGCCTTCGCTAGCTTTCAAATCCTCCCTCCTTCCTCCACTTCCCTGCTGTTCTTTCCTGGCACACAAAATATAGGCCAATGAGCAGTGGGTGGGTGAGGAGGATGTGAGAGAAAATTTTGAGAAGTTAAAAAAAAAAAAAAAAAAAAAAGGCAAGAAAGAAAGAGGAGCAACTTAACCAGGACGTGAA
>NW_004524632.1:4892443-4893548 GCF_000260255.1 Octodon degus | reverse complement strand
CTCAGCCACTGTCTCAGAGTGCCCCAGGGGTGGGGCCGGCAAGGCAGGCTCGGGAATCCAACCCTGGCCCCTGCATGTGCCTAGTCTGCTGAGCTATCTGGCCGGCCCTAGCGTCTTTGTATTTTAAACATTTTGCAGCTTTTACATTATTCATCTCATGTGAATATGTGGTTATGTGACAGTTAGAACATCTTAAAGCATGGAAAAGAGAAGGTCATTCATGGTGGTTCTGCCAAGGGAGAGGCTGTCAGGCATGAGCACGCTGCTGGCCCTGTTTCCTCTGCAATGTGGGCTGCGTGGCTGCTGAGCAGTGTCTGGAGTTAGACCTCAGCTGCCTTCCTTAATTGGCCACTTTGAAATCCAACTGTGGACCAGTTTGGGTCTCTGCTTGTTTTCATTTGTAAAGGGAGCAAATAATCCTAGAAAGCCAGCATGTACAATGTGAGCGTGTACCCCACACTTGACGTTTTGCCCATTTTACACAAAGTTATATTGTAGGGGGCTGGGGAGATGGCTCAGTAGAATAAGCGCCTGCCTGGCAAGCACAGGCCCCTGAGTTCAGTCCCTGGTACCTCAAAAACAAACAAAGTTATATTGGAATGATTTTTTCTTGGAAAATACTTTATAATAGACCTGCTAGAGGGATCAACCATAAAATATGTAGCTATTGTTAGATTCACTTTTCTTTATAATAGTGTGGAGATGACATCCTCTTGTTTTTGTTTTCAAATTCATCCTTTTGAGAGATTGTAGGTTAGAGCATCAGTAATGGTGGGCTCTTTTTTTATTTTAATTTTTTTTAATAGATTGTAAATTGAAAATAAATTGTTTACAAACATAGAGGAATATAACAATAAAAATTGTCCAAAATAAAAATGAAGAAAGAATTTACACATCAGTCATAATAGTTCATTGTGTCAAAACCAAGAAACTTATATTCGTATAACTAGAATTCTCAAAGTAGAAAGGAGTAGGCAATTAATATTTAAAGATTTAAAATTTCTGAATTTAGTTCAACTTATAATACTGCAATTCCAAGAAAAATGAACCTTTTGCACAAGAAATTCAAATAAAATCATACCAAGATACACAAAAATGAAATTGT
>NW_004524632.1:4884709-4891047 GCF_000260255.1 Octodon degus | reverse complement strand
GTGTTTATCAAAGACTTGTTTTTTTTTTTAATTTATTTATTTGTGTGTGTGTGTGTGTGTGTGTGTGTATGTGTGTGGCCAGCTCAGCCCACCAGGGGCCGGGGCTGGCTGGCATGTGGTACTGGGGGATTGAACCGCGGTCCCTGTGCTTTGCTAAGCTTGTTCTAAGTAGGTGCTTTAGACCACTGAGCCATCTCACCAGCCCCAAAGACTTCTAAATATGACAAATTTTTCATACTAAAATTTTCAGACTGTTGTATGTCATAGTTATTGCAAATTTCACCATTTTCTGCACATAATTTCAAATTTTAGCTCGTTATGTCTGTGAGTCTTTTACTTCACATTTAGTGTGTTCTTAACAGTAAAATGTTTTTTATCTGAAAGACAAACGCAGTGGTCCCTGGACTTAGGAACGCAGTTCATTCTCAAGGGCTGTAACTGAGGTTGTCAGCTGCAGGCCCAGAGTTCTCTGCGCAGCCTTCAAAGTGTTTCACACGCACACAGCCAGACCTCAGTATCCTCAGACATTGGCGTGGGGTTTCTCAGTTAACCCCCATGCAGGAAAGGATGTTGCATGCTGCTTCCAAACTGTGTAAGGTTTGTATCTGTATCTGAGACCTTCTGGAAGCACAGGCAGCTGGTACTTGGGCCATAGCTCAAGACTTCAGTTGTGAGTTAAAACTCAAATTCTGGTCATAACCCAAATTCTCCGTATAGCAGGCCAGTTATAACTCAAGGGTCCACTGTGCTTACCTTTGTTTTTCTCTGAAAACACTTTAAGTTTTGTGCTTTATTTAATTTTTCGAGTTACCTGTGTTTATTTTGAAGAAGGGTACAAATGTCCACGTCTAGATGAATCATGATGAGTTTTCTGAAACGTTTGCTTTCTACTGGGTAAACTCCACTGTGGAAGAATGGAGAATACATTGCATTTGCGATGTTTCATCTTACCAGTCTTGACCTATGTTGGTGCAGTAATGCTTTGTCAAAATACTAAAAGCAGTACCAAGTTATAAGTCCAAAAATCATGCAGTGTATGTTGTTTTGTGTTCCATAGGGTTGACATGAAGAACAACCGGTTTCGGAAAGATATGATGAAAAACGCCAGCGAGAGTAAACTTTCAAAAGAGAGGCTTCAGCAGAGACTTAAAGAAGAGTAAGTGTCCTTGTTCATGTGAGTTGCTGGGAGATGCAGTCCTGGCTGTGGGTTTGGTTTTGCTCCATCTGGCTATGGCAGCTCCTTGGTCTCATTCCTGACTTGTGACAGCAGGAGCATTGGCATGGGACACAGTGACTACACGGCAATTCTTGGGGCCCAGCAAATGTGAGGAAAATTTGAACACACAAAAAAAAACCCTGAAAATGTTACCGCCTGAGTATAATTAATAATACTGATTATATATAATATGTTGTCTCTTTTTATGCAATTTTATAATACATTTTTAGAAATTTATATATTTGGGTTCAGGTTTTTTTAAAAATCATTTTGCTATGTTTTGTTTCTGTATTTGAGTTATGTGTATTTTCCATACTATTTGAAATAAGGTAGGGGGAATGACATAGTGCCCCTGAATCTCTCACTGCATTACCTAAGATTACTGAGGTTTCCTTTCATACTCATGGTATCATTTTCTTTCTTTCTTTCTTTTTTTTTTTGGATGGTATAATTATTTCTGTTTATTTAGTTTTTCTCTCAGCAAACCTACCCTAGAATCTCTCAATTACGTCAACATAGGATCACATATACTTCAGTTCCAAAAAAGAGCAAGGTAGAAAATGGGACAGTTTAGGAAAGTGAAGCCTGTATTTCTAGACAGTGGTATGCTTTAAACTTAGTTCCACAAACATAAATGGTCAAGAGTTAACACTTTCAAATCTAGCACATAGTTGGATCTGAGAAGGTAATGGTATCATTTTCTGAGTAAATTAATAACTAAGGGCCAGTAGTTTCTTTCAGTAGTTTGAATAAGATTTGGATGTGATACCTCTTAAATCTCTTTTAATCCAGGATACTCATCTAGCTTTTGTTTCACTATGTTTTGAAGTGTTCATACCTATCGTCTTAAAGAATGTTTGTAATGCTAAGGTTTTCTGACTTTTTAAGATGGAATTCACGTAAACTTACGAATTTTATGTATTGATTTATTTTGGTTTTTTGAGTGAGGGTCTTACTGTGTACTTGAGCCAGACCTTGAACTAACTGTGTATCCCTGGATGGCCTTGAACTGCACATTTAGGGTGCTGCCTCTGCCTCAGCCCGCTGAGTGCTGGGCTCCCCGGTGTGCATGCTGCCGTGCCCAGGCCATTTTAATCACCCCAAAAGAAGATCCTGTATGCATTAGTCATTCGCTTCTGAGTTTCTCTATTTCCAGTCTGATTAGTTTTGCATTGTGGTGCTCCTTTGTCTTCTGTTGTATTTTTTCTTTCCTTTTTTGAGACAAAGTCTTGCTGTATAGTTCAGGCTGGCCTCAAACTTGTGGCCATCTTCCTGCCTCAACCTCCCGAATGCTAAACCATTTCTCGCCATCTGTATTTCTTGTGGACTGAAAAGATTAAACATTTATGTCTAGAACCTGCTACGATGATGCGTACTGTGCCACATCTTAGAAGGCACAGTGTAGAATTCTTAGCTACTCTTGTGAGCCACTGAGCGTTGAGAACCACCTGGTAGCTGTTTCGAAAGTCTTACCTTTTACGATTAATAAATGAACTGAATGAAGTTCTTTTTTATTTATTTATTCATTCATTTTTCCATTTATGTATTTGGTTCAGGGGCTTACTACACAGGTTGGACTCGTAGTGAGTGATTCTCCTGTTGTCAGCCTCCCTAGCGCTGGGATGACAGGTGTGCACCACTACGCTCAGACTTGGTCACCGGCTCAGCACGTCCTGGGGGCAGGGCTGGCGGGGGGTGTACAGGACAGGGGATCAAACTCTGATGATCCCTGCTGAATGAAGTTGTTGAGCAGTGCATGAACAGCCTTCCCCTAAGAAGTTTTTAGGCTTGCAAAATGGTGTTACTTTTCTGTTTTGGTTGTTGAAATCCCCATGTATAGATGATCTACAGGAGCCTAAAAGTTTACTAATCAGAGTCTCAGTGTTTGAGGAGGAATTAGAAATACAGGGTCATAAGTGTTGGGGCGGGGGTTCATTGGGGCCTACTGGGAGTGGAAGTCAACAGTTAGGGCTTTGGGCAGTGCTTGGCCAGAAGTTCCAAGCTGTGCAGGTTGCCTGTGGCACGAAGTCTGCGCAGTTACCGAATGGCCCTGGGTGTCTGGGTTTGTGAGCTGGTTTGCATAGTTGGAGCTTCCGTGGTTCCTCCTGCATGTCATGCTTTGTTTGGTTTGTTTTCCAAGTCACAGCATACTTTATTCACAAGTCATGGTTTTTATTCCCATTCTACATTTGATAGTGGCTGTTCTGTAGCAGTTTTTTTCCCTCTTGGAGTTTACCAACGTTGCTTCAGATTCTTGGGTTTCCCTTATTCAGCGTGTTAAAATAGAGCTGTAGGTCTTCGCTCAGGTGTGCCTTGTAGCTGGCTCCTGCGTTTGTGTTTCCTGTCTTTCTGGTTCAAGGTGTCCGTTCCTTTGCCTGTGTCAGCCTGTTTTTCCAGGAACCCTAGCTCCTTTTTTTTTCCCCTAGCTCCTTTTAATAGGAATACCTTAATATTTGGTGGGGTTATTGATACAGAAATTCTTCCACTTTTGGTCTCTTTGAAAGTTGAGTAGACTCAGGAAATATATGCCTGTTTGAAAAGAATGATTTTTATGTTTATACTTTCAAACTTAAAAAAAAATTAATTTAAAAAATGTTTTAAAGTGGTTTTTTTTTTTTCCTTTACTTTAGCAGTTTTTAATTAAAAGTTGCACAGAGGAGGACTTACTCCTGCATCTCCTCAATCGTTTCTTCCTTGTATTTGCCCTTTTTGTTTCCTACTTGGCGACATGTGGCTTTCCAGGGTGCATGCCCACGTGGATAGCTGTGCCGTTTGCCTTTCCCCACTGCCCCGTTCAGTGTAGATGACATACTTCTTCCTGTAAACCTGGACTACTTTGCCGAGCTGCTGGCCTTTACGGTGTCCTCGCGCAGCCTGAGCTTCATCATCCTTTCAGATGGGCGTAGAGTGAACGTTGTATTTCTGTCTCAGCTCTTTGGAAAGAGAAAACATAATTTTCCTGTGAATGTGGGAAGGCTCATTGAAACGCCTTTTACAGTTTTTGCTTCGGTCCGAAGGCATAAAAGGATTAACTTGATTTTGGCAGGCAGGCGCTTGTGCTGCTGTGCTATGTTTCCAGCCCCCGGAAAGCCTTTCAGTGGGCTAAAATGGCCCGCTGCAACTCGCTGAAGTGTTTGTTTTTCTACATTTGTAGAGATTCATGTTATTGTCATCCCTTTTTTTTTTTTTTTTTTTTTTTACTTTAAATATTTTTTTTACCTTAATGGTTTTCAGTTTGTTTCTGAAGTGAGTTGCGGGGCTTATAGTCTCACATAACAACTCTGATCTTCCATGTATGATTTTTTTTTTTTTTTTTTTTTTTTTTTTTTTTTTTTGGTATGGGCACTTGAACTCAGCCTCATGCATCATACATTTTAACAGAAAGTAGGTTTATTGACATGAAATCCACCTTTTAAGAGTCATTGCGGTAATGTTACATACATATAGTCAGCAACGCCATAATCAAGATAGGGCAGTCAGTTGCCATTACTACTACTTTTAAAAATGTGTAGTATATTACTTTTGCTTGTGTTTTTTGTGTTGTTTATTTTGTCTTTATGAGGCAGAGTTTTGATATGCGATTCAGGCTGGCCTTGAACTCACTTTGTAGCTCAGGCTGGCCTTGAGCTTGCAGCAGTCCTCCTGCCTCAGCCTCCCAAGTGCTGGTTTTGTAGGCATGTGCCACCATACCCAGCCATCGTATCCCTTTTGTAGTCTGCTCTCTCTGCTCTGTTTTTACCCCTTTTAGCCTCTGACAAGCACTGATCTGTTTCCTGCAGTTGTAGATTTGCCTTTTACAGAATGTTATACAAACGAAATCATACAATGTGTAGTCTCTATCTGTGACACCCATTTGGTGACTATTATTTCAGTTGTATTTTTCAGCTTTAGAAGATCTTTTCAACTTAAAACATTTTTGTTTTAATTTCCCATTTATTATGTCCGTACTACCTTCAAGAACTTAGATCTATTTGTTAGCTTTTTTAAAGTTTCTGTGTGCCAATCTGTCATGTTTGTGATTTTTCTTTTTGCTGGTTTTTCTTCTGTTACAAGTTCATGTTTTTCTGCTTCTATGCATGTCTAGGTATTTGATCAAATTCTGGGGAATGTTCCTTTTTTGTCTCTTGGCAGTCAGTTGACTTGAATATGTTTGGTCCCTTAAAGACGTGTTCTCGGCAGGTCTGTAGTACAGTCTTTTAGGCTGACTTAGGTCCACTGCTAAGGTTGGCCATGCTGAAGTCTCGGCTGCTTGCCCTGAGTGCCTGGGCTTTGGTGTTGTGTGTCTGCCAGCTCCTTTGGTAGTTCTTTGCCCAACCTCATGGAGTCACATCCCAGCAACGTGTAGCTAAACGCTCAGCAGAATTGTCATCGGATTCTGTACTGGTTTCTGGAGCTCTTTCTCTCCCTCCTCTACAGTATATCCTTTTCCAAGCCTGTTCTTTTTCTTGGTTGTCAGGGCCTTTTTATAAATGCTGCCAGGGAAAGTGCTTGGTGGCGCTAGGGTACATCATGTCCATGTCCCTTTCCTCGGGAATCAGTCCTTTGCTCCCTGTTGTTTGATTTCTGAAAATAGTTGTTTCATACATTTTGTCCAGTTTTCTGGTTATGTATGGCCAGTGGACTTAGTTTGGTAGGCTAGTTGGCACTTCTGCATTAAAAATTTAAGGGGCTGGGGAGATGGCTGAGCGGCGTAAGCTATCTGGCAAGCACAAGGACCTGGGTTTGATCCCTGATGCTGCATACCATACTGGCCCTGGAACCCTGGTGTGCTGTGTAGACCACTGAAACTGGGCGTGGTGGCATTGGTCTGTAATCCCAGTACTGGGGAGGCTGATACAGGAAGATCATTATGAGTCCTCGATGTGTAGGGAGACCCTGTGCCAAATAAATTAACAAATAAATAGATTCAAAACAATTTAAAATGGCTCCTTGCCCTCCTCAGCTGCCAGTCCTTTGGAACACATCTATCATCTGTCCTACCTCCTCCACCCTTCATGGTACTGGGTTATGAAATAGGCCTTGTGTGCTTGCTAGGCAAGTGCTTACTCACTGAGCTAAATCCTAGTCCTCTTTGTTTTGAGACAGGGTCTTCCTGAGTTGTTCAGTCTGGGTTTTTTTTTTT
>NW_004524632.1:4882499-4884609 GCF_000260255.1 Octodon degus | reverse complement strand
TTCCTCCACTTCCCTGCTGTTCTTTCCTGGCACACAAAATATAGGCCAATGAGCAGTGGGTGGGTGAGGAGGATGTGAGAGAAAATTTTGAGAAGATAAAAAAAAAAAAAAAAAAAAAAAGGCAGAAAGAAAGAGGAGCAACTTAACCAGGACGTGAATGAGACTGCGGGGCTAATAATAAAGGCAAACAAGCAACAAATGCACAAGGGGCTTTCCGGAGCCGCAGCGAGCGAGCGAGCGAGCGGGGCTCGGAGGGGTTTCAGGCAGAGGCCGGACTACCTACCACTTGCCAGAGGCTGCAGAGGGGCGGCTGCTTTGGCTGGGTGACCTCTAATGTCTCTTCCGACTCTGAAACGTCAGGATTTTTATTTCACAACACAGAAGGCTGTGGTCGCGCAGCCCTCGGCGGGCAGCCCGCTGCCCAGGCACCACTCCCACCTCGGCCTCCCACACGTGCCCACCCCGCCCCCTTTCAGGATTCCCACCTCCACGTGCAAAATGCCTCGCGGCACGGGCCCCCGCGCGAGCGACAGCCCGCCCGGCAGGGCACCCCAACTCTGCCCACTCCCTATCCCCGCTCCCAGAGAAGTCACTCCACTTTCCCACCCTGGGCGGCTAAAAAAGGAAAAGTCTCGGAGAGTCTTTCTCCTTAGCCAGAGCGGGGGTGGGGGGACACCGAGAAAAACTTTCTGCTCCATTTTTTTTTTTCCTCCCCTCACAGAGGAGAAGGGGGGGTAGCGAGAGACCCTGACGAGTTCGGGGCTGGGGAGGTGGGTGGGGGGAGGGGAGCCCCTGAATCGTTAACGGCCAGTAGGGGGAGGGGGTTCCGGAGGTGGAGGGGGCGTGAGATGGAGAAGCAGGCCCGGGAGCGGGGTCAGGGAGCCGCGGGGTTCCTGGGGTCAGGGAGCCGCAGGCGTCCCCCCCATCCCCCGCCTGGCACACAAAGCGGCTGCCGCGCTCGGGTCTCACCAGATCCTTTGTGTTTTCCATCAGGGCCTCATGGGTAGGGGTTGTCCGTGCTCCCCGAGCCCGCGGCGCCCCCTCCCCGAGCGGGGGGCAGGCGCCTCTCCCCGGGACTGCGGCGACTATAGGGGTGCCCCGGTATGGCTCAGACCGGTGGCAGCTGCAGCAGCCCCCGGATTTCCCCCCTTTAACTCGGGTGGCCCCAGGATATCAACAACATTAGCATAGCCCTCCCTCCCCAACGCGCCTGCGCCGTGACCCGCGCCCCGATTGGCCCACTTCCCTACATACCCTCCTCTCTCTCCTCCAGCGTGGGACCCTCTGCAGGCTCCGTACGCTACGGACCGTACCAAGACGAAGGGAGGAGAAGGGAGCTGGGGCTCGGGGTAAGCCGAGTAGGTAAAAAGTCACAAGGAGGAGAAGACGTCTCCCTTCAGTCACCACCGTCTGTAGTTTGGCTTTCCGGCGGTCCCCCTCGATGAGTTGCGGCTGCGAACTTATGTTGGTAAAATTTTCCACTCCAGTCACGCCGCTGCCCCCTACACCCGGAAGATCGGCTTTCCCTGAGGAACTCCCACACGGGGAGGGGTCGGCGGGGGGAGTGGGAGTGACGTAGAGCGTGAGTATTGGTCACGTGGCCAGAAGCTGCGCAGACTCCTTCCGGCCTCTGGCGGCTTCAGTGGCGGCGGCGAGCAAGGCTTCCGGGCGCAAGCGCAGTGAGGCTCCACGTGAGCGCCTGCGTTTCTTCTCAAACCCAACGATGCCTCCCGAACGGAGGAGCCGAACGAAACTGCACCGGAGAGCTGGCGCGAGGCGGGGCCCGAAGACCCTGACGAAGCCGGTCCGAAGATCCAGAGCGGGGACGGGCGGGCCGCCCCGAAATGCTGCCCCTTCATCCCAGGGGACGCTGCCAGCCCGGCAGAGCGCGGCGGCCGCTGCGATCCCAGTCGCGACGGCGACGGCGACGGCGGAGGAGAGACAGCTCCGGCTGCGGAACCGCCTGACGCTGGAGGAGGACAAACCGGCCGTGGAGCGGTGCCTGGAGGAGCTGGTGTTCGGCGATGCCGAGGACGACGAGGACGCGCTGCTGCGGCGGCTGCGGGGCGCGCGGGTGAGGGAGGCCTCCGCGCGGGCCGGGCGCGCTCGG
>NW_004524632.1:4872536-4872994 GCF_000260255.1 Octodon degus | reverse complement strand
GTGGTGCTGGGGGATTGAACCGCGGTCCCTGTGCTTTGCTAAGCTTGTTCTAAGTAGGTGCTTTAGACCACTGAGCCATCTCACCAGCCCAACTTCTATTCTTAATGGTAGTAACTTCTCTGGAAGAGGTTCTTTCATACTCTGAGGGTGCTCTAACCTGTTTTTAAATGTGTCGAGCTTTGTGAATATAAATGGTTATCACAACTTCTCGTTTTTTAATGCTTTTGCTTAGATTCCAGCATGCCATGGGGGGAGTACCAACCTGGGCAGAGACGAGTAAACGGAAGACATCTTCGGAGGGTGAGTGTTGGTGGCTCAGGTGTTAAAGTTAGTAAATATGCCCGCTTGCCTGTTCTTTGTGTTTTCTTAGGCTCCTTAAAGCTGTCTCAAATTAAAAAAAAAAAAAAAAATTCAGTTTACCTTTTTTTTTTTACTTTTTTTAAAATTTAATTTTATTT
>NW_004524632.1:4871386-4872436 GCF_000260255.1 Octodon degus | reverse complement strand
CCTGCGGCGGCGAGCTCCAGGTGGGCGGGAGCCGCGAACGCGGGCGCCGAGGGGCCGCGCGCTCTCCGCCTCGGCGCCGGACCGTGCTCGCCGCGAGGGCGGAGATTGCGCTTTCTCCGCCCCGAGGGGCAGCTGCGCCTCGGAGCCAGCGGGCGCTCAGTTCACTTTGTTCCGCGAATTGTAGTCGCGAGCATCTGCCGCTGCTCGACTCCTCTGCTGTGCTCAGCCCGAGCTCGGCCGGGTCGTTGGATCACCTGCGCCTTTCCTCCTTGTGATTCCAGGGTTCCATTCCTCCTTGTGATTCCAGGGTTCCATCTCGTAGATGTTGGGGCATCTGCGTTTTAAGAATATTTCCGCGTGATCACGGCGCAAACCAGCTTTGGAGAATGATCGTGTACGCGTCTGTATTACAATAGCAGGTGTTTGGATGCCACACGCTTCCTGGCAACAGCAAACCCAGCGTGATTAGAATTTTGCGGTCTTACTCCTTCTCGTGCCTGGTTTTCGTCCGGGATAGGAATGCCCAGGCTTTGTTTTAGGCACTGGAAGCAGCGTAGCAATGGACTGAACTAACTTCCTCAAGCTTGTGTAACTAATAGCGGCAGAGTCAGTAACGGAGGAAACTAAAATCGAGTATGTTGGTAACAAAGACTGAAAATAAAAAGCGGAAACCATTTGGGAAAGGGAAATTGGACGCATAGAGGCGGGCTGGGAAGTGTTAGATAGGATGGGAAGCTTTCCTGAGCTTTAGCGCTTAGCGTTCACTGGATCAGTTTTTCCTTAGCAGGTTATCTGATGGTTCCCCAACCCTCTTTGCTCTGCGGAAGGAACCCAGGGTCTCCCCACTGAGCTACTTCGAAGGCCCATTTCTTACTTTCTTTTGAAATTGGGCTCGTTAAATTGTCCAATCTGGGCTTGAGCTTTGGATCTTCTTGGGCCATTGCTGTCCTATGGGATAGGGAACGCAAGAGATCGCTGTAAGGGGATTTTTATGGTCTGTGTTAGGTTTGATAGTGTGGTACAAAATTTTAGAGATTGGGGACAAGAACA
>NW_004524632.1:4857970-4861101 GCF_000260255.1 Octodon degus | reverse complement strand
TTTTTTTTTTACTTTTTTTAAAATTTAATTTTATTTTATTTTGAAGAGTAAGCAGAAATGAATAGAAAAAAGTTAGAAACAGGCTGACATAACAAAACATGTTACTGCCCCACCTCCCAGGACGCACTGAGCCAGCAATTGAGACTGGGCGTGCTGGTGTGCTGGTAATCCCAGCTCTTGGGAGGCTGTAAACAGGTGGATCACTACCAGTCCGATCTAGTAGTGAGACCCTGGACACCCTATAACCCTTCCCTAAAAGTACAAAAAACCCCACAAAACAACAACAACAAAATATATATGTTACAGATTTTCAAAACAGGAACAGTTTACCCTTTTTCTGAGGGAAGTTTTTAAATCATGAGTGGCTTATTTAACACCAAGTGAGCATACCTAACCAAAGGAGCATGTGAAATGCTCCAGTTCCTAAAACTGTTTAAACACCAGAATGACACTGAAGCGAAAAATTAGATTTTGTGAAATGTTGTTTCTTGTACAATATTATTATATTGTTTTTATCTTTAATAGACTTTTTTTTTTTTTTTTTTAATTTTAGTAAGGGTCTACAGGGTATGCAGGGTCTCGACTTGTAGTGATCCACCTGTGTTCAGCCTCCCACCAGGTGCAGGCCACCACGCCGTCTCAATTGCTGTCTCAATTGCTGTCTCAGCTTGCCCTGGGGGCGAGGCCAGCATGGCAGGCCAGGGATTGAACCTCTGACCCCTGTGTCTGCCTAAGCAGGCTCTTTAATCTGCTGGGCTATTTGGCTGGCACTATTAATGGATTTTTTTGAAATATGGTCTCAGTGTGTGGCCCAGGATGCGCTCACAGTTATGAGGCGGCCCTCCTGCATAAAGTATATTACCTATCATAGAAAGTTGTGTTTATAGGATCACAGCATTTTAAGTCCACGTGATTATAAAGTCCTGTTGATGCAGAAAACCCCCTTAGCTCTGGGAGCTTAATCAAATCAAAGTTACTTAATTAACTAATTTTTTTATTTGTCACAGGGTCTCCCTAAGCAATTCAGACTCATAGTGATCCTCCTGTCTCAGCCTCCCCAGTGCTGGGATTATAGGTGTGCACCGCCCCACCTGGTTTTGCGGTTGGCACATTGACCGTATGTTCCAGGGCTGGCATGGCATGAGGTTCCGGGGATCGAACTCAGGACTTAGCCGTTGGCGGCTGGAGCTTAGACCACTGAGCTATCTCTCCAGCCCAGAAATTATTTTCTTATTCATGTAAATTGAGCTATGAGAAGGTGATGATGCTTTATTTCAGGGACCCGAGTTGGTAAGGGTCTGCCATCCTTGGGTTGGATCTTCCAGAGTTGCCCAGGATGTTGACATCATTTGGCTTATAGGGAAAAAGAGGGCCTTACCCAAAGGAACAGTATTGGCCTCACCTGGAAGTGGTTTATGATACTTAATCCTCTGTCTTATTAAACAGAACTCAGTCATGAGCCCACATTAACTACAGGGGATACTGGGAAGTATGGTTTGGCTGTGTGACCAGGGGAAAAAGGAAATGGCGAAGTTACTGTCTGGGATATGCGAGTCTATCTTCACTTGTGTGAGGGGTTGGGGGTTGGGATGGGGTCTCACCATGGAGATCAGGCTGGTCTTGAACACACTGTGTAGCCTAGCCTGGCTTTGAACTCATGACAATCCTCCTGCCTCAGCTTCGGAGTGCTGGGATTGCAGCTGTGCACCACCACATCCACTTGTACCTTCATTTTCACAGATGAGGGAGCAACTTGCCCAGAGTAGACAGGCAGAATGAGGATGAGAGCCCAGCTTCACAGTTGTCTTTGATGAGTTTTTAGTCTCTAAATACTTGAGTTTCTTTTAGAAGGAAGTAATTGTTTAAACAGAACCACAGAACAAACATCATATATCACCAGAAATCAGGAGTATGGGGTGTTTCGTTGTTACTGTTGTTTCAGTTGGTGCCCCTGCCCCAGTCATCCTGGCTCTCGTTCTCCTTAGGGTCATGGTGCTTTTCAGTCTTGACCTCTTTGCTAAATTCAGAAATGTTTGCTTTTATCCTGTGAAATACTGTTTCTTTTTTAGTCTTCCTTTCTTTCTAGTATACTAAGGTGCATATTTGTTAAACGTGTTTAATTTGTTTTGTGTTTTCTGTTTTTTTAATCTCTGTACTTTAGGCATCTCCCCCCTCCCCCAATTTTCTAGACCCTTGATTGACTTTCTGCACCAGTTTTGATACACTGTTAAAGTCATCCATTGGGGGCTAAATTTTAATTGCAATTTTTTTTTTTTTTCACTTTGTAGGAATACATTTGCTTTTCTATTCTGGTTCTTGGGTTCAATTCTGAATCTTGTGTCATTCTTACACATAGTAAACTGTTTTAAAATTTTTGTCTGATGTAATCTCACTATTCCTGTAGGGACTGTTTTTCCTTTTGGGTTTTAGTTATTTTATTTAGTAGTGCAGATTAATTACATCTGGGATGGTGGTTTGTGTGCTTGTTCCTGGTAGGGTGCTAGGTAGAGGCACTAAAAACCCTAGAGCATCCGCTGGTGAGAAATTAGGAAGATTCAATTGGGGTTCAGTTCTTGAAAGACTTTCTTCTAATATATTCTGTCCCTAATCCTACCCATAACATTTTGTAGTCGCAGTTCAAAGCCTGGTAGCTTAAGAAGCTTCCAACTTTATAGCATTGGGTTTTCCTTCGTAGTCCTCTAAGTGTCTTACGAAGTCTGCTCAGCTTCTCAGGTCCTCCTGTGAGAAGCGTCTGTCATGTCCAGGGGAGAAGCAGCCCTTAAAGCTCTTTGAAGTCTTGACATGCAGTTTGCTGACACTGATCTTTCAATAGCTGGCATTTTAGAAAGAGGGTCTCACTATTTTTATTTATTTAATTTATGTATTTTTACTTATTTACAAGATCCTGTACCAAATAAATTTCTTTTTTATGTGTTTTTAAGCTAGATATTAATGATTTTGAGCTAGATATTAGTGAGCCCAATTCACAAGAATTGGGTTCTTTTTAAATGAGGTATCTTTTATTTTATTTTATTTTATTTTATTTTTTCCACAATTTTATTGAGAAACAAATAGCAATGAGACAGTTTCAAACCAAATTGGTAGGACAGTTTCAATAATTAACACATTGC
>NW_004524632.1:4853727-4857510 GCF_000260255.1 Octodon degus | reverse complement strand
GATATAGAAGACCTCAGATTGGAAATGAAAAAAGAAATCCCTGAATTAATAACATCTGCAGTAGAGAATCAAATGCAGAAACATAAGAAGCAACCCAGTGCCCACCCAGAACAAGTGCAGAGGACACTAGCTCGGCTCAAATGCATGAATCAAGAGCGTCAATAGTAGAAAAGCAACAGCAGAAAGATAGAGAGGAAATCAGAGCGCAATTCTTTTCTGAGATATCCTATTTACAAACTCCATTAGAAAGAGATACCTGGTTTTATTTGAATTTTATTTCACTTTGTCTTTAGTCACAAACTATGTATATTAGTCTGTCCAGAGTTAAGCTTTGATCTTCAACTTTATGTAATTGCTGTGTGATCTTCTTTCCTTTAAATATATTTTGTTGTTTTGCTTTTACCAAAGATTGGAAGACTGGGAGGGTATGAGACATTGGGAATTTGGAAGTTTAGAGTATGTAAAGGGGTATCTCCTTGATTCTAAAGATCAGTCTGTGGGTTTGTTTGACTTAGATGAAAGTGAAGAGGATGAAGATGATTTGTTGCACAGGACTGGGAATTTCTTGTCCACATCATCTTCTCTCCCAAGAGGAATCTTGAAGGTGAGAATCCTTGAAGTTAGGATCTGTCCAGTTACTTCTGTATTTCTCAGTTACAGATGTAACTAGGATTCCTGATTTGTGTGGGATTAAATGTGCTTGCTGTTATTTTGCCTTAGTAAATATTTATGCTTCTCCTTTCTTTTGTAAAAATAATTGAGTTATGTCCCCCCTTAACTCTAGAGATAAATACTTGATTTCTCCTCGTTGTGACTGGTAGCAGCCTTGGCCCTGCTCCTGTCATCTCTCCTGGCCTTTTGTAGTGGCTCTGTGATTAGTACCTGGAGAGAGATTTTAGTGATAAAATAGCAGGCCAAGTCACTTTTCAGTGCTTTCTAAAATCTTTTGAGTTTGTATTGTAGTCTGCAATGCCTTTGGTCTGGCTTCTACCCATGTCCTCCGCTTTCTCAGACTACTGTCTTCCCGACTCAAGCTCCACAGGCCTTCTGTGTCTTGAACATTTGGGTCCTCTCTTGTCTTTGGACTTTTCTGCCCTCTCTTCTTTTCGCCTGTCTGCTTCAAGCACTGCTAGTGACTAGCTTATTTTCCTGCTCAAAAGGCACCTTAGAAAGGACTTTATCTAAAGTGCTCTGCGTTGTCTGCTCTCTCACTCATCACGGTGTCTAGCTGGTTCACTGTGGTAACCAAGTGCCTGTCCAGCACAGTGCTTCAGTTCAATACCTGTGCACTTGACAGATCTCTGTATGACATTTTCCTCTGCTATAAGATGGTGTATATATTTTGAAGGGGCAGGAGAACTATTATAGTAAATTATTAGCAGATAGAGTGATTGTGTCCTTCCTTCCCTCTTGAGTACATTTTTTTCAGGGCTTCATGGCGTAAATTCACTGGCATTGGAAATGTGGTTCACATAAAAATTTAACTTCAGTAGTTTCAAATAATACATGCATATAATGCTTGCTTTTTTTAAAATTGAATTTTAATGTAGATAGGAAACTTGTAAAAGCAAAAGAAATAACTGAAAATATTCCAAGTGATGCCTGGTGTCATCACCACTCGAAACGAGCCGTGGTGCACCTTGAGAGAACATCAACAACCTGTGCCCTGTTAGAGCCGTAGGGACAGCCACACGGCCTCTTGTACTTGGCTGGCAATGAAGAGCCGCCAGAGAAAGTGTAGGAAGTCACAGAGGGAAAGTCTTGTGACTGACTTGGGTAGATTCCGGGAAGTGACTGTTCCGGTGCTCTAAGAATGCTTAATAAATCTGGACCTGAAGAGGTAGAGAGGGCCTTGGAGGTTTAGTCCTTCCAGTTGCAAGATGGTAAAGGTGGATTCTACAATTATAGAGGGACTTGCTAGCTGGTGCCACCATAGTTATCATTCCAGTTTTTCTGTTAGCATCTGTGATATTTTTTTCTTCATGCTCTAAATGATGTTGATCCATTTGCACTGATGAACCTCCAGCTTTGTTTTCCATAGATGAAGAACTGCCAGCATGCTAACGCCGAGAGGCCTACCACTGCCCAGATCTCGTCGGTCCAGTTCCATCCCTGTGCCCAGGTTGTGATGGTTGCTGGCTTGGATAACGCCTTTTCACTGTTTCAGGTATGCATTTTTAAAGGAAGACTTGCATTGACATTGTTCACTGCCAAAATAAGAGCTCATGGAGATGACTGACAGAAATAATTTGTACTTTCTTACAGGTTGATGGCAAAACAAACCCTAAAATCCAGAGCATCTATTTGGAAAAGTTTCCAATCTTCAAAGCTTGTTTTAGTGCTAATGGGGAGCAGGTTTTAGCCACGAGCACTCACAGCAAGGTTCTGTATGTCTATGACATGCTAGCTGGGAAGTTAATTCCTGTGCATCAAGTGAGAGGTAAGGTTTCTGCTGAGTGCGCGTCTGTTACCCTGTTCTCCACAGCCTGAGTTCATGTCAGGGTTGGTGAACCTTTAAGAGCTTTCATTGCTAGCAAACATCCTGGTGCCGCAGGTTTGCCTCCATCCATTCATGTGTTACAACACTTGTCACCCCAGAGGCTTCTTAGTTACAGCATTTGGAAGATGTGATTGTGTTGGGTGAAATATGTATCAATGAAAGCTGTAAATGTTCTTACTGTGTGCTTATTTGGAAAGACCATGCATTTGCGAATACACGATCCTCTAGATCAGAGAAGCAGTTTGGCAGATACGCAGCTGTAAATTATGGTTGGGGCAGCAGGAAAGGGATGGGCCAGGGAGCTGGAAGACCTGCGCTCTCCACCACCTTGGGGCGTTTCGCCTCTCGTAGATGCTTTCTGACTCTGGTGTTCCTTGTAATAAACTTCAGTTCGTACTTGAAAGAAAGCAGGCACAGTTGTGGAGGAATGGAAGTACTGTATTTTAAAGAAAGGACTCTTTTCCATGAGGCGCAGATTGATTTACCTTCTACCTGTCCGTCTCTTCCCTGTTACCCCAAACACATGAAACCTTCATGGTTCTTTTGGGAACTGTAGCCACTGTAGTGAGGTGGCTGGGGTGGTTGTAAATCTTGGCATGCGTCCTTGTCGGTCTCCTGTTCACCTGCACGTGTGGCTGTGCAGACAGGTGAGGACTGTGGCACGGGGACTATGGCTCGCCATATTCCTGCTGGCAGGGGCCTGTACACGGGGCCAACTGCGGAACACTGGTAATGTCAGTTTTCAGAGTTTCTGTTCTTCTCGTTCATGAGTTCCCTCATACCGCTTATGTTCTCCAAGAAATTTCCTGGTTTATCAAAGTGGTGCAAGTGATGTGTGAAGAATGGAGAATTGTGCAAATGGTCCATTCTGCTAACATTCCAGGTTTTTACAATTGGGTTTAGAGATGGTCTGTAGAAGGAGGAACATTTTCATGGTGGGGACAAGGCACTGGTGTTTTTCTAAAACCTTTTTCTGTAGTCAGTATTTTCAATTAGCCACCTACATTAAAATTACGTTTTTGAGCAGGCAGGTGTAAATTGGTGGGTAGTGAAAGGCTCTTTGCCCTTAGGCCACCTTCATCCCGTTCCCAGAGGCAGCCAGCTGTACACATTTTTTTTTTTAAAGCCAGGCTCTTGATGTGTAATTCTGACTGGCTTTTAACTCACTTTGTAGCCCAAGCTGGCTGGCCTTGAATTCCAGCAGTCTCTTGGCCTCAGCCTCTGGGGTGCTGACATGTTTCACCATTCTTGACATAAGTTCTACCCAATGTTTTTTTTTTTTT
>NW_004524632.1:4841072-4852952 GCF_000260255.1 Octodon degus | reverse complement strand
TGAGAGGTTTGAAAGAAAGAATAGTGAGGAGCTTTGAGGTCTCCCCAGATGGCTCCTTCTTGCTTATCAACGGCATAGCTGGCTATTCACATTTGCTGTCAATGAAGGTGACTTACTAGTTGTTGTTCGTCTTGAGTTAGACCAAGTGTAAGGAGAGTGTGTTCCAACTCAGTGTGTCCTTGGAACTTTGGCTCAAGGCCTGGTGCTCATGAGGACCTTCGGGTGGAGTTGCGCGCAGCTGGGGGGAGCTTTCCACTGTCGAGCAGTAGCGTCACGTAGGTTGTGGAACATGAAGAGCTAGCCTCTCTGGCTCTGTACAGTGTGATTCTTCCTGAGCCACATGGTAATTGACGAGTCATGTTGGTTCTTGCAGACCAAGGAGCTGATTGGTAGCATGAAGATTAATGGAACAGTTTCAGCGTCCACATTTACTTCAGATAGTAAGAAAATATACACCTATTCTGGTAAGTGACTGGCAAGAGAGGAGCTTTGGAGCTTTGAAATGTGTGGCTGTTTGACATTTAATCAAAAGCTGCTGTCGGTTTTCTTGTTTTAGTAAGAATATCAAATTTAGGGTTTTTTTTTCTTGGAGACAGGCTGTCAGTCTGTGGTCCAGGCTGGCCTTGAGTTCACCTTGTAGCCCAGGCTGGTCTTGAATTCAAAACTATCCTCCTGCCACAGCCTCCTGAGTGCTGGGGTTATAGGTGTATGCTACCACGCCTGGCTTTAGTTTTTTATTTTTAATTTTTTAAACTTATTTTTGAGTATTTATGGCATGTTTATTAGTGACGGCAAAAAACTGGAAGCAGCCCATCTCTTCTTTTGCAAGAGAAGATGACCCAACAAATTATGACATACTCGCTGCATTTCTCAAATTCATTTTGTCGGGCCGGGGAGATGGCTCAGTGGAATAAGCGCTTCCCTGGCAAGCGCAAGGGCGCCTGAGTTCAATCCCCGGTTTCGCAAAAAAAAAAAAAAAAAAAAAATCATTTTATTGCCATTTGCTTTCTCATGCACTGACTGGTAATTGTGAATGGCTGGCTTTAACCTGCAGTGTTCAACCTGCACATTCTAGCCTGGAAAGTTTTTTCAAGGAATTGCTTAAGACAGTGAAATTCTCCAAATTCTCCGTGGGAGAATAGGAGTACGCTCTCCTGTGGGGTGGAGCAGTGTCCATGGGAGAGGAAGGCTGAACAATGAGAAGGTGCATTTGTGGGGCTGTAGGGTCATTTCCTGACTTGGCGCATTGTGTAGGGACACAGTGATCGTGCTATAAGCAAGAGGAGGGAATAAGGACTGATTTGGGCAGGTAGATGGCCATTCCAGTGTGGAAGTACACATTGGCTCCTCAGATTTAGGATCTTTTGTCTTCCCTTTGTAATTCTTTGTAAAATTTATAATTTTCCCAGAATTATTTGTATTTATTATTCACATTTAGCATTTATTATCGTTTAAATGTCTTAGTAATAGTTCTTTCACTTTCTCTTCTATTATCCAAAATTTGCTGAGTCACCTAGCCTTATGTATTAGGCACTCTAATGCCTGTTGATAGATGGCTTTTTTCCCTTCACGTTTTTATGTTAGTAATTTATGGGTAAACTATTGAAGCTTTTTGTAGCTCTTTCTAAAAGCTCAACTCAGACTTGCTGATCTCTTTCATGCTAAAGCTATTGATGGTGGGTTTTTTTTTTTCCCCCGTTTTTAGGACAGGGTCTACAGGGTCTCACTACGTAGATCAGACTCGGATTCTCCTGTGTTCAGCCTCCCAAGCACTGGTATTACAGGCGCGCACCACCACACCCAGTCTCAGTCACCCCTCAGTGTGCCCTGGGGGTGGGGCCGGCACTGGCACTGCAGGCCAGGGATCGAACCCTGGCTGCTGTGCTCTCCCTAAGCAGGCACTTTAGTCCACTGAGCTATCAGGTCGGCCCTTGATGGTGTTTTTAATGACTGACAGATGCACTTTTCTGTGTACATAAGTGTGGATAACAAACACTTTCCATCCAGTTTTCTAGGAGCAAAAGAGTTGTAAGTATATTTGTAGTCCTTTGTGTTATGCAAGAGGACTAAGAACGTTCAGTTTTCTTGCATTTCATGTTTAAAGCAAAACTAACCAAACCCTCATTTGGCTTTTTCATTCAGGGGATGGAGAAGTTTATGTTTGGGATGTGAACTCTAGGAGATGCCTTAACCGGTTTGTTGATGAGGGCAGTTTACGTGGATTAAGCATCGCCACGTCGAGGAATGGACAGTATGTGGCCTGTGGGTGAGTAAGCGGATTTGTGAAGCCAGAAGCACCGAGTGGTCCAGGAATTAAAAAAGTAGGTGCTGCACAAATAGTCGTTTGCAGTCTACCTGGTAGTGTGAAACCAATCAATCTGGAGAGCCTCGTGCTTTATATTTTTTTGACGCAGTGCTTAATAATACTAATGGCAGTTTCTCTGCTCCATAGCAAAGAAAATACTGCACTAGCTTAAATCATTGTGCATTTTCCTAGATTTGAAATATCCATTGATCACACAAATTTTTCTATGTTTAGCTTCTTGCCATTAATGAAGTGGTAAAGTCACCTTCAATTTTAATTCTGAAAGATAGTTGTAGTTTTTTGTCTGGCTAGGTGTTACAAAAACCAAATTGTTTTTATTCCTGTCAGTACCATTTGTAATACTGTAGAAACTTAAAAATATTACATAAGACATGTTCTTGTATTTATTACTATAAAAAGTGATTATTGCACTGGGGGAAAATGGTTTTATTCTGCTTGATTCAAAAATGCAGTGAGGGAGGAGAGGCATTGGATACATAGCGGTAGTTCCACAGTAATTTACCAAGCCACTGGAATTCCATAACAAGAAGAAGCAACTGTAATTCCATGATCTTGAGGGAGTTTTTGTATTTTTAAATGACTCTCTTAGACCAAACATGATTGAGCTGTGGAGATTTCAGTGGAGTCTTTTTTAGGGTGGCGGTCCAGTGGGTCTTCCTGTCCAGAGACATTACATATTCCCCATTCTATTTTCATTCCTTCAAAGTTAAAAAGTTGAAAAAACTTCCACTGCCATTTGGAAATCGGTACGCAAGCTACTTTGGGTCTGGAGAGGAAAGGCAACTAGGAGGCTG
The DNA here is from genome assembly GCF_000260255.1 of Octodon degus. NCBI lineage: Eukaryota > Metazoa > Chordata > Mammalia > Rodentia > Octodontidae > Octodon > Octodon degus. The sequence goes on along the minus strand of NW_004524632.1, from coordinate 4,849,832 downwards.
TGGGATGTGGAGACCAGGCCAGCCTCTGTGGCTGCGCCTCAGGCAGTTGCATAGTGACAGAAGACTGGTGTCCTAGAGCCTGGATCAAGGACCCTGCCTTTGCTTTGCTACCCAAGGTCACCGTTTGCCCAACTGCAGAAGGGTGTGTTCAGCATGAGTCGTGAGCCCTGGAGCAGCAGTTCATGGTTAGCAGGTCTGCTGAGGAAGTGCCCCCTTAACATGTGCACGACAGGGCTGTACCTCGTGGTGTGTCTCGCGGGCGGGCTGCTTGAGCCGCTGTAGTATGTGCAAACTGTCCAATCAAGTGGCTTTTTATTAATTTTACTAGTGTAAAGACTGATACACGTGACTGGATCTGTTTGTACCACTAGTGGTACTAGCTGCCTGGTCAGGCAGTCATGCATGTACCGTGGGTGAACATGTTAAAACGAAGACTGGTGTCTCATATAACTAACTGCTCCTGCCTTTGTGTGGAGCAAGGATAACTGCACAAAATTACCCTTCACGTTTGTGAAGTCAGCACACTTAATCTTTTTTCTGGTGCTTGCCTGCTCTTTTGTGTATCACTTTGTATCCCTGTGAAGGGCTCAAACAGGAAAGAAACTCATACAGCAGTTTAAAGTCATGCAGTTCTAATTGCTCTTCAGCATAACTGAATTCTGGTGTGCTGACCCAAAGATCATTTTCAGAAGGAAGCCTTTACCTTTGGCAGAGAGTTGTGGTACTGTCAGGTAGATGGGGAGAGTGCTGATGCTGGAGCAGCCAGGGCAGAGGCGGGGGGACTGGGCCAAGCGGCGCCGACGTTCTGCTCTCCCGTTGCTGGTATGGAAACCGCTGTCCCGGCCTTCGCTCCTTGCACTGAGCTGCTCTGCAAGACCTGTCTGTCAGTGTCCATCACCTCCTCTCATCCTGTGTTCTGACACAGAGTGGATGTTTTCTGTTTACAGTTTTCCTTTATAGGGAAATCTGGAAAATAAGCTTATTGTAAAAAGAGAATTCTTTTAGTTTGCGTTGTCATTTTTACGACTGTTGTTGATGAACAGCTTGCTATGCACATTTAGCACATGCGCACGTCAGCGCATGGCATGTCTGTTGGCGTGGCGTGTATTTGGGAACTTATTTTGGATTCGGCTTTTCCGTGGTGGATGGGTCCTGCTGCTCCCGCATCTGGAGCCCAGCTGGGGTGAGGCCTTGGCAGGGGCTTCAGCCCTGGCTGTCCCAGGGGCAGTGCTCCTTCCCCAGGCAGACTCGGGAGCTGAACTTTCACTGCAGTTTCTGTAAACGCTTTGTTTTGTGACCTCTGTCTAGTCCAGAAGCCAGTCATTAAAAACAAAGTGACTGAATGACTGTGTGTTGGATGGACGAGTCCAGTGTGGCCTTTCTCTCCCAGGTGCGTGACAGCCCTTATTTCTAGGCAGCTCTCAACTTCAGGTGGCTGCAGAAGGGCTCCTGCCTTTGCTGCAGGTTGAAAGCCATTTTGGGGTCTTTGCATTTGGAGAACCTTAAGTCAAAGCTGTGGAAATACCTGTTTTTTGTTTTTTTTGTTTGTTTTGGCAGAACTGGGGATTGAACTCAGGCCCTTGCGCTTGCCAGGCAAGTGCTTATTCTACTGAGCCATCTCCTTGGCCCAATACCTGTTTTCTAATGAAGGCTTTTTCACGTGGTTTTGAGACAGATTCTCACTGTGCAGCCCAGGCTGGCCTTGAACGCGCAGTGACCCTTCTGTGTGCTGGGATTACAAGCATACACCATCACAGTCAGCTATCCAACACTGCTTCAAATGCTTGCCTTAAACTTTTCATCTCATATTGTACAATCTAGGAATTCTCTGTGCTTCATCAGGTGAGGAAGTAGAGCCAAGATTCTAGCCCAGATCTTTGGTTTCAAAGCCTGGGCTCTTGACCATGTAGTCACTGCTCTTTAAGGCATGATTCTTTGTGTTGATTTTTAAATGTAAAAATGATGCGGTTCCGAAGATTGTAAATTATTATTTTCTGTATGTAGGGCAGGGTCTACAGGGTGTTCAGGGTCTCACTACGTAGATTGGACTCGTAGTGGATCCTCCTGTTTACAGCCTCCCAGGAGCTGGGATTACAGGTGCACGCCTAGTCTCAGTCTCTGTCTCAGCACACCCCAGGGCTGGGGCTGGGGCCAGGGCCGGGGTCAGCACAGAGTGCCGGGTATCCAGCCTTGGTGGCTGAGCTCTGCCTAAGCAGGCACTTTAGTCTGCTGAGTTATCAGGCTGGCCCCTTATAAATTACTAAGATTTGTCTTAGAAGTAAAGAGAGTTTATAGTTTCAATTGTTCTGTTATAAATCCTTTTGAGCTGTCTGTGTAAGCCCTTTGGAAAGGCAGCTTCAACCATTTGTGCTTCAGTTTTTATGTAGCTTTACCTTTTCAATCTTTTAACATCTCTGGATGTAGCTTCCATTGCTATTTTTTCCCACTTAAATCTGGGTTTTTTTTTTTTTTTTTTTTTTTTTTTTGCGGAACCAGGGATTGAACTCAGGCCCTTGCACTTGCCAGGGAAGCACTTATTCCACTGAGCCATCTCCCCAGCCCCTGGGTTTTAAGTTCTTAGCTTAAAATTTGCGAAGTGTTTTGAGTAGTGTTTTAGTGAGTCTGCACTTACTAGCCATTACAGCACTTACTAGCCACACGTGCATATTTAAAATTTTGAAATTCAGTTTCTTAGTGACATTGGCATGTGCATGTGTCTGCTGGCTCCATACCGGACAGGACAGGTGTGGGGGCCCTTCCCTCACCGCAGAGGTCTGTGCTGGGGAGTTGTGCTCTCGTCCAGGCCTTCTGTCTTGTGGAAACTGAGGCCTCACAGTTAGGTTATTTAAGGCTTTTATAGCTGGCTGTTAGTCATTACGCTGGTAACTGGCAAAGCTGAATCTGGACCCCTGGCCGCCTGTTCGCAGTTCTGTGTTCTTCCTAACCACTACTCCTCCCCTCACTTACTTTTATTTTATTTTAAAAGCATAGTGAGTAATTCAGGGCTATAGAAAAGTATGAAATTCATACTTCCAAAACTTTAGTGCTGTGTTTTGGTTTTATTTTACTTCATGTAGAGAATCTTTCTAGAAGTTTTTTTTCTTTTTTTCTTAGTATAAGAGTTAGCTGTGACCTTTATAAGCAGTGAGGAAAGGGATCATCCTTTCTCTCCTTGTACTCAGTATAATTTGTCTTCACATGGTGCTGTTCCTCTGTGTGTGTGTTTGTGTGTGTCTGTGTGTCCAGATTTTCCTTCTTTACAAAGTATACCAGTTATATTGGATTAGGAATCCAACTTACTCCAGTGTAAACTCATCTGAGCTAATTATATCTGCCACAATTCTACTTCTGAGGTTTTTTTTTTGTTTAGGCTGGATCTCACTATGTAGTTCAGGTTGGCCTCACACTCACTACATAGCACAGGCTGTCCCCAAACTCCCATCAGTCCTCCTGCTTCAGTCTCCTGAATGCTGGGATTACAGGTGTGAGCTACCATGCCCCTCTTGAACATAAGTTTCATAATGCAAGAAAAGCCTGTTTTATTCAGTAATATGTTTTTGCCTTGTTTTGCTCTTCTTAAAACATTGACCATGGAGCTAGGAATTGCATGCTAGAAAACCACCACCACAGCCGTCTCGTGGGTCGTGAACTTGGGGTGGGGACTGATTTTCACGTGGATCTCTGCCCAGCAGTAGGATTTAGCTGTGGTGCTCAGGCTGTGCCTCGCACTTGTGCCTCGGCCTCTGGAATAGCTGGGCCTGCAGGTGCGTGCCACTATGCCAGCTTGTCTCTTAAGCTCCTTCCTCTTTGCGAAGTGATTAATTTATGAGGACAGAACCCTCATGGGTGGGATTAGGTCCCCTACAAAAGGCTTTGAGGGTAAGTTGGCTGAATTCCTCCTGCCGAGGGAACACGTAGCTGAAAGGCACCACTGTGCAACAGAATGGTCCTCACCAGACCCTGACCTGCCTGCACCTTAGTCTGGGACTTTCCTGCCTCCAAAACTGGGAGAAAAATTGTTAATGTATGAATTAATACCCTGTCTCAGGCATTTTGTTAGGGCAGCAGAATTGAGCTAAGACCAGTTTGAACGAAGAATCTGTGAGCTGTACATGGGACAACACATGTGTAATCCCCAGCTTGGCAACTTAGGGACTTGGTGAGACCTTGTCTCAAAATTAAACAAATGTATTTTTTAGAAAGATTGGAGATGTAGTTCAGTGTAGGCTCTGGATTTGGTTGCCAGGACACCCCCCCCCCCCAGATTCTGAGAATTGTTAAGTACCATGTTCTTGTTGAGTCCAAAAGCATTCATTTTTCACTGTCTAGGATGATTCTGCCAATGATACACTCACATTGGTCATTTGGATTTACTTTTTAAGAGTTTTGGTCATGAGCATTCAAGTAAAGTTGGATGGTCACTTCCATACCCTGCTCTGTGAATATTCTCGAGAGAGTAAAGTGAGCATCTGCCTTCCTGCGTTAGTGACCTTGGCAAGTTCTGTCTGTGTCACAGAGTACAGTGAGGAAGGGGAGGAGTTATCCCTGGGGAAGGTTAGTTGCCTTCTGCACAGGAGGACATTCATCTGTGAGCACTGAGAGGAGTGGCCCTGGCCTCTGCTGTTCACTGTTGCGTGCTAAGCACTCAGTAGTGTCTGGCGTAGAGCAGGCACTTGGTAGGTATTTTTCAAGGAATGAATAATGGAGATTTTGTACTCTCATGGATTTTCTTGCTAGACAGAGCTCAGCAAGACTGAAGCGGGCCTGGCAGAGCGTAGCTAGCTTTTGTCCTGCTGTGGACACGGCAAGCCTGCGCTCTTTGTAGCATGTGAGTCCTGTAAGTATTGTGGCATGAAATCTGCATTCGTACATAGGTTCTGAAAGCCCTTTTCCTGGTTTTAACATCTTGTTGCATCCTTTTCTTATTGCAGTTCCGGTTGTGGAGTGGTAAACATATACAATCAAGATTCATGTCTCCAAGAAACAAACCCAAAGCCAATAAAAGCTGTAATGAACTTGGTAACTGGTGTTACCTCCCTGGCCTTCAATCCTGCTTCAGAAATTTTGGCAGTTGCTTCAGAAAAAATGAAAGAAGCAGTCAGATTGGTAATACTTGTTTTTTACTCCTTGCTTTTATCATTGAGAATTTTAAAATTTGACTTATTATAAAGTAGGTGACTTTGGTACTCACATTTTTTCTGTAGAATTATTAGTAGTGCAGCTTTTGAATGTGATGAGATAATGTTTTGTAGCCAGCAAGTGTGTGTTACTTTGGTTCTTTTAGGAAAGCTTTACCATGCAGTCTCAGTATTTCTCAAGTGGTGGTCCTCATTTCTTTCTTTCTTTTTTTGTTTTTGGTACTGGTGGTCAGACTGGGGAACCTTGTACTTGCCAGGTAGGTGCCTGCTTAAGCCACTGAGCTGTCTCCCCGGCCCTAGAAGTTTCTTTCAGTGTGTAAACTATGGGACATATTGAAGTCAAAACAACAGGTTTTCAAAAAGTAGGTGAGGAAAGAAACTTTTTGAAGACCTGTTTTCATGAAGTAGAGGCAATTCTTAAATTTTGAGTCAAAAATATTGCAATTAAAATAGCTAGACAGGGCTGGCCAGATAGCTCAGTGGATTAAAGCGCCTGCTTGGGCAGAACACTGGGGCCTGGGGTGCTATCCCCAGCACCACAAGCTATGCCAGCCCCGCTCCCAGGGCGCACTGAGGTGGCAGCTGAGACTGGGCGTGGTGGCGTATGCCTGTAATCTCACCGCTTGGGAGGCTGAAAACAGGAGGATCATGAGTCCGATCTACATAATGAGACCTTGTAAGGCCTGTAATGAATACATAAAAAGAAAAGCAATGAAAAAAAAAAATAGTTTTGTAACACCTGTGTCAGGAGTCCTCAGGGATTTTCCACATGTGGTGATTTGCTAGAAACAAGGCTCAGTATGTGGTCGTGGTCATGTTCATGGCTAAGGTTTATTGGATCAAAAGACAGAAATAAAAAATAAGCAAAGGGAAAAGGCCCATGGGACAAAGTCTTGAGGAAAGCAGATACAGCCCTCTAGGAGTCCCCTCCTAGTAGTCACACGGGCCACATTTAATTCCTCCAGCAATTACATATGATGACAGCATCAAGTGTTTTCTACCTAGGAAGATCATTTAGAGACGAAGTGCCCAAGACTTCGGGATTTCATTAGGTGTCATACCTCTGCCAACCATGTACCAAAATGCCAGACTCCCAGAAGTAAAGGCACCTGTTCAGCACAAGTCACATTGCTTGTGCACATGGTTCAGCCCTGGTGAGTCGCCCTCTCTTTCAGGGGACATTTCATAGCTATTTAGAGGACTTTATTGCCTCAGTTCCAGGCACCATCCAAGGGCCATCCTTGCAAGCAAGGCCTCAGGCTTGGGTTAACTCTTTTCTGCCCAACCTCAGAGCTCAACTGAAATGTCATCCAACTCTTTGAAAGGTCCTCAGACTGAACCGGTGTCTTCATTTAACAGTTACTTTGGGGGCCAGGTATACACAGATGATGTAGAGCTTTGGGCAACAGTACTGTGTTGTGCTGTTATGTGTATACTGCCAGATTGTTTTATGAAAACTCACTTAGGATGAACTTGTGTAATAGTGTGCAGTTTACCGAGATTTATAAGAAATTCTTCAAAATTTTTTGGTTCAAATAGCTGTCCTTCAGGGGATGAACTTGAGACGCAGTGCCCAAGACTTTCATTAGGTGTCATACCTCTGCCAACTGTGTACCAAAATGCTAGGCTCCCAGAAGTAAAGTCACCAGTTGTAGAGGGCGTAGATGGGATTCTAGGCTCTGTTTTCTCCCAGGCATTGTTGCCTAGGACTTCATGTGGCAGATAGGGCACAGAGGAGGCCGAGCTCCTGCTTCTGTTACTTAGAGCCATGTTGCTTTTTCCTATGGTGTATGTTGGGATTTTCTATATGATTTTATAGAGAAAGGGTCATGCTGGGAAAAAGTTTGAAAACTACAGTGTTTGCGTTTTATTGCCTTTATGTTCAATGAGTCATTTGATAAATGAGAAGGTTTAATTCAAGGCAGCTTTAAAATCTCTGTTCCTCAAATGGGAGTGGTGATGTGCTAGTACAGATTAACCTTATGTCACTTTAATGGTAGTAAATTGTTTTAGAAAGCCATGGGCTCTATCTTCTGTTGACATAATATATTCTGCAAGATGCAGAGTAGTTAGTTCTGCCTACTTTGCTTCAGTGATCATGACAGCCTTTAATGTTTTTTTATTGTGGCAAAATCACAGAAGGAATTCATTAGTAACAGCCAAATCACAGTTTTTAAATGGTAGTCAACCATAATATCTAATGGAAAGAAGCCAAGCATAGCAGCTTCAGAATGTCTCAGTGAAACAGTGTTGGTATCATTAAATGCAATTGCTTGTAATGATCCAAACAGTTTCGTTACCCCAGCACAAGGCAGTGAATGTAAATCTAAGCCACTGTGTCAGTGGGAGACCCAGAAGTCAAATTGTTATCACATCTACAATCTTGGAAACAGTAGAAAGTTGTGGAACATCTTATCCATTAAGTTAAAGATAAATGAATTTTAAGTTGATTTTTGATATATGGATTCTTAGCTGTCATGACAGAAATGTTGTTAGAATAGAGGGAAGGGCCGGCCAAATAGCGCAGTGGATTAAAGCGCCTGCTTAGGCAGATGCAGGGACCAGAGTGCACTGAGACTGCGATTGAGACTGGGCGTGGTGCCACACGCCAGTAACCCCAGCACTTGGGAGGCTGAGAACAGGAAGATCACTATGAGTCTGATCTGTGTCATGAGACCCTGTACTAAATACCAAAAAAGAAAAAAAAAAAAAAAAAAAAAGAAAGAAATAGAGGGAGCTGAGTTAATGAATTTGGGTCTTTAAGGGTCTCTTTCTTAATAGTTCATTTGTAATTTTTAACACAGATTTCAGCGCAAGTTCTATGACCTACAACTTAGATCTGACCAGGTAGTCGTTGGTCTGAGGGCAGAGGCATTAAAGTGGGGAGAAGGTTCCCTGGGGAACTTCGCAGTTCAATTCTGTGGAGTTTCAGGAGCACATTATGCTGTAGCAGATCCCATCCAAGTAAGAGGCTCCAGTAACATTGAGAAATGAGTTGTTGGTAAGTTGGTCTTAATCCTGTGAGAAGGGACACACTGGCCCACTGTTTGGATGCATGGGTGCTATGTATGATTGTGTGAGCTATTTGTTACCTGAAGCCACTTCATCCAAGAGATATATATATATATATATGACAGTGTAAATGTGTGTTCCTTTTTTTTGCAGAACCGGGGATTGAACTCAGATCCTTGCGCTTGCCAGGGAAGCGCTTATTCCACTGAGCCATCTCCCCAGCCCGTGTGTTCCTTTTTTAAGAAAGGAAAGTCTATTTAGTTCACAGTTTGGAGGTTTCAGTCCATACTCAGCTGGCTCCAGGGCAGAGTAGCACAAGGCAGAGGGCAGCAGTTCATGGTGGTGGGAAACAGCCAGGAGCCAATGTATGTTACTTATCACAGGGTTTCTGGTGCCTTGTTCTGTTTATTTAGCTATCAAAATACACAGCTACCTTTGATAGAAATAGACTTTAAGAAATTGCTATGTACACTTACTCCTAATTGTTGTACTTTATTTGTAAAAAGCAGTTGATGGCATTATACAGTTATATGAATCTAAATTAGGAGTCTGTTTTATCCTGTTTAGGTTGTAAACTAAAGTGGTGGTTCAATATGAATTATGTTTGAGT
>NW_004524632.1:4834413-4838742 GCF_000260255.1 Octodon degus | reverse complement strand
GGCAGAACCGGGGATTGAACTCTGGCCCTTGCGCTTGCCAGGCAAGCACTTACTCTACTGAGCCTTTTCCCTGGCTCCATCCATGAAATACTTTCTTGACTGTGTGACCCATAGATCTGTGTCGGAGGGAGTTGAGTCTAATAAGTAACTGTCTGAAGCCTGTTGAATAGATAGATGTATGTATCAGTGGGTTTTACCCATTACGCATCTCTGAAAACCACCTTGATTGGTGGCAGAGTTGCATCGGAAAGCGTGGAGTGATAGGCCGCCCTGATAAGTAGCTGAATGTAATGACGAATTTGAATGCGAAGGTGCTGTGTCTGTTGTAAGAGTGAGACAACATTGGAGAGTTACTGCCTCACAGTTCAGCGGTGGTAGCTGCGTCCACACCTAGGCTCTACCCAGTTTTCTTTGCCCCCTCCGTTGGGGATGGAGCCAGGCCCTTGTACGTGCCGAGCAAGTGCTGCAGTGCTGGGCTGTCCCCCTTGTGTGCACGGTAGGTGAGGACTTGGCCCCGCTTCCCTCAGGACCAGGCTGAGGAGGGGGCGGCAGTGCTCCTCCTTGTGCTTAGCTGAGCTTAGCTGAGCGTGCGGCTCTAAATGAACGCGGTTTCACTTGATGCATCAAATTTTCATAGTTCAGGCTTCTTTGGGAGAAATGACAAAAGACGAAATTTTTATCACAAATGAAGGTATAAGAAAGAAATGTTATGATATCAAGAGGTGTGGCATTTTACTTAATCCTCAGAGAGTCTTGAGGCAAGAGAATCCTAAATTAGGGCTACTCTAGGCAAATTGGCAAGACTCTGTTCAGTAAAACGAACACAAACAACATAAAAACTCTTGATCGTGTTGAAGATACCTGTCCTGTGATCAGAATTTCAAGTTCTTTGCAGTGGCCACTGCTTTTCTCTTTGTTCTGTTTCTTTATTTTGTCAGCCGGTATCGGGATGTCCAGGCACCAATTTAACCGGCTCATTCACGCCTTCATCTCCACTTCCTTCCTTACTCAATTAATATCACATGAAGATCAAATTTTAATTTTGGGCCACTTTGCTTTATTAAGAGAACAGTACTTTCCTCCATGCTACAATTAAAATGAATTCTTTTTATACCAGCAGAAGATAGGATGAAGATTAAAATTTAAGATTGATGAGACAAGTGTGGTGGTGCACACCTGTTAATCCCAGCATTCGGTGGCTGAGGCAGTAGGTTCACTATGAGTTTAAGATTGTCTTGGGCTACATAGTGAGAGCCTGTCTAAAAAAAAAAGTTCCAAGTTTTTGTAATTTAAGCCTTTTTATTCCCTCTTGCAGGTTCATCTTCCATCCTGTACAGTATTTTCTAACTTCCCAGTTGTGAAAAAGAAGAATATTTCTCATGTCCATTCCATGGATTTTTCTCCCAGAGGTGGCTACTTTGCTTTGGGTAATGAGAAGGGCAAGGCCCTGATGTATAGGTGGGTACTCCTTACATTTGAACCTAAGAGCTACCTAATGCACTTTTTGGGAAATGCGAAGAGCTCCTGTGTAGTCCCAACTCTGCAGTTGTATGTGCCACTTACTGATTCTGTAATTGTAGGATGTTCAGCCCGACTCACCCTCATTAATTTTGTGCATCTTTTCTACCATAAAATGTCACTAGCAGAGAAGTTCACCTGAGGAATAAAAATGTGTGGCGATAGATTATATGGGTATTATTTTTCCCCAGCAAACTGCAGTGGGAGAATGCCTGATTGAGAAGTAGCCACTTTAACAATAATGCCATTTTCTTGATGTCTTATGTTTAGATTAACCTTTGGTGATTTGACAGTTTGCTGTTTATTGTAGTAAACAATAATTTTATTGTTCACTAATAAATATTGGTTCAGTAATTTTATTTTTTATTTTTATTTTTTTGCGGAACTGGGGATTGAGCTCAGGCCCTTGTGCTTGCCAGGGAAGCGCTTATTCCACTGAGCCATCTCCCTGGCCCCAGGTTCAGTAATTTTAAAAAATGAGATGTGTCTTTCTCTGCAGCTGTGAGCTATAAGTAAGGATGCTCACCACAGAGATACCCAAAAGTTACATGCTGTCTTTGTTTCTTTTCTGCACCCAGCATAGTTGGCTGGGAACAGGAACAAACTATACCTAGTTGCATCATTGCTGGGAGATAGAGGTGACAAGGATAACCTTCAGGGAGAACTGAGGAACCTTGAGTGGAAACCTGTGCCCTATGTCCCCACACCCTTTCCTTGCTCTGTGGGCAGTGGACACTACATAGACCCCGTGCTTAGGTTTGTATATTTTAGGTGAATCTTACAGGGAGAAATATAAATTATGAGTTGGTTCTGAGAGAATGGTGAGAAACAAATATAGCAAATACTATGCATAAAATTTTATTTACTTTGAAAAGAAGATGCTTTCTAGCAAGATAATTCCATAGGTCTAATTTCAGATCAGGTTTATAGTGAGCTTTCTGTTTCATATAGCATCTATGAGACGGCGCAAGTTCCTGTTGCACTTAGAAATTGTCTTTTAAGCTTTGGTTTTTTAGCCCTGAAATTTCTCCAAGTAAGCCTTAGGAGCCATTAGATTTTTCACTGGAGCGTAGCTCTCTAGAATGAGACTGTTTGTAGATACATTAGTGAATTGGGTTAACAGCATGCCTGTGGGGTATGGCTGATCAGGTATTTCACAGCCTTCAGCTTGATGCTTTGGAGCAAGCTTAATGATTTTTATCTGCAGTCTGAGACGTAGGATCTTCCAGAGTGTCAGTCTAGGGAATCTGAACTGGACTGTGTTGACAGCGGTTGTGAGCACCCTTCCCCCACCCAGCCTTCTCCACGTCGGTTCATGATCGAATTATACTTTGGGTAATTACAAGGCTGTGCTTTGCTTTTTCAGGTTGCACCATTACTCAGACTTCTGAAGAGATTATTTGAAGTAAGGAAATTTTTAAAAAATAATTTCTATAGGCTTTAAAGTCATACTTTGCTGTTCTTTGGTGGAAGCACCACGTAACCCACTTGGTTTCCCTGGAAGTAGATCAGGAACTCTAGCTGGGCTGGAGCCTTCCCTGTAGACTTCTGACCCCAGTCACAGCAGTCTGGCTTTCTCTTCTGGAGTCACACCTCTAAGGTTGCCTTCAGTGGTCATCATCCAAATTGTAATTGCTGAACATGTGTAATTCACAAGAGAATGGGGTTAACAGAGAGGTAGGTGTCCCTGGCTACAGCCAGAGCGTGTATGAATTTAAACCCTCTTGCTGTGTCTGTGCTTCCTGGGAGACGCAGAGGTGGCTTGCCTGCTTCGCAGAGCAGGTTAGTGGTTTGCTGCCCACGGTGTGCATGTGGGGCCTGACCCCTTCTCCGGCCCAGTCTTGGCCCTCACGCAGCGGTGCGTCTCAGCTGGTCTGTGGCTCAGCGTTGACTGCTTGCTCTTCTCTGAGATTGCTGAGTGTTCAGGAGTGCAGATTGATTTAGTTAGGGGAAATTTTTTTTCAGAATAGCATGTAGGAAAACTGCAGCTCTCAAAACTACAAAACCTGAATGTGTGTCTGATCACCAGTGGCTGTAAATAATCAGGTGCATAATTTCTTGTTTTTTCCTCAGATCCAGTTGAACGACAGAGGAAGCCTGTCCTCATATTTCTTCTCAGAAACTTGAATGTGATGATGTGTGGATAACGATTTGTGGAGCCAGCTGTGTTTAAGTTAACAGTGTTGTCAATAAAGTTGGAGGCTTTTGTTTGAAAATACATGTATGTGATTCTTTTCCCACTGCCCCCACATGCATCTGCACATATCCCAATCCGGTGCTTTTCTTTTTTTCTCTTTTTATGGTATTGAGGATTGAACCCAGGGCTGCTCTAACACTTAGCCACAATTTTAATTTTTTATTTTTGAGATAGTCTTGGTAAGTCGTTCAGGCTGATCTCAAACTTGAAATTCTTCCTCAGTCGCATTGAGTATCTGGGGTTATCATAGGTGTGCTACCCTTTTGAGTGCTTCAGACTAAAAACAAGACATTGGAAACATCTGCCTGTAGCCAAAACTAATGTGGGTGGATGTTGGCATGTTTCGCAGGTAGCCGGGTGCACTTTCCCCCTTTCCAGCGTAGATCGCTGTGTGCCTCCAGAGCGTGGAGGCCAGGGGAGAGCTGTGGGCGGCCTCACAGATGAGTTTGAAGTTTCTAGTGCATTACTACTCAGACCATTTTCATTGTTGAGGAGGCACATAAAACCCCGGCTTTCCTATTAACCATTCGTTTCCTGGAAATGTTCATTATGCCAAGTGTAAATGTTCTATTTAATTTGAATTCTGAACTAGATGGTTTTTTTTTTTTTTTTTT
>NW_004524632.1:4833125-4834060 GCF_000260255.1 Octodon degus | reverse complement strand
CTGTTCCTGGCTTGGGTCTGGCTGCTATGTTCAGTTCCTTCCGGTGCAGCCCTTGGGGGTGAACCTGTTGTTCCCCTCTAGCAAGATGTTCTGCTCCTGGACTAGCTGGGTGGTTCTGTCCCCTACATTCTCTGCAGGGATTGCAGCTGAAGGGTTTCACCCCAGGCCTGTATGCCAGGCTTGAGCTGAGTCTGGAGGGGACAAGGTATAGTAGCGGGGAGAGGCAGCTCTCCCACACACTCACTGGGCCTGGACTAGGACTGGATCTGGAGGTTCCCAGAACACGACAGAAATTCCTACTCTGTGGGTGGGGTGTTGGGGGGTACTACGGAGTGATGGGGGGCATGCCAAGAGGGTGAAAGAGGGTGTCACCCACGCTGTGCCTGGGCTGGGACCAGTAGGTCCCGCTGGCGCAGGGTAGCCAGAAGCTCTCCCACACACTCACCAGGCCTGGGCTAGGACTGGGTCTGGGGGTTCCTGGAATGCGGCAGAAATTCCTACTCGGTGGCGGGGTGGTGGAGGTGCTGCAGAGTGGTGGGGGTTGTCCCAAGTGGGTGGAAGAGGGTCTCACCCACGCTGTGCCTGGGCTGGAATCAGTAGGTCCCGCCGGCGCAGGGTAGCCGGAAGCTCTCCCACACACTCACTGGGCCTGGGCTTGGACTGGGTCTCTAGAGTGCATATTTTAAAAAAATACTTTCCCCCTCAGTGAGAATCAGAATGAGGTGCTCTTTGCTTCTTCTAGCCTGGGCTGGGCTGACTCCTTGCAGGGGTTCCAGGTGTAGCCGCACATGGCACACAGCCTCCCTTGGCAGTTGCTCTGATGATGGCTTGGGTGCGGCTTGTCCCTGTCATGGAGGGAGCTGTCTCCAGCTGTGAGCTGGCATTCGGCCCGCACTGAGCCTCAGCTCGCCTGTGGGTATACTTAGGGATGAAGC
>NW_004524632.1:4831343-4833025 GCF_000260255.1 Octodon degus | reverse complement strand
AATTTGCTGGCAGGCCAGATAGCTCAGCGAACTAAAGCGCTTGCTTAGGCAGGCACAGGGCCTGGGGTTCTATCCCCAGCGTGCTGTGCCCCAGGGTGTGCTGAGATGAGGACTGGGCATGGTGGTGCACACCTATAATCCTAGCACGTGGGAGGCTAAAAAACAGGAGGATCACTGAGTCTGATCTGTGTAGTGAGACACTGTAGACCCTGTACTAAATACATGAAAAAAAATTGCTATAAATGAGTTTCTGTCCTTAGGAAAAATGGGCATTGTGTCATGTATCATAAAGTATAAAAGGAGTGGGGGCTGTATTAAACAGGTCTGAGCTTTCAACCTGGAAAAGTAGCTGGAGAAAGTTTTTCCAGTGACAAAAATGTTTCAACTCCAAGGTAACAGGTACCTGCTGCATGTATTTGACGAAGGTGGAGAGGATCTCAGCCTTCAGGTCCTTCAAGGGCTGTACCTACTGGTTGGGTTCACTGATGCACTGAGCTGAACTGTGACTGGAGAGTGACCTGTGCTCCTTTTCCCTTAGCTTTGGCCACAGCAAGTCCTGTTAATGCTGCTAAAACTTAGGATCCTGAAACCAGTTGGGTGAGTGCTGTTTCTCTTTTGAGCTACTAGAGGGCAGCATTAGATGACAATATGAAAGACTTCAGGCAAAGCTGCTTTTTTTTTTAAATCTTTTTTTTTTTTTCTTTTTAGTTAGAGTCTGGCCATACTGCTCAGTCTGGCCTTGAGCTCTCTTTGTAGCCCAGGCTTGTCTTGAACTTGCAGTGATCGTCCTGTCCCAGCCTCCCCAGTGCTTGGATCAAAGGCGTGAGCCACCATGCCCACTTAGGCAAGACAGCCTTTTGCTGTCCCCTTGAGCCAAGTCCTTGCTTGTTTCAGAAACACATGCCCAGCCTTATATGTGCTTATTTTGCATATGATTGTCAGTTTCGAGGACTGTTAAGATCTACGGGAATGGCCGGGTATATGATGGTGCTGAAGCAGAAGGATCAAGGGCACAAAGTGAGACCAAAACAAAACAAAAAGCTTACAGAAACGTAAAAGAAAGGGATGAAAGCGGAGCTTAAAATGTGACTGCTTTGTTGAATTCTAGATCATCATTACATTCTATTGGGGCAAATAACTAGAAGAGGACCAGACTCGAGGGGAGGTTGTAAATTACGGTGGGTTATGTTCAGGTGCCAACTTCACATGAATGTAGTCATTAGGTGCTACCAAAACGAGCTAATAAAACGTGCCCGGTTCTGCAGACATTTTATAGAGTGCATATTTTATTTTTTAATTTTTTCCAGCAATTTATTTTTTTATTTAAAAAAATTGGATTTTATATCACTTTTTTCCATAATTTTATTGAGAAACAAATAGCAATGAGACAGGTTCAAACCAAATTAGTAGGACAGTTTCAATAATACATTGCAAACATTCTTCCTAGTGGTTAATTGCTGTACAAGATGCTGACTTGATATCTTATTTACGAACACCATTAGAACAAATCCCTCTATTCATTAAGGGAATGTAACTATGTATCTATCCTAACCATTTTGAATACACAGATACAAAACGGACATTCATCTGTATTCCCTTTTTTTGTTAAGTTCCATCATTTAAAAATTATAGGTGTGTAAACTCAGCAAAATATTCTAAAAGAGTCCAGTATAGTCCATAAT
>NW_004524632.1:4829823-4831243 GCF_000260255.1 Octodon degus | reverse complement strand
TGAAGGCAGGCAGGCAAAGGCACAAAGTCCTGCATCCCTCACGCCTTCCAGGAGCTCGTAGGCTACGTGGAGTTGTGCTTAAATGCATTTCATTTCATCACCTGAGGAACCAAAAGATCATCTGTTCTGCTGCTGCTCTTAACATTTTCACCAACAGTGCAGTGGATTGAGCCAGGAGGTTGGGCAAATGCTCTTCCGTGAAGCCACAGCCCGCTCCATTCTGCTACTCTAAAGGGAGATGGGAGGCCCCAGGGGACGTTCCAGACCTCAGGAGCTGTGCCTGTGCCTGTGCCCACAGTGCTGTGTACGTGAAACTCACCTGGTTCTTAACAGTTCTTCTGAAGGGACAGTAGCACTCCCCTCCTGCAGGCAGGTGAGGTCAGTTTCCAGGGCCTGGAGGTCAGGACTTAAAGCCATCGTGTACACCGAGATCAGAGGTCCTTGACATAGGGAATGCATGGATCATGGGAACAAGTTTTGTTGCATAACGTGGGTAACTGTAGATCATGAAGGTAACATGCAGATACTACTGGGTGCCTTCACTGTACCTAGGGAAGGGCCACTGGCCTCGCAGCTCCTGCGGCATCCACTGACGTTTCGTACCCATGAAATCCCGTAAGCTGGGTACCGATGACCACCTTTGCCTTTAATCAGCTCTCTCTCCCCACTGTACAGGCTGATTACCTGGTTATCTTTTCAGATGTCCTCTAACCTGCTGCCACGACCCCGCGCTCATCAGTTCTTACCTGCTAGTCCTCCACCAGGATGCCTTCCTGTTTCACACTGTTCTATTAGATCTCTGTTGCAGCCAGATTTTTTTTTTTAATTATGGAAAACTTCAAACACAGGAAAGATGAGGGACGCGTAGGGTCTGTCTTGCTCAGCCTCAGCGGTCCTAGCTCCTGGGAATCTATGGCCCTGTTTCCAAGCTCTGGAGAGCTTAAAGAAAAGGCAAGCTGTAACTATCCATTGGTAAATAAAAGATTTTTTAAAAATACAAGTCTTAATATACTACTCTGGTTCAAAGTCCTTCAACACCTCATCTCTCCCCAAATCTCTCCAGCTTCTCCATAGAAAGGCCACAAAAAATAGACCTGGGAAGTTGTAAGACAACTTAGAACACTGCCAGGCCTGAGGAATTTCTCAGTGGATGGTAGCACTCATCATTGCTGTCGTGAAAAGCCAGGTACAAGAGGATGGATGCGCTCTTTTGGCTTGGTGCAGGCCCACTGTTTCAGCCTCTGTACATCCCCAGCTTTCTGATATTCATCCATATATGTTCTGCAGGTCTTGAGCTACTTGTAATCTCCCGAATTGCAAACTGTTTCTATATTCTGTCTTCATCCCTCTCCTTCCCCCTCCCTCCCCTCCTTTCCCTTCCCTCTCCCTGGCACCCTTCCCCTCCCCTCCCCCTTTCTCT
>NW_004524632.1:4825272-4828382 GCF_000260255.1 Octodon degus | reverse complement strand
CCTGTCCCTCCCTCTCCTTATCCCTCTCCCTGTGCCTCTCCCTATCCCTCCCCCTCTCCTTTCCCCTCCCCCGTCTACATTTCCCTCTCTTTCTTAAAGGACAACAAAAATTATGATTTACATTGTCCATAAGAGAAGTATATATTCTTCAGGGAAAATGGAGTGCCATATCTCCATATTCTGAACTATCTCATCAGCCCATATAATGCATCTTAATTTTTTTTTTTAATCCCTTTCCCTTCTCTTTACCTGACTCTACCTCTCGGTCTCCTTTCCACATGCAAGAGATCTGTTTCTATTTCCTGTTTATCTTGAGTTTTGCTCCTATTTTGGGTTTCTAATAAAGGAGAAAGTGTGCAGTGTTTAAGCTTGTGTGTCAGTGGTAGGAACACAGGTAGCTATCTAAAGATTAGTGAACCTTCATGGCTGTGTTGCTGGGTGGCTTGAACCACTGGTGGTACATGCACGACTGTTCCACTGACAGCTTTTCGTTAGTTTCATTAGTAACAAGATCAATGAAAGTGACTAGACCTCTTTGTACCACAGTTGTACAAGACCTGATGGGACAGATGTGCGTGCGTCATTGGTGGTTGACAGATATAGGGGGCTGGGAGTGGAGAAAGTAAGAAAGATTTGCCTGATGTGTTCATGTCAGAGCCCGACTTGATACTCCAGCCCAAGGCTGCACTTTTGAGCTTGTCCTACTAAGGCATCCCAGGCTTCCCAGGGCTTTTTGGGGACCTTCATTGGGGGCTCTGTCTCATTCCTGGGAGACAACAAGGACCTTGCGTCTCTGCTCCAGGAAGGTTCCTTTCGTTTCTTCTGCAAAATGTGGACAATCTCACGCAGTCCTGCCAACTCCCGGGAGCTCTCTGCTCAACAGAGAGCCTCTGAGGCCATCTCTTGGGGATGGGTGGGCCAGGAGAACATGTATGTCTCCCCCCCTCAATCTTTCCCATAGTCTATTGTGCTGGAGACTTCTACAGATGGTGTCCTGGAGGTAGCCCTGTCGTCCTGTAGGCTGTAGATGGTACCTACTTCATGTCTTCCCTTGTAGTTTGAAGTTAGATAGCAACTCCTCCAGAGACCTCCTGCAGAAGGCACGGCAGAGTTATGGGCTCAGAACTTGGGCTTAATGTCACCCTTCGTAGATATGGGAAATCATTGACATTCTTCACACCCCCTTCATCCCTCTGCCGAATGGCGGCTATACGAACGAGTTGATGAAGCATTAGGGTGCCCCCAGCGTACCACTCTCAGCCCAGTGCCGGGCACACAGCAAGCGTGCAGTGGGTGCCGGCTCTTATTTACTTGTCTGCTCCCTGCTGCAGCCTTGGGAGGCCGAAGGGCAGGTATTATTAACCCGTTTATACCCCTGGGAAGGCCAGATTTCAGAAAAGTTAAATGACTTACTCTGAGGTCACAGAGCCAGTAAATGGCAGTCAGGACCCCGGGTGGCCTGACTGAGTCCGGCACTCCTTTCCCTCTCACGATGGCCTCTGAAATGAACGCTGTTTCCCTTGGGGCCCTGCCTGCCTGACTTCCATGTGTTTAAATTCTCTCCTTCCAGCCACTGCACCTCCCCTCGGGAGTGTGCCCGGAGGTAGTCTGTGGAAATCCTCCTCCTAGCTCTGGGAGGCCAGGACCCAGGCCTCAGGAAGGACACTGACTGGGTGACCGGCAGGATGGTGGGCTCTGTGACTGTCAGGCCTTCATCTGGGAGTCCACTTCATTGCCTACAGAGCAGAAATGACATCCAATCCCTCCAACTTGAAATAAGACCTATCTGGTGTTCACGGTTTGAAAACTGCAGGTGATTTCCCTTTGTAGATGGTTCTGTGTTATAATGCATGCCGTGCTGCCGAAAAGGTCCTGTGTCAGTCAGTGTTCACCAGAGAGGCAGATATGACCCCAGACAGACAAATGCCGAGGAATGTACAAGACTGGCTTACCATGACCACCCCTGGAGCCTGAGAGGAAGAAAGAGTGCCGAGAGGCTGTCGGCATGCTGGAGACCGCAGGATCCAGCTGAAGGCCTGGAGCTCACTGCAGGGTCCCGTGCGAGTCTGTGTCAAGAGGCCGATGGGTCTGGCTGGAAGGCCAAAGGATCTGTGCCAGAAACCGGAGTCTGCCCGGGAAGCTGGGCGGTGGCGTCCGTCCGAGGCGAAGGCGGAGACTGGCGTAGCAACCGGCGCAGATCCGTCCTTCATTTCCCCTTGTCCCAGCCAGGCGAGCAGCGCAACCGCTGAGCCCACTTAGCTGAGCTTTGCTTACTCCAGTTGACAGAATCACTCAACCATCGCAGGAACTAATGAGTTTTTACCTTAACTCTGTACAAAAGATAACTTTTCACGCAAAGCCGCAGGGCTTTTTGTTTTCAGTTATTACCAAGAACATTCTGTGTTGTTTAACAAAAACATCGTGTTTCCTTTCCTTTGCTGGCTGACGGGCTGGCGGGGCCGTTGCTAGTTTCTCACTCTCTTACCTCTGGAGTGTTAATTCCTGAAGCAAAGGACTCCACCGTGGGTGGCCGGGCCCCAGCTGCCACGTCTGAAGTGATGCCAATTGCGTCACTGTAGAGCTCCAAGAGACAAAAAGCGTGGCGGACCACTGACCGGTGGCCTGCGGCCGGGCTGAGCTCACTCCTCCTTTCAGGTTTTCCTAGTCCTTTTCATTTACCCATCTGCACGTTCACTTCTTATTTAGTCTGCTTTCGAACCTGGGAGACCTACGGGACCTGTATTAATTTGAAATATAGATAGCTAGAGCTAAACTGCCTGATGAAAACCTTCATCCATTGTTGCCCCGGACTCTGGGGAAAGGCTTCAGCTCACTTACCTAAGCGTGCTTTGACTCTTTAGATAAAAAATAAAACATACAAATCCCACACATAACACATATATGGTTTGTTGAATTATTATAAGGTGAACGCCCAGCCTGCGATGGTGAAGCACACGGCACTCTGGGAGGCTGAGGCAGGAGGATTACAAATTTAAACCCAGCTTGGACAATTTAGCAATTTAGACTGTATCTTAAAGTAACAAAGACCTGAGGATGTAGTTCAGTGTGCAGGCCTTGAGTTCAAGCCCACATACAAAAAAAAAAAAAAA
>NW_004524632.1:4818246-4823638 GCF_000260255.1 Octodon degus | reverse complement strand
TGCTTTGCTAAGCTTGTTCTAAGTAGGTGCTTTAGACCGCTGAGCCATCTCACCAGCCCGGAAGAATCTTTTTTCACTTTTGTCCTGGAGTCTTTATACTGGGCACTAGCGAGTTTTTATAGTTGTATCAGTATCTGGAGTGACAGAATGTTCTAGGTTTACCTTGTATGTGTCCTGCTCCAGCCTAAAACGATCCATTTCTCAGAGAATCCTTGGCTTCTTGGAGGGAGAGGCTGTCCTTCAAGGTGGCGCTCTGGTGGTTACACATGGTCCTGGCTGTTGAGGTTGGTCACTAGTTCTAGATCTCTTCCATAGACAGCGTGGGGGAGTCGTGTGGGGCCATTCAGTGCATGTTGATAACACTTGACGTGAAGGCCAATTGGACTGGATGTAGAATCTTTGGTTCACACTTTCTTTCCTTGAGTGTCTTAAATATACATTTTTTTTTTTTTTTTTTCCTGGAACCAGGGATTGAACTCAAGACCTTACACTTGCCAGGCAGGCACTTAGGCCACTAAGTTATCTCCCCAGCCTGTCTTAAATATACAGATGTCATTTCTTTTTATCATAAAGTGTTGCTATTGAAAAGTCTGCTAATGTAAACCTCTCTGTCTCTCTGTCTGTCTGTCTCTCTCTTTCTCTCTCTGTCTCTCTGTCTCTGTCTCTGTCTCTGTCTCTGTCTGTCTGTCTCTGTCTCTCTCTCTCTCTGAGACAAGATCTTGCTATGTAGTCCAGGATGGCCTTGAACTCTCTATGTAGCTCAGGCTGGCCTCAAACTCCCAGTGATCCTCCTGCCTCAGCCTCCGGAGTGCTAGAATTACAGGTATGCACCACTGTGCTCAGCTCTGATAATGTGAATTTCTTTCTCTTATGAAATCATATGCTCTAATTTTCTATTTAGCTAAAGAGTTTTTTTCCCTTTTTTTTTTAAAAGTCCAGTAATTTTTCTAGAATTATGCATGTCTCTGGGAATTAATATTCTCAGATATGAGGTATGTTGTTTTGATATGAAACTTTAAAAACTTTTTCTAAATTTCTGGGATGCTTTCTTGAATTATTATTGTTTTTAGTATCTGCTCTGCACTTTTGCTTTGGTTTTCTTTAGCGACTACTATCTGTCTATATTATTTTTCTTTACCTGTTTTCAATTTTTTCTTGAATTCTTTTGATATTTTCCTTCATTTCTTCATGTTTACATTTCCTGTTTTCCATCTTTTATTTCTCCTAAGAAATAATTTCTTTGGTCTTCTAGTTTAGCCTTCACTTCTGGAATTATTTCTTTTTTCTATTCTTTCCTGAGTTCAGTTGTCTCACTTCTGAATGCTTTTTTTATTTTTAAAAATCTTTTTATTTATTTGGTACAGGGCCCAACACAGCCTGGACTCATAGTGATTGTCTTGTCTCAGCCTCCCCAGATCTGGGATTACAGGAATATGCTACCAGGCCTGGTTTCGGGGTTGGCACGGCATGCCCAGGGTTCTGGGGCTGGCATGGCATGCGGTACTGGGATTGAACCTGGGTCCTTGTGCTTGTCAAGCAGACGCTTAGACCACTGAGCTATCTCCCCAGCCTGAGTGTTTCTAATTTGAGTTATAATGTTCTCTTTTGTCTTAGAGTTTTAGGGATGTGTTTGAGCTTGATTTGAAGATAGGTGTAGTTTTCTCTTGTTTGATGGATGTGTATTTTTGTGGGCAGTGTCCCCTCGGTACGAGGCCCAGTCCTAGAAGTTAGGCTGTGTGGTCACTTTCCTCTTGTTGGGATGTGACGCGGGACACCCAGAACACTAATGAGGGAGAGGTTAATTCTGACACTAGCTTGGTGTCCCTGGCCAGCTGGCTCCAGAGCACAAGTAGCACTGTGGAGGCTGCTCGGGTCATGGGGACCAGGAAGCAGAGAGAGAAGGGAGCAGCCGGGGAGAAGACCACCCTTTTCTAAGCCACAGCATGGTGGCCTCCTCCACCTGGGCCCACCTCTAGCAGCACGATCAGTCCAGAAAGTCAGAACAGACAAGTATAGTCACCTCCCAAGCCCTGCACCTCTGAGCATGTGAGGGTTTTGTGGGACTGTTAGATCTAAACCCTAACATAGACCTGGTCCTTACCAAAGACCTGGAACTGTCCTGTGCTGGGACAGCCAAACCCCTCCGTGCGCTCTGCTGCCCTTTCATAGGAGCCCCCTGGGTCTCCCAGTGAATATCTGGGGGCAGAATGAGGTTTCCCCAGGGTCTACACTGCCCTTGCTGTCCTCCACTTTCTCTTGTGGATGCTGATGGTGCTCAGGTCTAGGGGCTGTTGGCTGTTGGTCCCCCCTCATTTATGTGTTGGAGATCAGGGGTGCAGCATGGCCCAACTTTTGTTGTCCATGTAGCTATGCTAGGTATATTGTTAGCTTGTTGCTGTTTTTTTGTGTTTATATTTTTAGGTTTTGGAGATACTGAGAAATTATGATGCCACTGTTGCCACTTCCCAGAATTCTTTTTATAGTAATTAAAAATTTGCTGTGCTGTATAACAGACTGGAGTTAGCTGGGTGTGGTGGCACATGCCTGGAATTCCAGCACTTGGCAGGTTGAGGCGGGACAATTACCACGAGTTCAAGGTCAGCCTGGGCTGTGTAATGAGATCTTGGCTTACAAAAACAAAACAGTGCTGGTGAGATAGCACAGTGGTCTAAAGCGCCTGCTTAGGCAAGCTTAGGCAAGCTTAGGCAAGCTTAGGCAAGCTTAGGCAAGCACGCAAGGACCAGGCTTCGATTCCCGGTACCACATGGCACACCAGCCCCGCCTCCAGGTGGACTGAGCTGGCCACAAAAAACCCCCCAAAAACAAACCAAAAGCAGAAACAAAACACACACAAAAAGTCCAAACAAAATAAATACTGAAAGTAGGCCCAATCTATTTAAAATAACTATAAAATATATAACACATGTGTATTTGTTTTAAATATTTCTTTTTTTTTTTTTGGTGGAACTGGGGATTGAACTCAGACCATTATGCTTGCCAGGCAAGCACTTATTCTACTGAGCCATCTCCTTGGCCCAACACATGTGTATTTGTATGCACATGTATGTATACACACACACACACACACACACACGATTTCTCCACACAACAAAACACTACAAAGAGAGAAAACCATTACCTCCCACCCCTACTACATGAACTGGTTTTTGTTTTCTCTGATGTTTGTGTCCATTGTATTTTTTGTTTTGTATGTTACTCCATTGAGGTTTTCAACCTTAGTTAAGGCATCGGTGTGCATCCAGGGCCTTCCTGTAGAACTATAAAAACCTTTTTTTTTGAGACAGGGTCTTGCTAAGTTGCCCAGGCTGGGTGGAATTTGCTATTCTTCTGTTCAGCCTCCCAGAGTGTTGAGGTGGAAGGCATAAGCCAACATGTACAACTTTATCTTCGTTTTGATTTAGTTTCTTCCTCTAGCTGTGGCACTAGTATGTACCTATTTTCCTAGAATCCTCCCTTCTGCTCCCGTCTGGCTTTGGGATTCTCCTTGTCTGCTTTCTTGGCTGTGAGTTACTATTTCCTGGCTCCTACATCTTCCATTTTCTTGGTTTAGTCCCTTTTTTTTTTTTTTCTTCTAGAACACTCTCAAGTGACTTTCTCTCTCTCTCTCTCTCTCTCTCTCTCTCTCTCTCTCTCTCTCTCTTTTTATTTTAGGGAAGTGTCTACAGGGTGTTCAGGATCTCACTACACAGATCAGATTTGCAGTGATCTGACTGTTTACAGCCTCCCAAGAGCTGGGATTACAGGCGCATCACCACGCCCAGTCTCAATTGCCGGCTCAGCGTGCCCGCTGATGGAAAACCCAGCCCCTGCGCCTGTTTGCAGGCTTTTTAATCTCCTGAGCTATTTGGCCAGCCCAACTTTCTCAATTAAGGTGAGGCTGGAGCCAATTTTTTTTTTTTTTTTAGAACTTATGTGTATGAAAATGTGTACTTAAGTCTGAAAAATTAAAGCTTTTCCTCAGAATGTTGGCATGGCATCCTCGGTGAGAAATCTGACTTGATTCTGATTCCGTTTACTTTTCAGGTGAGATTCCCAGCCCATTTCTTCTAGAAGCTTTTAGCATCCATTCTTTCTTTATTCTTGGAACTGCAGGGCTTTATGAGGACATGTCTGGCCATGTGGCCTTTTGCAGTTCTGAATTTATTTATTTTATTTTTAATTTTATTTATGTGTGTGTGTGTGTGTGTGTGTGTGTGTGTGGCCAGCTCAGCCCACCAGGGGGCGGGGCTGGCTGGCATGTGGTGCTGGGGGATTGAACCGCGGTCCCTGTGCTTTGCTAAGCTTGTTCTAAGTAGGTGCTTTAGACCACTGAGCCATCTCATCAGCCCCAGTTCTGAGTTCTGAGTAGACCTTTTCTGGCATTCCATTTCACTGAATTTATTATGCTCCAAATTATTTGTTGGAGGACTTGGGAGAGCTAGTTTTAATGTTCAACTGTGGGCACATATAAGAATATTTTAATTGTGAGTACATAGACATATTAAGAAAAAAGCATTGCACGTATTTAAGTTAGGTGTTCTTTATTGGAATAGGTGCTTGAGAGTTGTAATAAACAGAAATCTGATGTATATTCATTGAGTACTGCATTTGATTGTGCTTTGGGTCGATTTACTATCTCAATATTCCTGGATTAGTGACAAAGTAAAGACTTATGGTGTCAGGCATTCTTTGGAATGCGAGGACTAGGCTGCACGGTGCGCCTGGAGCCAGCCCTGTTCTGGGTCCCAGTTGCTTTGCTTCTCTGAAGCCCGTCCCCCTTACTAATCTTGAAGAACCTCATGGTCCAGTATAGCATCCAGTGCATCTTTCCTCTGCCAGACTGAACACAGTGCCCAATACGCACACGCACACACACACACACATACACGCACGCACACACGCACGCACACACACGCACACACACACACACACACGCACGCACGCACATATTAGGCAGTGAACGGACAGCCACTGCTATGTTTTAGATCCAGAATGTTCCCTAAAGCCTCTTTCCTAGGCTCAGAAGTGGGATTTTTTTGGAAGGAGATTGGATCAGCCGGGTGGATTCACTTACTGTTGAGTTCATAGCTGAGCTTGTGGTTAGGAGGTGGGGCTTTGCTGGAAGAGGTGGGTCACTGGGGCGTGGCTCAGAAGGAGAAGAGCTCTGGTCTCTTCCTGGCTCCTCCGGTCCCTAACTGCTTCCCGGTCCCTAACTGTTTCCCGGTCCCTAACTGCTTCCCGGTCCCTAACTGCTTCCCGGTCCCTAACTGCTTCCCTCGTGGCCTCGGCAGCTTTCCTCCTGCAGACTTTCCCACCGTGGCCTCCTTGCCTTGGAGCTAGCTGGTGACAGACTGAATCCTCTAAAAACTGTGACTCGGCTCTCATCCTGTAG
>NW_004524632.1:4808831-4817486 GCF_000260255.1 Octodon degus | reverse complement strand
CTTCTACCACACAACCACAGTTATGGCAGCCGGGCAGCGCATCTAGCTGGTTTCAGAGGCCTGATTGTGTGCCAGAGCCTTGCTGTGTTCTTTGGAGCATGTTTTGCTCTCTCTTTAGTACCTGTTGATGCTCTAAGTGTCCTACTGGTGCATTCCAGGTAACTCCCATGATGCCAATGAGTCCAGCGTGAAGCCTGATTAAGCCTTGGAGAAGCTGGCTAGTTTCTCTCCAGTATGAGCAGGTGAGAGGGTCAGGACACAGTTCAGTGTTAGGAGTGTCCAGAATCCTTGTTCCTCACAACTTGCAGTGTGAGAAGGGGAAGTGGAGATTCACAGGTAGAAGGGACAGGAGGGAGGAGCGCTCTCAGGATCTGCATGCTGGGAAGGACTGTGGGCTCCATCCGTTTGGTCTTCTGTAACACAGGTAGGGTGCAGGCCTTTCTCCCTCATGGTTTTAGAGGCTGGAGAGTCTGAGGTCAAGGTGTCACCACAGTCTTGTCATGAGGGGCCTCTGCTGGGTGGCAGACGACTGCCTTTATCCTTACACAGTGGAAAGACAGTTCTTTTCATTGTATTATTATTTTTTGGCTGGCTCAGCCCTCCCTGAGGGCAGGGCTGGCTCTGCGTGTGGTGCCAGGCCCTGGGCCTGTCTAAGCTTGCTTAAGCTGGTGCTTTAGAACATTGAGCTATCTCGCCGGCCCCTCTCTTCATTGTATTTTTTTATTATTATTATTATTATTATTATTATTATTATTATTATTTTTCAGATAGGGTCTCACTAAGACCTATAGTCCAGGCTGGCTTGGACTTGCTATGTAGCCCAGTCTGGCCTCATACTCACAGCGATCCTCCTGTGTCAGCCTCCTCAGGGCTGGGATTACAGGGCAGTGTCACCATGTCCCACTTTTTATTTTCTTTTAAATAAGGGCAGTAGTCTCCTTCAGGACAGCTCCACCCTAACAATCTATTCCCAAAGGTTCTACCTCCTAATACAATCACCTTGGGGTGGGGATTTTGACGTGTGAATTTGGTGGTGACACAGTCCTTGTGTAATGGGATCCAAGAGTGAGATTGTCACGTACATGTGGGTAGAAGGGTGGTAAGATTTCCATGTTTTCTGTCACCCTGGACTTCCTGCCCCCTCAATTCTAAACAAGAGGGAGGAGACCAACACTGAATAGAAAAGCAACAGCAGCAACAACAACAGCAAAACCACAAAGCCACAGAAGCAGCTGTCAGATAGAGGGACCTGGGACGAACATGTGATCAGCCCAGTGTGACTTTGCTCCTCCTTTCTGGTGTGTGAAGGCTGCAGTGCCAGAGGAGGGGTGTAAGAAGAGAAGCCAAGGGGCTGGGGAGATGGATCGGTGGGCTAAGGGCCTGCCTGGCAAGCCCAAGGACTGAGTTTGATCCCTGGTACCGCATGCCAAGCTGGGCCCAGAACCGTGGCGTGGTGGTGCACACCTTTAATACCACTGCTGGCGAGGCTGCGACCGGAGGATCGCTATGAGTCTGAGCGAGACCCTGTATCAAATAAATAAGTAAGTAAATAAATAAAGATTAAAAATAGAAAAAGAAGGGAAGCCAAGGGGTGGCTGGGGAGAAAGGGACAGTGGGAAAACAATCCAGTTCCTCATGTTACCACGCATGTAGGAGCACAGGCTCTTGGGCAGATGAGAAGAGCAGATGAGCCCCAGCGCCCACAGGTGCACCAGTGGCCTAGAATCCTGGGTGGGGGTCTGACACGAAGCATTGTCTCAGCAGAGGTTGGGGGCCACAGGCTGATTGGGGGTCCCGGAGCATCTGATCCTGCAGATGTGGACCCAGGGGCCATGGGACTGTGAGGGGGAGCACAGGCTTGCAGGAGGGTAAGAGCAGCAGCTACAGGGATCCTAGCACGTCTACATCCGGGAACAAGCTTTAGCGACTCAGATACTGAGGCTGGGAGCGGTGTGCTCAGGTGGCAAGGCAGGAAGCGGCGGAATTTTGGACATTCCTAACCGTACACTTGGCTGTCTCTGCACATCTCATGGGTGCTTCCTGACGGCCTGTTCTGGTGTCATAAGCTCTCCCGGAGAGCATCTGATACGGGAGCGTCGGATCCCATTCCCCAAGGAGCATGGGTCGGAGCAGGCCACTTTAAAAAATTTGGACATTTTTACTTAAGAATCAGTTTTGGGCCAGCCAAATAGTTCAGCAGATTAAAATGCCTGCAAGCAGGCACAGGGTCGGGGTTCCTTCCCGGGATTTGCCCTGCTGGCCCCGCCCCCGGGGTGTGCGATTGAGACTGGGCGTGCTGGCATGCCCCTGTAATCCCAGCTCGTGGAAGGCTGTAGACAGGAGGATCACGAAAAGTCGATCTAATAGTGAGGCCCTGACCACCCTGTAAACCCTTCCCTAAAATACAAAAAAGAAAAAAAAAAAAAAAGTTTTGGTCGTTCTGAAGGCCCCGCTTGGTTGTCACCACGCTCTATCTCCCTGTCCGCTCCGGCCTCCTTTCTTCCTGGGCCTTGGTGCTCATTTCTTCCTCCCATGGTATGCAGGGAAGAGCGTCCACCAACCCCCACCCTGTAGAACCCTCTGAGCTTGGAGAGGCTTCCCTGACCTGCGAGGCTTGTGACTGCCGAGCCCTGGGGTTCTGAGAGGGAGGGGGACGAGTGGGTGGCAGCTCTAGGAAAGCTAAGACACTGTCATTTGCCAGGACTGTAAATCCCTTGAAGACATCCATGCCCTTAATGCAGCACCTTCACAGAGTGGTGGAATTCAGCTTGATGAATCAACTGTGCCTTCATTAGTTTCTCCCTGTTACAAATAGTAGCTGACACCCAGCCGGTCCTCCAGGGGCCAGCCTGGGCCGCCTGCACTGCGAGGAGATGGCTCAAGCCAGGAAGGCTCATATCATGAGGGGTCAGGCTGGCTTTTGTCTTCTCTGGAGCAAAGTCATGCTTGTGTTTCCTTGCTTCATTAGTTGCTACAGGGTAGAGTAAATCCAAATGGAAGAAATAAACAGAACAGATAGGTATTAAGGCAATTAGAAGGAAGGGGAAGTGAAGAGTCCTGGTGTTTACAGAAAGCTTGAATCCCTCCTGAACTCAGTCACTCTGGAGTCTTTCCCATTTTTGTCTCCTCTACACACTACCTTATTTAATACTTACTGTGACTCTCTGATTATCTTCATTTTAGGGAGAAAAAAACCTTCAGAGACTCTGGGAAGTTAAGGATCTTGCCTGGCCATCCAGGTTAAGCTCCATGAGAAGACAGAAGTCGGAGCTGTTCCAGTACCTTGTAACCACAGGATTCAAAATCAGGGGTCACAAAAGCTACAGCTCTTGTTGCACAGGTCCTGCTTTACCTTGGTCTTAACCATCCAGCAGAAAAGTATGAAGACGAAATATAGGAAGTAAAGCCATGCTGTTATGTTGAGCTGCGGGGGACTCAGGTCAATAATTTCTGGCATTGCCAGTTAAACAGAAGACCCAATGCTATTATGGGCTACTGGACTCTTTTAGAATATTTTGCTGAGTTTACACACCTATAATATTCAATAACGGAACTTAGAACAAATGGGGTATACCGATGAATGTCCATTTTGTATCTGTGTATTCAAAGTGGTTGGGATAGATATATAGTTGCATTCTCTTAATGAATAGAATGATTTGTTCTAATGGTGTTTGTAAATAGGATCTCAAGTCCGCATCTCGTACAGCAATTAACCACTAAGAAGAATATATGCAGTGTGTTATTTGTTGAATCTGTACTTCCGATTTGATTTGAAACTGTCTCATTGCTATGTGTTTATCAATAAAATTTTGAAAAAAAAAAGAAAAAAAACCCAAAAAAATAAAATCAGGGGTCAGTAAACTATGACCTCCAGACTCAATCCATATCCTGTTCCTGTATGGCTTGCTGTCTTAGTGACTTCCTTGTTGCAGAGAGCAATACTCAGTACCCATAAACAAACAGAAGGGATCTTTATTTTGACTCATGGTTAGGAGAGGTTTCAGCCATAGTCTTTTGGCTCCAAGGCAGGAGGGCAAGGCAGAGGGGTCTGGCGGAAGAGAGCAGCCCAAGGCATGGGGCACAGGAGGCAGAGAGAGAAGGGAGCATCCGGGGAGGGAGATTCGCCCTTCCAGGCCACCCCCTGGTGACTCACCTCTTCTGACCACCTGGTCTTCTAACAGCACATGCATCTAAGCCTGTGTCATCCAACCACCTTCCCAAAGCCCTGCCTGTGAGCAACGAGGCTGGAGGACAAAAGGGGCCACAGTTGTGCCATCTAAGGATGGTTTGCCCCAGTGTGGAGGGGACATGGGATTCACTCTGGCCAGGGTTCAGAGCCCAGGCAGAACTGTTCACCATGGCTGTAGAATTCACGTTGGACCTAAAAGCCCGACTGGGGCTTGTACAAGAGACTGTGGAGCTTGGTTTTGTCTGGTGCAGACACCGGGAAAGGGTTGAGGCAGTGCTCCCTCTGTGTTGCTTGTGGTGTTGGGCACCATGCCGGACACACAGTAGGTGGTGCAGCCAAAGAATGACACCGTCAGCCATCCACAGACTCAAAGCCTGGGGTCAACCTTGGCACCTGCTGTTTTCTCCTGGAGGTCACCGAGTCTATCAGCGCAATGCCTGGAGCAGCACCAATCTCCATCCGTTCTCCGCCCCACACCCACCATTTTCTGCTGCATGGTGACCGCCTTCCATCTGCCCTCCTTGCTGTCACTACAGTTTGCCCCTCCCCCACTGCTACCACTCCTGCTCTCTCCAGGGATTTTTTTTTCTTTTTTTTTTTTTTGTATCGGGAATCAAACTCAGGACCTTGCCCTTGTCAGGCAGATGCCGTGCCACTGAGCTACGTCTCCTCCTAGGCACCTTTTCAGGATGCACCCTGAGACTGTCCCTGAGCCCTTACTTTCTCCCCGTTCTTTAGATTTCACCTAAGGATTGCCTTCTTCCATCAGTTCATGCCCTTCGGATTATTTTCTCTCAAATGTCTGTATTTCTCTTTCAAGCCCTTACCATGGTTTTTAATTACACATTTTTTTTTTTTTTTGCATTCAACTAATAGATTAATTTCCTTCTCTTCCACTAGATTCTGAATCCCTCAAGGAGAAGGACAGTGTCTATTTTTCGCTCATCTATGACCATGTTTCCCAAGCAACCAAGACAGTCTATAGCTTGGTAGCTGTTAAATGAATAAATCAGTCAATCTATTTTAGTGTGTGAAGGCCTTAATGCATACGTGGATGGATGGTGTGATAGGGAGGAATGGCTTTGCCCTGACCTCTTGCCTCCACAGGAGTGTGGAGGCTCATTTCTGAAACACGTACTTTAAAAAACATATCGCATTATTCTCTTTTTTTTGCCATAATTTTATTGATAACCAAATAGCAACAAGACAGGTTCAAATCAAATCAGTAGGACAGTTTCAATAATTAACACACTGCATACATTCTTCTTAGTGGTTAATTGCTGTACAAGATGCGGACTTGATATCCTATTTACAAACACCATTCGAACAAATCACTCTATTCATTAAGAGAATGTAACTATATATCTGTCCTAACCACTTTGTTTTTTTTTTTTTAAACATTTATTTATTTATTTATTTATTTATTTATTGTGTGTGTGTGGCCAGCTCAGCCCACCAGGGGGCGGGGCTGGCTGGCTGGCATGTGGTGCTGGGGGATTGAACCTCGTCCCTGTGCTTTGCTAAGCTTGTTCTAAGTAGGTGCTTTAGACCACTGAGCCATCTCACCAGCCCCCTGTCCTAACCACTTTGAATACACAGATACAAAATGGACATTCCTCTGTATACCCTTTGCATTATTCTCAGGGCTTGCCTAAAATGGATGGCGTAAACAAAAGTTGGGAGTCACATAATGTAATGTTACCAAAAAGACAAAGCAAATTGGTTCCAATCTAGGCAAAACCCCAGAGATTATCACATAGCATTCATGAGTCTTTCAGTATGAAGAGCAGGCAACTTGAGGCAAGGTGTGTGAGAGAGGTGGGGGGGGAGGGGCGGGGAGGAGGCCCGAACCGGAAGTGTGCAGCATGGTGTGCAGGACCCAATGGGAGCTTCCCCGTGGGAGCTGCTTGGTGCTTGAGGATCTTGGCCTTGGACCAGAGGCGCCAGTTTCCGCTGCTTTCCCTGGAGCCCTCTTCTCCCACTTGCGTGTCTCCAGAGTGCAGGGCAGTTGAGTTGACCCCATCCTGCAGATGGGACCAATAAGCCAAGCAGGTGCAGTAACCAGGCCAGAGGTGGCAGTCTCTGTTCTCTCCTTAGCGCCAAGCCCCCATCATGCAGTGTGTCCATCCTGCTCCTGGCTGTCCTTTTCTAGCAGTGCCTTCCAAATTCCTTCCTTACCTCCACTGTCCCACTGGGGGAGGGGGTGCCAAGCAGGCAGTGTAGCTCCTATCGCTGCAGCAGCCTTGAGCCGGTGCCTCTGGGGAGAAGAGGGCTGGGGAGAGGACAGGCTGGCCTTGGGGTCTGACACACCTCGCTTCCGATCATGGCTGATCTTGTATCAGTTTATGAAACCTCGCTAGCTTTGCTTTCTTCCCTGTGAACCGAAGTGGTAAGATCTCTCTTGCAGGATTGTTCTAAGGACCGGCTACAAAGGGGGGCGGTGGGCATCGCTACACTGCGCGCGCACCTGGAACCCATTAACTTTTTCTCCTTTCCCATTTTCTCTCTCTCCTTGAGGAAGGCGCATGGTACAGAGGGTGTTGTGTGCTTTGCAACCTGGCTGACCTGTGTGAGAGCCAAGCTTGGTCGCAGACTAGCCGTGTAGTGTTGTACAAGATGCTTCACCTCTCAGAGCCTCCTTTCCCTCCTTGTAAACTGGGGCTAGGAGCTGGCAGAGGGTCCACCAGGTAAGGCAGGCACTCTGCGAGAGACCGTTATGCTCAGTGCCTTTTGCAGAGTGGGTGTGAATTCATTGCATGCAAATTTCCCTGTCTGTGTTCCTTTGTGGATTGATGGAGTGATTCACAGCTATTTGCTCATCTAGGAGTGATTGAGTTTTACAAAGAGCATGCAGTCTCTCTCTCTCTCTCTCTCTCTCTCTCTCTCTCTCTCTCTCTCTCTCTCTCTCTCTGAATGATATGTGAGCTCAGGAGTAGCCTGGTAGAATATTAACTAAGACATCTGCTTTCAGAGCCTGTCTGCACACACGGCTGTTTGTGGCTCCTGGCGTGTTGGTATGCCAACCGTGTGCCCAAACCACTACTTTGCACAAGACAGACCCCTGCCGCTGACTGACCCTGGCTCTGCCTGAGCCAGCAGCTTCCAAGACATCTTACTGGAGGATAGGAAGCTTCTGTCCCTTCATGTATAAAAACAGCCATTGAAAGGAAACCAAAATCTCACATTTCCGAGCTGCCCCTGAGGGTGTTTTGTTTTTCTTTTTTCTTTTTACATTTGTCCACAGCTGTGATACAATGTTCCCTTTTAGAGTTGTTCTTAGCAGTGTGGAAGCTTGGAAGCAGTTGAGTGTTGTGTGTGGAAGGGACAGTGACTTCTGCTAATGCTGCTGCTTTCTGGAGCTCCCCATGCACCCAGATACACCCCCTTTCAGGCAAAGAGAGGGGAAGGTTTGCACCAAACTCCTGCCTCTTCCTGCCTGCTTAGAAACAAATCCTGGGCTTTCGAGTCAGACCCACCTGTGTTCAGTCTGCTGATGCTGTTTACTCACCTCGGTCTTCTTGGACCTCAGTTTTGTCTGTAAAATGGGACAAGGAGCAGAGCAACCACCCCAGGAGCCTGTGAAGATTAAACACTTTAGCACTGGTTCAGCATCTGCATCTGCCCACAGGCAGAGGCATCCAGCCCTGGGCAGTGTTTCTCTCTCCTTCCTATCCTTGTTCCCAGAGGTCTGTTTGCAGGTGAGTTAATTATGTGTAACTCTCGAAGGCCACCTAGACTGAGCACAGCAATCTCCTGGTCACCATGGACAGCACTTTCAGGCCCTTGGGACCTGTCTGCCACAGCAAAGCAAGGCAAAGAGAAAAGTGGGGGTTGCTGAGGCCCTGGGCCCAGGTTTGGGGCACTCTGTCCCTTGCCCACTGTGTCACACATCCTCAACTGCCCTTCCTCATCCTGCCAGCCGCACCCACTGGGCTCTGAGGGCTACTAGGTGTGGGGATGAGATCTAAACAGAATCCAGCATCAGTCAAGGGAGCCTGCTTCAGGCAGTTTCTTCTCCCCCTTCTGCAGACTTTTGGTTACCCACTTCCAGGTCACTCTGTCTGCCCTTTCCATCTCAGGGCCATTAGTGGGAAAAGCACCAGTCTTCAAGCTAGACCTCGGGTTCAGGTTGTTCCTAGGAGGCTTCTGACAGTGATGTGCCCTTGGTCTCCATTTCCTCACCTGCAAAATAAGGAGTTACACCGTCTAAACACCTCCAAAGTGTTTTCTGTAGAGTTTTGGTTTGCTGAGATGCCCCGAGTGTCACAGGAACAGTTTTGTGATCAGAGCAGCACTGGGTCAGGCAGAGAGGGAGAGAGAGGGAGACAGACAGACAGACACATCAGCACTGGGTCAGGCAGAGAGCGAGAGAGAGGGAGACAGACACATCAGCACTGGGTCAGGTAGAGAGCGAGAGAGTGAGAGAGAGGGAGACAGACAGACAGACACATCAGCACTGGGTCAGG
>NW_004524632.1:4799125-4808731 GCF_000260255.1 Octodon degus | reverse complement strand
ACAGACAGACACATCAGCACTGGGTCAGGTAGAGAGCGAGAGAGTGAGAGAGAGGGAGACAGACAGACAGACACATCAGCACTGGGTCAGGCAGAAAGCGAGAGAGAGGGAGAGAGAGGGAAACAGACAGACAGATTTTTATTGAAGGAGTTTGCTTCTTACAATGTTACTTTGACATTTTCAAGGTATGACTTCCCCCCCCAACAGAGTATCTGAAAGGGGGTGGTGTTGTGGGAGCCGGACCGCCTGAGCGCAAGCTCAGCCTTAGCCACATACTGCCTGTATCGGCTATACACTGCTGTATAACAAGTGACCTCAGGCACAGTGGCTAGGACAGGGCCTGCTTATTATCTCCAGGAGAGTTGAGCTCCCTCAAGGTTTCACTGCAGGCACCAGCTAGGTTTGGGGGTGCATCCGATGCCTTTGCTGTGGCAGGATGTACAGTTAAGCTCTCACGAAAGTTAGTAGATTCGATTCCCTGTGGGCTGCTGGCGGGTGTCTCTTCTTTGTTTCCTGCTGCATGGGATGGGCCTCCCCAACACAGCCTGCTGCCTGGAAGCCAGCAAGAGTCTGCTACAAGGCGGAAGTCACGTCTAATGGAAACTGTCACATTTGCTGGTTAGAAGCAGTGGCTAAGCCATCCCATACTCCAAGGCAGAAACCACAGAGACTCCAGGGGGGAGGCGGGGGCTCCCCTGTGTCTGCCTGTGTCACTAGTAGGTGAGCCGGGGCTGTAACTTAACTCTTCTCAGTTGCAACAATAGGATGGTGACATCTTCCTTATGTTAAGGCCATCCTGACTCAATCAACATATGTAAAATAGCGTCCTGCAAATAACAGGGCCTGTATCAATATTTACTTCTGTTATTCTGCAGGCTGAGTCTGGCGCATACGGAGAGCCCAGCAAACATTAATGGGATAAGTGAATCTAGGAATGGATTTGCATGCCAGGTAGCCGCTGTGGGATAGGCCGCCCTACTTGGCCATGCGGAGAGGAGAGGTCGGAGGGAGGAAGCTCCGCACCCCACTGGGCGTGGTTTCCCACACATGCTGGGCCCCAGTCGAGGTCAGGGCCCCTCCTAAGCCCAGGTTGCCTGTCCAGACTGAGTGGAGGCCGCAGGACTCAGAGCGTCTCTCCCCCCACCCGCTTCCTCTCTTCCCTCCCTCCCTCCCTCCCGCTCCTCTCCACCGACAGTAATTTTCTCGGTACAGTGCCTGGTATGGTGCCTTGAGCAGTTAACTGCTTCACAGTGGCTCTGGATGAGGTTGGCGAGGACAATTGAGGACACTTTAGGGGCCTGCATGACCATAGAAGTGAGATGAATGGGGGCAAAAGAGAATGCAAGTCACAAGAAGTGGAAAAAAAGACCCAGAAAGGACCACTTGGAGGAACAATGCCGTCTTTTCTCTGTGTATCTAAGACTTTTGAGGTGTATTAACAATCACCTACAATCACGGGCTTTTGTTTCTTCTTCTGACCTGGCGCCTCTTAGTCACTCTAGTCTGAGCAGACACTGCTTCTTGCTCTGCTCTTCGCTGCGAATCGTTGCCTGGCATCTACTTCGAAGCAAATTAAAACTGATTTGCTTTGTGGCTTTCATGATACCTCTCGTGCTAGTGAAAACAAGTGGGACCTGCCGGCTGTCTGCAGTTGCAAGGTGTTTTCACACCCCTTGGCAACAGCCCGGGGAAGTGGGTGTTTCTTTTGTCTTTCTTTTTTCCATTTTCGGGGGCAGAGCAGCCCCAGGTGGCTGCAGTGAAGTGATCTTGCAGAGGGTCGGCGTCAGGACCTTAGAACTGCACCCACCCCAAACCCAGGCACTCCCCTACAGCTGGTAGACACCACTCACAGTCCCCCGATTTATGAACTGTGGGTGTGTGATTCAGGCTACTATGTACTGCCGTCGCCTGTTGGATGCCCTGGAGAGAGAGTGAACACTTTTACTTTCGAGAAAGCATTGCCAAACTCTCCCTGCCGGGCCCTCTTTGGGCTGGCTGTCCTCTGCGGGGCAGGCTGGGCACACGGCTTTGGTGCCAGCCCCAGGGTGGCACTGTGAGGGACTCAGAACATTCCTGCTCCTCCAGTGGGCCCAGAGTGGGACCAACAGCCATGACGGCTGAATATGTCACCCTCTGCTTTCTGGGAAAGGCCGGGCCCTAGCAGTTTGCTCTTGGAGAAGTGCTGGCTGCGGTGACCTGTGACACTCTTCTCCCGTGTTCAGATTGCTTTTGTCCAGGGGGGATTTTCCCCTCTACTTCCTAACTCCTGGGGACATTTGGCACTGTCTGTAGACAGTTTGAATTATCATGACTGGGTTAATTATCATTAACCTCTACCATGGGCTCCCTCCTCGGGATACTCCTTAAAGATGGGCTCTGACCACTGAATGGGGGTTTGTCTCCAGGTTCCCCTATTCCTTTCCCCTGGCCCCTGTTCACCCAGCCCTCCCTTGTCTGTTTTAATCTGCTCTAAGCCAGGACCGTTTGACGGGGCAGAAGCGTCTTCCCCAGAGGCCCATGCCTGGCCTGCTCTTGGCCATAGCCTTGTGGCTCTGGTTGGGAATTCACGCGCTACTGTTTGGAGAGAGTCATATTTTTTGACAGGAGCACAACCCGTTTCACCTTTCTAGTAATTGTTTTGGAATAAAAAGTAATCATCCAGGACTGACCAAGTTGCTTTACTAAGCGCTCCTTCCTCACTCCTGGCAAATTGCTTTGAGAATTGAACAAAGCCCGGCTCAATCATGTAGGATATCCATTCCAGAGGATGCCGGTGAAGTAAATCTCTGCTAAGCCAGCCTGGTCATGCCACCTTCTCCTTTTTCCCAGGGATCAAAAGGGGAGCATGTGGCTCATCCCGAAAGCCCGTTGTCTGGGGGTTGGGGGCCTGCAGTGCACGCTGCAGAGCACAGGAAATGTGTAGCGATGGACCGTGGTATCAAGCAGCTTTTGCTCCATTCAGGGCTGTGGCAGAGTCCATGTTCTCTGTGTGGCCGTGGAACTTAATTTATGGACATCTTTCCCTGATGTATGTTCTGAGGAATGTTAAATAGATACCGGCTGAATAAGTAGCCAAATAAATTGGGGGATTGTGTTCTTTGTTTGTTTGTTTGTTTGTTTTTAAAAGAATCTATTTGTTTGGTACAGAGTCTCACTACGTGGCTCAGACTTGTAATGATCCGCCTGTCTCAGCCTCCCCAGTGCTGGGATTACAGTTCTGCACCACCACAACTAGTTGTGGTGGCCAGCATGGCTTGTGGTACCAGGGATTGAACCTGGGCCCTTGTGCTTGCCAGGCAGGTGCTTAGGCCGCTGAGCTATCTCCCCAGTCCGAGACTGTGTTCTTTACTGCAGCACTCTTCAAGGTCTTTCCATCATTAACAAGCCACGTCCACTGTCAGGAGGAGGATGTAGCAGTCCTGGAAATTATTTTTATAGAACATCTCCCAGGATTGGTGACTTCCCGAAGAGGACTGTGAAATACTTCACAGAGGGGAAGAATTAGATCACTTCTGCTTTCTTCCCTGCCCCCCTGCTCTGTCGATATGACCCTGGAGCATCTGTTCTGGAGATGTTTTCTCTTCATTCATGAAATGGTTTTGCAAGGCAGTGTGGCTTGCCAGAAAACTAGAAGGCTTTCTCATCTTGATCTAGGGGAAACATGAAACTCCCAACTGGAAAGGTTCCACCAATCTTGAGGGGTTTGTGGCTTCCACTCTCTTTCCCTGTGGGGGCCTCTACTCCATCTCCTTGCCCAAGTTAACTCATCTTTCAGGGATCACATCCTTGGGAAAGCATTTCTTGAATCTCGGCCTGGGTTATGTGGGGCTTGGGTACGGAGCAGCTGCTAGAACTCAGTGGTGCAGTTGTGCCTGGGAGATTGAGAGGGAACTCAGATGTCTTCTTTTGTGTAGTCCTGGCATTTATGTTTGAAGTCTGAAAAGAGGGTGATGGTGGCGTGGTGTGTGTGGGGTGAAGGGAAGCTGAGGCGAGTTCATGGGATAGGTTCATGTTCTCTAAAACTGAAGAATTACTTTTTGGAACAACAGAGGTTAAGAGCAGAATATTTTTATTGGGGGAGAGAAAGCTCCTGTCCAAGAGAAGGACAGAAGGGGTGCCCCGAGCGGGTTGTCCCCAGGAAGCTATCTTTCCCAGGGACTTTTATAGAATAAAACCATGCAGTGAGGCGGGTCTAAGGTGGTGGAGAACATGGGCACTTGCTTAGGTGGGCATGAGGTGGGACAAAAGTGTGGTTAACCAATGAGATTACAAGCACCATTGCTCAGGTAAATTTTTTTTTTTTTTTTTTGGAACTGGGGATTGAACTCAGGTCCTTACGCTTGCCAGGCAAGCACTTATTCTACTGAGCTATCTTCCTGGCCCATTCAGGTAAAATTGATTAAATCCAATACCAAATGGGGAAGTGAGTCATGTAGCAAGCGGGCATGAACACAGGACAGGGTCTCTTCCTGTTGGGAGCTGGGTTAGTGACTCTTTAGGGCTCTTTCAAAGTGATGGATACCTGTGTAGACTATCAATCTCGGAGGTCCATTCTTAGAGAAGTATGTGGCTGTGTTTGTTTACTCTTTTGTTTTGAGGTGTGGCCCAAAGCCAGAGTGTCTGTCTCTTCCAAAGTTGCAAAGTCACCTTGTCTTCCACACTCTCTCCTTGAGGGCCTGGCCCTGTCTGACTGCTTATACCATTTCTGTCTAATTCAGCTGCCTACACCAATCTTGAGGGGTTTGTGGCTGCCACTCTCTTTCCCTGTGGGGGCTTCTACTCCATCTCCTTGCCCGAGTTAACTCATCTTTCAGGGATCACATCCTTGGGAAAGCATTTCCTGAATCTCGGCCCCGGGGTATGTGGGGCTTGGGTACGGAGCAGCTGCTAGAACTCAGTGGTGCAGTTGTGCCTGGGAGATTGAGAGGGAGCTCAGATGTCTTCTTTTGTGTAGTCCTGGCATTTATGTTTGAAGTCTGAGAAGAGGGTGATGGTGGCGTGGTGTGTGTGGGCTGACGGGAAGCTGAGGCGAGGGACACATCCCGTTCACCACAAGAGCTCTCAGTGGGCTAAGCCGGGGTCCTCGTGGAGCTCTGTGTGCTGCGAGCTGTACTTTCTCTGCCTCTGTCTCCACTGCAGGCCACTGAATGGGAGTCAGGAGCCCAGGACTCCAGGGAACACTTCTGGTCTGTGATCATGCAAGGGATTACACTGTTACACACTGATCTCTCGAGCAAGTTTTTTCTGCTTCTCTAGTCTCCCCGTAAGTGCTATTGTAGAGATCACTTATTCCTTGGCTGGTGATTATGTGATTGGGAGACAAAATGAGCGGGGTCAACCCGAGCTGACATCCCTGCAGCAGCCCCAGGCACGTGAATCAAGCCTCAGA
The DNA here is from genome assembly GCF_000260255.1 of Octodon degus. Taxonomy (NCBI): domain Eukaryota; kingdom Metazoa; phylum Chordata; class Mammalia; order Rodentia; family Octodontidae; genus Octodon; species Octodon degus. The sequence goes on along the minus strand of NW_004524632.1, from coordinate 4,803,342 downwards.
GCAGCCCATTGTCTCAGGGTGATGCTAAGCCCCCCGCTGGCCAGGGAAGCACTTATTCCACTGAGCCATCTCCCCGGCACCTCTTATTTTTTTCAAAAGATACAGATCGAGACTGACCTTGCTCCAGGCTCCATCTGTGCTGGATGTGGGGGATACAGAAATGCGTAAGAGCCCTTCTTACCAAGTGGAAGACCTTCATTTTCCCCAGACAACCTCCTCCTCTCTGCACTTCCAGTCTCTAGCCAGGATTGATCATACTTCTGAATTAATTGCTTTTCATCACTACAGCAGTTGCTCTAATTCATTTATGTTACCTTTTGACTTAGGGGGGGTCCAGCCTCTTATTTTACAGGGGAAGAAGGATTTCAGGGGTCTCTTTCTCCTCCTCTTTCTGGTGTCACCTGTACCCACTGAGGGGGGACCTTTTGCTCTGGCATCTCCTACTCTGCAAGGAGCTGCCTTGCAACAGCTGTCCCTTCTCCCTGCTTCTTACTTGTTTCTTCTCATGGGAGGACTTGTTCAGTTGTGTTTTACTGGTGGATAGGTGCTGTGTCAGATGTGTGCCCCAAGGTCTAAGTAATAAAGGTTTGGTCTCTGGCATCTGGTACTATCAGGAGCAGAAGAACCCAATCTGGAGGTGGGGCCTCATGGGAGGAAGTTACGTCACTGGAGGCGTGTCCTCAAATGGGACTATTGGGCTACTCATCCCTCTTTTTCTCTTTCTGCTTCCCAGCTGCCATGAGGTGGACATTGTCCTCTGCCAAGTGCTTCTCTGTGATGCAGTGTTGCCACTGGCCCACGGACAATAGGCCAACTTACTGGACTGAAGTTGGGAGCCAAGATAAACCTTTCCTTCTGATAAAGAGAGTATCTCGGGTATTTTGTCACAGTAATAGAAAGCTGACTGGTGCTGCAGGGTTCCTGGTACCACAGCAGTGGAAAAGAGGATCCACTCTATCTTTCTGTCCTGTTGACTCCAGGACTTGAAGAATTCTGTCTTCATGGCATGCCTAAGCAGGTGTGGCCCCCTCCTGGTCTCATGGGTTCTGTGATCTAGATTTTGGGCTTCTGCCCAATCTGGATTTGCCACTCCAGCTCTGTCTGAGGGATATGGGGCAATAGTCACACATTCTAGTTCTCCTTGTGTGTTTCTATCAGCTGGTCAGGGGATGGGGAAGAAAGGTAGACGCTGGCATTGTGGTTCCAACCTTACCCTAGACCTCTAAGCTTAGAGTTGAGAGGGAGAGGGGCTTGCTCAAGGTCATGAGTACTCATGGAAGATGTGGGTCCTGAACTCTGGTCTCTTGTCGCATGCCCCAGGGCTCTTCCTCCTCTTGCTTCTTCCTTCCTCTAATGGGCAGGGCTCACTCTACTTATTGGAAAGAGGGTATGGCTGTGTGGATAGAATGACAAAAGCACAGGTTCTGGACCCAGGGAGAAGTGGGCCTCCAAGTTTTAATGTCCTCCTACAGCTCAGGTCCCTGCTGTGGAGACAGGGTTGGCAATGACACTGTTTTTTCTAATGGACATAGAATGAAATAATCCACAGAGAGCACATAGCACAGCGCTTGGAGAAGTGCAATTGGTCAATAAATGTTACCTGTTTTCATTCCACACTAAACGACATGCTAGAAAGATCTTCTGGCTAGAGAAATTTGTCCCTAGAAGAAGGAAACAGAATCCAGTTGATGTCTGGCACCAGCGGATGAGTCATCCTAATGAGCAGCATAGGGGCTAAGTTTCTGCGGTGCAGTCTTCCCGTCTGGAATTCACCTGGTTGTCCTAAGTGCTCCCTGCGGGCCGCGTGGCCCAGGCTGGATGCCTCTAGTATCTCCATCTAGAACACTGCAGGCGCCTATATCTATAAATAGGGAGGAAGCCATAAACGAGAGCTCATTAAGTTCTTACTGACTGCTGAAAAGTAAATTAGAAAAAATAAACAGAGCTGAACATTTGTGTAAACCTCAATCTCTTTGATGTTTTTCAATTAGCGGAGCCATTTTTCACGTGAAAAATTAATGGCTGTCGCGTGCCACCTGGCTATAGAATCAAATGACAAATTTGTTTTAATGACCACTGTCATCTCTCTGGATTCAGATTCAGGCCAGCTGGGTTGGGAGGAGACAGGAAGGAGCAGGCCTTTAGGGAGCACTGGCGAGCTTCCAGGCGCTGGCCTGGGCTCTCCATGCGATTGGTCTACTTTGCATTCCCCACCCTGGCCCCTCAAGCTATCAGTAACCTCATTTTATAGATGAGGTTCAGAAGGGCGGAGAAAGGTACCCAAGGCCACAGGGCAGATGTGTAGGGCAGTCTGATTCTACAAGTGGTCTCTATTCCACTGAGCTGAGCTTGGCAGAGGGAGGAAGATTTGGCAGGAAAGCAGGCATCATCTGGTGACCTCTGGCTGGCAGCTTGCTGCAGGGGTAGGGCTGGGAGGGGTTGACATGGCAGAGACTGTCATCAAGGACCCTAGCGTGGGAGGTGGGTAGGATTCAGCTGGGGTGGAGGTCTCTCTCGGGGTGATAACGTCTATCACCAGATGGGCCTCGAGCAGGCTCCGGTCTCTAGAAGACAGACAGCATGAACCAGGCAGGATGTGTCTTCTCTGGAAGGGACCTGAGTTAGTAGGCACTCAGGAAACACTGGGTGAGGATGGGAACTGCAGCAGCAAGAAGGGCTCATGCTGAGCCCACAGATTGAGTCTGTGGCTGCTTTTATCTTTGGGGGATAGAGAGGAGCAGAGACTGCACGCGGGGTCAGCAGCTCTGGCCGTGGGCACAGCAGAGCAGAGGCTGACAGCGGTCGCTGACCGTGAGGCTTTTGTGAGCGATCTTTAATCCTGAAACAACATCTGGGTGTAGGCTTTCTGATTCCTTTTTGCAGGTGAATAAATGGAAATTCAGGGAAGAGAGGTATCTTGCGCAAGGCTACAAGGTTGCCAGCTTGCAGTGTTCAAAAGCAAAGCAGCGCCGGGGAGATGGCACAGTGGAATAAGTGCTTCCCTAGCAAGTGCAAGGGTGTGAGTTCAATCCCTGGTTCCGCAGGAAAAAAAAAAAAAAAAAGCAAAGCAGCAGTTGTGCACGTGCTCCCCTGCACCCCACGCCACCGCCCCGAAGGCCCGCTGTAACTGACCAGTTTCCATCTGCAGAAGGAGCTGTGGCCTTGGCTCTAACTTTGTAGCTTGAGCTCTGGAGGCAGCTTTGCCTGAGGACCAGCATGCAAGAATGCCCGACAGGCGCAGCTGAGCCTCCCTTTCAGTAATGCTCAGCTGGGCAAGAGAAGAAAAAGGAAGCTGCAAAATCATCCTGTAAGTTTCAAGAATATTTCTGTAAGGTGCAGAGGTCCAGCCCAGGCACCCAAGTCACGGTGAGTCCGTGCTTCATGGGAGCGGGGGGCTGGGGGGCGAGATTAGGGTCGGCTCTTGTCCAGGAGGACAGGGCAGGACCGCAGTGGCCTTAGCGGGTTTCGCTGCAGCTGACAGCTCCTCTTAGGAGTTTCAATGACTGACGTGAGCTTCACCTTGAACTCGGAGTAGATGGAGGTGTTAAGGGTTCCTCTAAGTAGCTCTTTTCATTTTGTTTTCTCCTCTGTTTCTAATTACTGAGCTTCATAACGATTCTGTGTGCACTTTTGTGGTTGGGTGGCTGCTGTTCATGCTGTTTTCCTGTTGCTGTTAGCAGTGTGGATGGTCTTTGCTGCACCCCTGTAGGCCCCCAGAAGCCACACACTTTTTAATTTTATTATTATTATTATTATTTTTGCGGAACCGGGTATTGAACTCAGGCCCTTGTGCTTGCCAGGGAAGCACTTATTCCACTGAGCCATCTCCCGCCGCCCCCACCTCCTTTTTGGCGTAGAAGCTACATACTTCTTGTTGGCAGTGTTTGTTTTGGCCTTGCTAGTCAACTGTTGTTGTTGTTGTTTTTTTTAATCTTTTATTTATTTATTTGGTACAGGATCTCGATACGCAGCTCGGACTCATAGTGTTGCTTCTGTCTCAACCTCTCCAGCACTGGGATTACAGGTGTGGACAACCACAGCCTGTTTTAGTGGTCAGCAGGGTGCACACAGGGTTCTGGGCCTGGCATGGCATGCAGTACCGGTAATTGAACCTGGGTCCTTGCTCTTGCCAGGCAGGTACTTAGACCACCAAGCTATCTCCCCAGTCCTGGTTGACTATTTAAAGTTTTTTGTTTGGTTTTTTTTTTTTTTTTTTT
>NW_004524632.1:4796814-4798140 GCF_000260255.1 Octodon degus | reverse complement strand
TAAGCAGATGCTTTAGACTGCTGAGCCCTGATTTTTTTTTTCTTCAGTATTTGACGTGAGATATTTATTTCGTGAAACAATGCAAGTGATTCTAAGTCCTCACATTTGATTAAGTGCCTTAAGGTACAGTCACATGTAATCTATACATATCGGGGCATCAAGTCCTTTGCCTTCAGCTATTGTACAATGAAGACCAGTGAATAAGACACATGGACTCAACAGGCCAGTCAGCATACTCAGTGAGCAATTAGGTGTTACACTCTGTTTCTAGATGTTCCCCCAAAGCCTCCTGGGGGTGGATTTCTAGAGTTTGTGATTAACTCATAATCCAGTGCTGGGATTATGAGTGTGAGTACTACACTCAGCCTGGGGCAGGTAACCTGAATGCAACATAAAGGAGACAGACTTGTTCTCTGTAGCCATTGCTGTCACTGTTCCTCCCCTTTGCTCTTGATGTTTTGCTGTTTTCTGCTGCCATGAGCTGTTGCCCTTTGCCATGTGCCACTCTGCCTTGGACCCAGCTGAGTATGGACTGAAACCTTCACTAACTGTGAGCTAAATAAATCTTTCTTTCCTTAATTCTGGGTATCAGGTACTTTGTCCCAGCAACAAGGAAAAAGTAGCTAAGACATTAGGACAGTCACCAACTGGAATGGTGAAGCATTTTAAGTCAAATGTTTTAATGGTGCAACCAAAATAAGGGTTCAAATATATATTTTTAATACTTTAATTTCTTTAAAGTCAGGCAAGGTGCTGTTTAAAAAAAATAAATCACCATTAGCTCTGTCCACAGATGTCAATTATCAAAAGTTACCCAAGGGAACTTTTTTGAGGTGGGGGTCTCACTATGTGGCTCAGGCTGGTCTCCAGTTCCTGGGCTCAAGTAATTTTCCTGTGTCAGCCTCCTTCCTGAGTAGGAGACTACAGGCATATGACGCTGTGCCAACTTACATGTTTAGCTGGCAAATAAATTGAATGTATGTATGAGGTGTTATATTTTCATACATGAATACATTGTAAAATTGACCAAATCGAGCCAGTTAGCATATCTATTGCTTCACTAATTTCTTTATGGTAAGAACATTTAAAATCTACTTTTTCAGCAAATTTGAAATACATGTGATAATATTCACCATGGTCACCAGGCTGTGCTATAGATCAGCAGAATTTATTCTTCCTATTGAACAAAAATTTTGCGCCTTTGATCCACATTTCCTCTTCCTTGGTCTACCCCTCCCCCTCCTTACCCAGGAGCCTCTGGTAATCTCTATTCAACAGCACACTTCTCCCCTGGTGACCAATGTGGAACATTTGTTCCTGTTATCT
>NW_004524632.1:4782092-4795814 GCF_000260255.1 Octodon degus | reverse complement strand
GCATGTGGTGCTGGGGGATTGAACCGCGGTCCCTGATGCTTTTGCTAAGCTTGTTCTAAGTAGGTGCTTTAGACCACTGAGCCATCTCTCCAGCCCCTAAACTGCCCTTTCTTGAAAGACATCATTTTAAGAGCGAGGACTCTGAAGTGAGACCCCTGGGGTTGAAATCTTGGCTTCATTGCTAGCTTGCTGCTACATGGGGCAGATTAGTTAACATTTCCTCACCTCAGTTTCTGTACTTACTGGTAGTACAGAGAAGACACCAGTAATTACCATGGGTTGGATTCCCTTGCCAATCTCCCTGCCGCCTTCCTTCCAGGCTGCTGTCCTGTACTGCAGAGCCTGGAAAGCTAAAAATCTATATTTTCCACAGGGCTTTCTAGACGCAGTGTGGCATGCAGGGAGGGCTTGCTAATCAGATACTTGCCCAGGCTCAGGAAGGCCGAGGGAGGCAAAAGCATTTCTCTTTCCTGGTCTTTCTCCTGGCAAGCAACGGTGTGAGTGAGGGTTTGGTGGGGCAGTGTTCTGTTCCCTGTCCAGTCCCCAGCCTCCTGGGTGGAGAGTGGGGTGGAGGGTTCTTGATTCTGGTCTCTAATCTCCAGCTCATAGCAGTGGGGTTGTAATAGACATAGTCATTCTGGGGTTGGCGTTAGGGAAGGCATCTCTAAAGTTTGACCAGTTCTTATCCTTCTCAAAACCAATCTTGGCTCCTAAACCAGTGCCTGTGTGTACTCACTTCCTGTCATTAAGTCCCTTCCCTCTTAAAAGATCCAGAGTTTGTTCCAGTTTCTTGTACAAATCCTGGATGAGACAAGGACCTCCCAGACTGCCGGGAGAATTCAGGGAGATCATGAAGCTTCTAGGCAGCAGGTCCCAGTCAGTGTTTAAGAGACATCTGTTAGGCCAGGGATGTAGCTCAGTGGCACAGTGCCTGCCTGGCAAGCACAAGGTTGTGAGTTCGAGTCCTGATACCACACACACACACACACACACACACGAAAAGAAACATCTGCTGTTATCACCACGATTCCATTATTATTGTTATCATGATCATAATTCCATTCCCAAGTGTCCTTCCTGGCTTTGGGGTGCAGGTGAAGATGCAACAAGTTTTATCTTTCTTTAAGTGTTTGCACAATACAGAGGAATTGATGTCAGTGATTGGTAGTAGTAGTTTTAAAAAAAATCCTAAGTTCCTTTCTTTTGGAAAGATGAAAAGCCAGTCCGCCTCCACTAGTGGCTTTCTCAGTTTTGATTTTCCTTACACATGAGTTCCCAAGTTCACAAGCTCTGCCCTATATGGTAACCCAAGTCCCCAGCATCATGCCTTGCTGTCAGAGGCCGGGCTCTGGGTGTGGACCATGAAGTTCATGAACCAGGGACAATAGACAGTTCCTGTTGTCTTCACTCAGCCCACGGACTGACAGGAGTGACCATCAGGCTGGATAAATGTTACGTGGGCACTCTGCCTGACTTCTGTCTGCTCTGCAAGTAGGTCAGCATGTTCCTACTATGCCTAGGCTTTAGAAGCCCCTTTAAGATGTTTTAAGAAATTTGAATGTCCAGGTCTTAATCCAAAGACCCTGTTTCACCTGTCCTGTGTACAGCATGTGCCCTGTATTTTTCAAAGATCCTTCAATCACCTGTCTCTCATCGCTAGTGTCATTAGTTTCTTCCCGAAGAGCCAGAAAACACAGCAACTAGGTGTATGTGAATGCTGTTAGGATGAATCCTCACGGTCTCAGTTGTCTGCTGAGCAAGGGCAGCATCAAGCAGTTTGAGTCTTCTTTTATTTCCTGTCCTTCCCTTGAAGGCATCAAGATTATTGGGTGAAGACCCAACACTCAGTGAGTCTGGAGGAGTTCCTCTTTCACCCCTTTAGGCCCGGGGGTGATGGTTCTGCTCTTTGGGTTCTACCCAGGCTCTGCTCTAGGATCTACCAGGAATTGGGGTCATTCTGACTGGGAATAACAAGACTCAGTTTCTGGTTCTTTGGGACCCATGTCCTGTATTCAATGTAATGCACCATCTTTCAAGAACATAGAAATGTCCTGCTAGTAGTGTTTGAACCATGGCTATTGCCAGAGCCCTGTCCTTAATGCTAATGTTGAGAAAGGAATAGGAATACTTCCATCTTACTTTAGCAGGAGGCTCTGGGTTCTGGGATCTGGGCAGCAGCTGGGTTATTGGGGGCTGGGCAATCAGAGATGATAGGAACCAGCTCCTGTCCTCTAGGAGTTCACAGTCCAACAGGGCAGTGTTAGTAACTGCAGCCCTTCCTGTAGGACAGGAAGGAAGAATCAACTTGTTCTTTCTAGGTTGTAGAAAGCTGGAGTCTCAAGGGGGATTTCTCCCAAAGGGATTTGCTGAGGGAGGGGAAGATCATGTCTAGCAGAAGGAACAGCATTAGCAAAGAGACAGGCAAACTGTGGGGAGCAAAGTGGGAGGGGCAGCAGCAGAAGCAAGAAGGGGCCAGATCTCAGAAGCCCTCCCAGCCGGAATGAGGAGATGGGACTTGGTTCCAGAGGAAGAAGGAGGTACTGGCAGGTTTTAAGGGAGGACTGAGCTGATACTCTAGGCCTTACGTAAGCAGAGAGTCTCAGTAGCACTGGTGAGATCGAGGGGCAACAGTTCTGTTCAGAGCCCAGGTACTCATCCTGGCTCGCGTTCCCTAAACTGAACCTGTGAGCTGTCTGCTGTTAGCCACCTGGATGCTGGATGGACACGTTTTGGGCTTGTCAGAGGCTGCTTCTTGGGCTCCAACCCACACACAGGACTCCCCTAGGCTGGGCCAAGCCATGTACATTCTTAAAGAGCTTCCCAGTAGATTATGAAGTTGGGTTTTAAAGTTAGAACTTCTGTACTGATAGGAAATGTAAATTGGTAAATCCCTTTTGAGGAAGCCGTCTGAACCACTATGGACCTCAGCTGGAGAGCCATGCTTTAAGCCAGCACCTAATCTGCCTTACTGGGTAGACAAATCACCTGACTCAGTGGTTGTGGCTGGTGCATTGTAACATGCCCTCAGGTGACACCCTCACTACTGGCCTTGGACCACATTGAGTAAAGAGTCTGACTACCTTGTGAATCCTCCTCAGTAGCCATGGCTGATTCACTGCCCTAGGTTCAGGTGACTACAGCTGGTCCAATGACAAGCTGGGAAGGCAGTCGGGGTAAATGCTCTGTTTCCAGGGGTTGACATTCATCAGCAGGGACCAGGTCTCATCTCTTATATTTCATCTGGGAAATTCAGGGTTTGGTATGAGTTATAGGGTGCAAGAAAAGTAGGGAGGATGCCGGGAAGAGCTTATGAGGAAAATCATGTTCATTGGATGGCCAAATATGAGGGAACATCCCTGAATTCCTGTTGCTGGCTCCCCATTCCTTTGCTGGGTCCTTCCAGGTTTGAAGTCACATGCAGGCATCCTTGACTTTTTTCTAATAATTCTTCTGTCAATCTCTTACCTTGGTGTGTTCTGATAGCAAATGCCTGATGCTTGAGGGGCCCAAGTGAGATCTCCTTGCTGTATTTGTTGGCTAGGGCTATTGCAGACTGAATAGCTTCAAAAACAGAAATTTATTTCCCCACAATTCTAAAGGCTGGAATCCATGACCAAGGTGCTGGTAGGGTTGGCTTCCCATGAGGCCTCCCTCTACCGTCTCCTGTGCCCCATGGGGTTCTCCTCTCTGCATGCCCTCTGCTGGTACCTGCTGTTCTCACCAGTCCTAATCATCAGAAGTCCATCTCTGTGGTCTTCTTAGCTCCTTAAAAGCTCTATCTCTAAATATAGTCACCCCGGGAATTAAAGCTTTAACCTATGAATTCTGGGGGGTGCAGTTCAGCCCATAGCACTTATAAACAAAATATTCAATCACTGCAGGGAGACCTGAGCTGACTTGAATCCTTTCCTAACTCAACGCTGCCCTTGGGTCAGCTCCTCTTCTTCCTGGTCCTGGCTTTCAGTGTGAAGTGAGACACGTTGATGCGAGAGCTCCTAAGGTCCCCTGGGGCTGAGCCATTCTAGAATTCTAAGGATGTCTTCATCTCTTCAGGTTGCTGTCACAAGATGCCACTAGACCTAGTGGCTGCAACAGTGGGAATTTCTTACAGTCCCAGAGGCTGGAAAGTCCCATGTTAGGATGCCAGCAGGCTCAGGTTCTGGGCAGAGCCCTCTGGTTTTGTAGATGGTCATCTTGTTGGGTATTTACATGGCAGTGAGATGGTTCTGGTCTCTTCTATTTCTATTATTATTATTATTATTATTATTATTTTTTTTTTTTTGTGGAACCAGGGATTGAACTCAGGCCCTTGTGCTTGCCAAGGAATTGCTTATTCCACTGAGCCATCTCCCCAGCCCGGTTGGTCTCTTCTATTTCTATGGCCACTCGCCAAGATGTCATCTAAAGCTAATGATTTCCCAGAGGCTCCACCTGCTAATACAAGCAAATTGGGAGTGAAGGCTTCAACATATGAATTCTGTGTGAAGACACAACCATTTTAGTCCTCAACAAAAGGGTCAGGACACAATCTGGGGTAAGGAGAGCCCAGAGCCTCACTGTCTGTGCAGTCAAGATGCTAGGGCAAGGTCTACAGGTGAGCTTTGGTGAGCAAGCCCAGGGCTTCTGCCCTGCAGGGTTTCTGTGTTTGATTTTTCTCAATGACAAAACAAAATTTTTCCTCTTTGGATTGATTATGCGGCCAGGATCCTTGGTGCTGGAATTTTGCAGGTTTCTTTCACACTCTTGTAGCTTTGTGGCTGGAGAGAACTGCTCACAATCATCCAGCTTGGGCTCCATAATCTCGAAGAGATGAATGTAAACCACATCCTCCCAGGAACTCTAGGTAGTAGAAAGAGAACTGCCCAGGAATCAGAAATCTCAGGGCCTGGCTCTGTTACCTACTCCTCTGCGTGACCTTGGACAACCCTTCCTGTCATGGGCCCAGTTCTGCTATCCGTAAAATGACTCAGGGTGAACTCAGGGACCTTCCAGCCATGGGGCTGATGGGGTGGGTGACCTCTACAGCCTCTTTTCTGCAGGAGTGGCTCAGGCTTCTTCCTTCAGTCATACCTAAGTAGCCTTGTTTCCACCTCTCTGCTTTTGTACCTAATCCAGTTAGCCTCACTCAACATTATTTTAAGATTTTATGACTTTCCGAAACTGTTTCCCAGGCCTCGCTAGGTCTTTGATCCGGCCTTTGTGTTTCTTCTTTGAGGGGCGGGTAACAGCAGGACAAAGGCTCCTCCTGCACTGCTGACAGCTGCTGAGGCCACTTGGGTTGCTCTTGCTGCCACTGACCTGGCACAGGCAGAATTCGATTTGATCCTACCACTGTGGTTTGAGAGCGGCTGCCGAGCTGCCTATGGCGCAGGCAGCTACTTTGTTCACTACCCTGCAGAGACTGTCCTGTGCTATTTCACTCTGGAGCCCCGGCTCCTTGAAGGAAGGGCAGCTGCAGTGCTGTCATGCTGAGTTCTGACAAAGGACTTAGACATGTGTCATCTCTTACCAGTCTGGAGGTTAGATGTCTGAAATCAAGATGGCAGCAGGGACATGCTTCTGAAATCTGTAGGGGCAAATCCTCCCTTCTTTCTAGAGTGTGGTGCTTTGTGGCCATTCTTGGTTTTCCTTGGCTTGCAACTATAGCATTTCAGTTCCTTTCTTTGTTGTCATAAGGCTTTCTCCCTTTGTGTGTCTGTGTTTTCTTATAGCCCAGGTACAGAGGACTAAGGGCCAACCCTACTCCACTGTGATGGCATTTTAGTTACATCTGCAATGACATTCTTTCCCATGAAAGTCATATGTTCTGGTTCTGGGGATTAGGATTTAATACCTCTTTTTGGAGGACACCATTCAAACCCACTGCAAGTGAGACAGCTTTACCCTGATTTTTGTTGATCAGGAAACAGGTTCAGAGAAGTTTGGGACTCTTGTAATTTACACAGATGGTGAGTGGCAGAGTCAGAATTTGGGGCAAGAGTCACCTGTTTCCAATTGCTCTGTGCTTTCTTCGAGATCAGCTTTTGCACTCACAGCTTCTTGTTGCCCTGTTCAGCACACCTGGGTCCCGGTACCTGTGTCTCCAAGCTGCTCAGGTAATTCTGAGGCACAGGAGGACTGGGAGCTCTGGGCTACATCTTGACTCCTGCCCAGGCTAAGCAAGGAGGAGAGTTGAATAGTCACTGGTTATTTTGGTAGTGTTGGTAGGTGGGAAGAAAGTGGCAAAATCTAAACTGGTATTTCTTGAACTTTATCGGGCACATGAGTGGCCTGGGCACCTTGTTAAAATGCACATTCAGATTCAAGGGGACAGGGCTGGGAGCTGTGATTCAGCATTCCTAGCAAGTTCCTAGGAGATGCTGACACAAAGGCTGTGTGGACCATATTTTGGGTAGCAAGAGCCTAAGAGGCCATCCTAGGTGGGACACGATGGGTGGTGAATTAGTGACAGATTCTCCCACGTTTGGCTGCCCATTGGGACCATTTGGCAAGTTCAAATCTCTAGGACTCATCCTTAGAAAGGGCTGGCATTTAAAAGAAAAAGTGCCTCAGGGATTCTCACCGTGTGCAAGTGTAGGAGTCACCATTTGGGTCGAGGACGTACCTGCAGAAGTGTCAGCTGTGCTGTTGGCCTGTCCCTGGGAGCTTCTCTGACCCATTGTCTTGCCAGTGCTGGCCCTGAGCTGGACTCAGAGCCCCAGAAGAAGGAGGTCTGGCTCACCAGGCTGGAGGGGCAGGAGCGAGGGGTTGTTCTGTGCTCCACAGCTGTCTGTGTCACACACTGGGTGCTGAGTTGCAGGCCGATGGGTGCTGACTTCCCCAGAGCTCCAGACATCAGAACAGGTTGGTATTTTCTAGGTAGAGTCCAGATCTCTGATTTTCTCATTACATTGTTGCCTACCTTGTCTGCCAACCCTCTGCTCTGCTATCCACCAACTCACTGCCTCTACTTTTCTGCTGTACCTTGGGACAGCTTCTCTGATGAACCATCAGCCCACCTGAGTGGTTCACACTGGTGGGAATCAGATCCCGCGTGCAGCATGTGGATCATACATGTTCGAAGTCCTTCTTCAGGCTGGAGAGGTAGCTCGGTGGTCAAAGCGCCTGCCTGGTAAGTACAAGGACCCGGGTTCTATCTCCAGTACCTCATGCCAGCCATGAAAACCAGGTGTGGTGGTGCATGCCTGTAATCCCAGCACTGGGGAGGCTGAGACAGGAGGATCACTACGAGTCTGAACTGCTTAGTGAGACTCTGTACCAAATAAGTAAATAATTAAAAAAGAGAAATTCTTCTTCATATCCCCCCATTGTTGACTGCATTTGACCCCAAAGTTTCCAATCCTAACCATTATTTTATACTAATGCTGTCTTTATACTAATGAGGCCTTGCAGTGGGCAGTAGTCTGGGCAGCGGATGAGAACTTCGGCCTCGGGGTCATCTAGGATTCCTGCCAGCTCTGTCTTTCTCAAGCTTATGGTTGTGGGAAGGAGTTTCAATGTGTTTGTTTGTGCGCAAAACAGGGTTAGTGGTTATATAGCCCTTATAGGGCGATAGCGGGCACTGAATGGGATGATTTGTGGGAAGGGTCTTAGGATGGTAGCCTCATGCTTAATTGGCTAGGTGTCTTGCAACACTGCAGAACCTGGGTGAGAGTGGCCTTCTAGAATCTAGGCATCTGCTACCCCAGGGCCCAGGATGTTTTTATGCCCCTGTCCCTATAAAAGGGCAAAACGGGGAGGTTTGCAAAGGTGCCTTTGGGTTGACTCATTTTACACCAAAATCTGTTTGCTTCTTTCTATTTTGCTTTCTTTGATTTTAGTCGTGTGTGTGTGTGTGTGTGTGTGTGTGTGTGTGTATGTGTGTGTGTATTTAGTACAAGGTCAATAGGGTCTCACAACATAGATCGGACTCATAGTGATCCTCTTGTGTTCAGTCTCCCAATTGCTGGGATTACAGGTGCAGGCTAACGCGCCCAATTTCACTCACTGTCTCTGTGCACCCCAGGGATGGGGCTGGAATGGCACCCTGGGGATCGAACCCCGGCTCCTGCACTCTGCCTAGGCAGGGGCTTTAATCTGCTGAGGTATCTGGCTCCCCCCCCCCCCCCCCGCTTAAAGCATACTTCCAGAGCACATTAGACTGACATTCAACAAGACAGTATGGTGTGGAATGTGGACACTGTGGTCCATTCTTGACTGTGCCATTCAGAAGCTTCACCATCCTGGGCAAATCCCTAAGTGTCTGTCGCAGGTCCCTTCTCCATAAACCACAGATAAAGACAGGATCTGGCTCTGAAGGTGGCTGAGATAGTGCATATGACGGCCGGGGCAGGGCCTGGAACCTAGCGTTCTGTGCCTGTTAGCTACTGTGGTAGGCTGCAGACCCTGTGGCATCTCTAGCTTCCAAGCCTTCACATTGCCACTGATCCCATCTCTACCCTGAAGGGCAGGCTGTATCATCCATTTTTCACAGATGAGGAACAGGAGGCTCAGACGTTTGGAAACTGGGCCATGTCTATAAGCTAGTAAATGGTAGAGCTAAGATTTGAGCATTGGACTCTTCGCTAAAAAGTTTGAGGTGGGTTAGGGAGATAGCTCAGTAGAATAAGTGCTTGCCTGGCAAGTGTAAGGGCCTGAGTCCAATTCCCGGTTCCACAAAAAAACAAAAAACAAAAAAACAAAAAAAAACAAAAAAACCAACAACCAAAGTTTGAGGTCTGTCTTCACTATGGATTCTTAATGTGGGGTCCAAGGTGATCTAGATTACTTGTGAGTTTCATAGAGTTTGGGGACCTTTTCTGAAATTGTTTTTAAGTCAGGTGCTTGTATTTGGGGGCAGAGTCCATTCCATCACCCTGACTTTCTTGTAGGATAGAGCAATTGTTTAATTAACTCCAAATGTGTGAGATTGCTGCAGCTGAGATTGTGCAAATAACCATGGTGTTGTGCAGTTGGGTTCTTAGAATTAGTAGTTTGCTTGTTTGCACTTTTTTCCCATGGGGCTGTGGGATTCTTGAGAGGAGCTGGATGTAGCCTTTTATCTCCATTCCTATGTGTGGGATCCCAACAACAAGGGAGAGAATATCCCATCTGGGGATTTCTTTCCATTCCTGGGACTGTTCTCAGGGCCTCCTCTCCCTGATTTGGAAGGCTCTCAGTCTATCCTCCAAATGCTGGAGGAGGGGACCAGGGACCTAGACTCCACCCTGGCCCTGGTGGTCAGCTCTGTACCAGCCATCACACCCACAGTCCACAGTTTGAATGGGTTCAGTCATCTGCCTTGGAGTTCTGATGGAGTCTGGGCAAATCTACAACCGACTCAAAACTGGGAGGAGGTCTGCATCACACATGGGTACTGAGCACTGATGAGTGTCCTTTTTCTTTTTCTTGGTGGAACCAGGGACTGAATTCAGGCCGTTGTGCTTGCCAGGGAAGTGCTTATTCCACTGAGCCATCTCCCCGGCCCCCTTAAATTTATTTATTATTTTTTTAAATTTACATATTTGGTATAGGGTCTCATTACACAGCTCAGATTTGTAATGATCCTCCTGTTTTGAGCCTCTGTAGTGCTGGGATTATAGGTGTGCACTACCACACCCATTCTCGGTGGCTGGCTCAACATGCCTGTGGTGGGGCCAGCACATCATGTGGTGCCAGGGATTGAACCCTGGCCCTTGCGCTTGCCTAAGCAGGCACTTAGTCCACTGAGGTATCTTGCCGGGCCCTGATTGTCCTTATTTTGAAATAGAATTTTCCTAAATAGCCTGGGTTGGCCTCAAATTTACTACCCTGCTGCCTCAGCCTCCCAATAATGTGGGATTACACAGATGTACCACTGCAGCCTACTCAAGGAATTCTTGATGCAAAAAAGTGGGAAAGGATTAAGGGAATGGCCTAAGTACAGGCATAGGCTTATTTAGAAGAGGGAGGACAGAGCAGGCAGCTAAAATCTGATGGTGCAGGCTTGATTTGCTCAGTAAGAAGTTGCCAGGGAAAGGTGTTAGGGGAAAGAACCCTGAGGTCGGCTCTGTTTGTGAAGAAGGTCAGTCAACTTTGGTTAAAAGAAAACCTACAGGCAAATTAAATTTAATAGAGTTGGACAAAATGAATGACTTGGGCGGCACTGAGAGTCAGCAGAGTTTTAGAGAGCTCTGCCCAGCAGCGGGACCAGAGAGCTTTTATAAGCCAAACCTGGAAGCAAGGTGGACAAACCACCTGATTGGCTACAGCCAGGTATTTGCCTTCTTTGGGCATGGTCTGATCAGTTGGCTGCCTGTGATTGGCTGAAGTTGGTATTTTCGATTGGCTGAAACCTGAATATTGTAAAAAATATGCTCCTAAATGCAGTCTCAGTTCGTTTATATACTAAGTGAGCTTGTGGATTGTCATTAAGAACTCAAAGCAAAGACACTTCAGGCTGCTTATTTAGCCTTTTGGGGGCTGTGGTGGCGTTTTTGCTTTGGTGGTGCTGGGGAGTAAGCCCAGGTCCTTCACACTGAGCTATCTCTCCAGCCCTTTATTATTTTTTTCATTTTAAGACAGGCTGTCACTAAATTGCTAAGTTCACCATGCTGTGTTTAAACCTGTGATTCTCCTGCCTCAGCTCCCCAAATATCTGTGACTCCCGGCATGCACCATCCAGTTTGGAGATGGTGATTGTTCTGTAAACTATGACTCCTTGAAAAAGATGTTTTCTTTTGGGGTGAGCCAAGCAACCAACCAACCAACCTGGCTAATTTTATGAGGGTTCCAGAAGGACTAGATTTTACTCTACTTGGTGCTTATTAAGGAGTGGAAAGATTAAAAAGCACACTTCAAGTCACTTCTGGAACGGGTTAGCCAGAGTAAGCATGGGCTGAAGCGGACGAGGCAGCTTCCTGAAGCCCTTTGGAAGTGGCAGGAAAATGGGTTCTTTATTGCCGTCTCTTTGCTATAAAAATGAGAAAGAGCTGTGGGGTCAGACAGCCTAGATCCAGAATAGAAATCTGAGCTCTGCTACTTGCTAGTTATGTGGCCCTGGGTAAACTTCCTTTGCGTAGCCTCAGTGTTCCCAGCTGCAAAATGGAGGGAATAATATGCAACTTCAAAGATGAGGTGACGGATGTGCTAAGGTACTTTCTGTGGGTGTGTGTGGAGGTGCCCTGCTGGGGACCACATCTGCTGGGAGCAAGCAGGAATTGTGTGTGTGTGTGTGTGTGTGTGTGTGTGTGTGTGAGAGAGAGAGAGAGAGAGAGAGAGAGAGAGAGAGACACGGTCTCACCATGTAGCCCATATTGCATTCAGACTCAAGTGATCCTCTTGCCTCAGTCTCCTAGGTGCTGGGATTACAGAAGAGCATGGATGCCGGGTGGGAAAGAAGAGCCAGGATAATACCGTTCCTGACACCCATTGCCCTCCCTCAGGAGTTTGTACATCAGTGCCACTGCAGGACAGGCTTTCTCTCCTAACTCTACCCACTCTACTGTTTCCTGGATGACTGTTGGCAATCTTGTTCCTCAGCTGGGAGCTGCTAAGCTCAGGCTGCAGTTTCAGGGGAAACTGGCCAGAGGTGCACCAAGGATCACCTGGGTTCCCAGATGCATCCAGCGATTCAGTTCCTAGTTGTTACAATCACAGATTCTTTTCATGGACTTTCTTTTTTAAAAGCAGAAGAGCAACATGCGCAGTTCAAGTCCTTTCCCTGGAAGGAGACTGAGAGATAGGGGAGGGGTGGGAGAAAAGGGAAGCGGTAAGGGAAGGAAGCTGCGTTATGTACAAGGACCAAGTCCTCAGAGCGAATGGAATCATACGCTGCAAACATGCACTGATAGAAAAATTAAAACACGAGGAAATTAAAAAGTCCTCTCCCTGAGCGCGTACCTCACCATCTGCCTGTTCACCTGTCCATCACAAAATGGCTAAGACGTGAAGGTTTGCCATGTGCTGGGACTGTGCAGAGTCCCCAGAGGGATCTCTCTTCGTGATGCTGTAAGAGAGATGCCACCATCGTCCCTGTTTCCCTGGTGAGAAAATGAGAGCCACAGTGGCTAGGTCACAAGTCTTACAGGAGCCCGGGTGGTCTGGCTTAAGAGTTCCAGCTCGTAATCCGTTATGGTTTATGTCTAGATGTCACACAATTGCCTCTTGTGCTCAGATTTGGGGCTTTGGAAGGAGAGCGCCTGCTGGGGGCTCCTAGGCTCACTTTCCCTTCGTAACTGAGGTCTGGGAGGAAGAGGTGGCCAGCAAGGGCATAACCTGGTAGGGTTTCTCTCCCTTCCTGGCTCCTCCCTTCTCTGTTTCCTGGCTGCCATGCCTCGAATAGCTTTTCCTCTGCCAGGCCCCTCTGCCATGCCATCTTGCCTGGGAGCCAGTGAACTATGGATCAAAGCCATCAGCCAAAATAAAGCTCTCCTCCTTTAAGCTGTGGGTGTTAGTGTCCCAGTGAGGAGAAATGGACTGAGACAGAACCTCTGTGGTCCAGCCACTTTGCTGCTTGCAGGTTAACCCAGGGATGTCCGCCCCAAGCACTAACAGATGGCTGGGTTTGGAATGACTTTTGACTTCTAAAGTTTTCAGTAGTGTTTGAACCTGGAAATGAGGTGCACATACCAACTTCATAAGAATGCAAAAAGAAGTTGCAGGTAGTTCTCTGAGCAAATCATGGCCAGGGTGCTAAGCAGAAGGCAGGGGTTGGCTTTTTATGTTTTGATGTTCCCTTTCGGTAGGCAGAGAAAAGGGCTTTAAGAAGCAACCTTGATTTGGACCATCATCTCTTGGCATTCTGCAGAGTCTGATCATGGGTCGGGGTCCTCTGAATGCTGGCCAGCGGTGCCCTCCGCCTGGCTCTGCTCTGTATGTGCCACAAGATGGCACTCACAGCACGAGGATGGACCAGCCTGCCAGCTCCTTGAGGAAGAGCGCCTGCCTCCTAACTCCAAAGGTGGAAGGGGCTCTCAGAGAGGGACCGCCGCGCTGACAGCCCCTGCTGGCCCAAACCCCGTGCAGTCCTATCCCGAGGCTTCTGTGTGTGGATACCCGTAGCTCTTCACAGACAGTGGCACAGTTTGTGTTGCTTTCTGATGGAAGAGACACAGAGGCAAATTGACACAGGTTTCTGGGCACAGAAAGAGTCAATGAGCCTGGAGAATGGGGTATTTGTAATCCGTGAGGTTATTTACCTGTGACTTGTGTAGGTTCTTTCTGTTCCACAGAAAGGAGTCGGTGCTGGCCTCCCAGGAGCACCGGCTTCTAGGCAAGTCCCGGGACAGGCAGGTGGCTGCCTTCCCTATCTCTTTCTAGGGGATTTGCTGTGTAGGCAGTGTCTATCTATGCTCATCTTTCCAGCCAGACTTCCAGGGAGGAATTCCGTCAAGAGAAAAGCTTGGCCCTGGTCCTTGGGGTGAAATTTGGGATGCACACATGTGTTTGGGGAGGGGAATCCAGAGTGGGGGCCACTATATTTCTACTTCCTGAGATGTCAGCAGGGAGTGGACACAGGTGCAGAAGTGGGGCAGGGCTGCTGTAGTAGTTACTGCCGGCTGCTGTAACACTGGAAGCTCATTTCCTGCTTGTGGAATGTTCAGAATGGCTGATGCAGACCAGCGAGCCAGTAACTCTCCTGCAAAAGACAAGTCAAACACCAAGGCCCCTTTCTCTGGTGCATGGGCTCAGAAGACTCTTGAAAGCAGGAAGAACTTGGAGGAGTGTACATGGGAAGTAGTTTTTTTTTTTTTTTTTTTTTTT
>NW_004524632.1:4772194-4781982 GCF_000260255.1 Octodon degus | reverse complement strand
TTTGCTATGATGTTAAGTTGCCCAGGCTGGACCAGAACTTGGGACCTTCCTGCCTCAGCCTCCCAAGAGTTGACATTATAGGTGTGCCATCATGCATCTGACCATGGGAGGTTTTACGGGTCAGGCCCTGTGGGGATGGAGCTATCACTCGTCTCTGCTCCACTGATCAGAAGTGAGTGGCCTCTTCTAATTATAAATGAGGCTGGGAAGTGGAGTCCAGCGTGTGTCCAGGAGCAGGAGAAAGCAGGTTCTGGGTACAACTAACTAGGCTCTGCTCCAAAACTCATCATCACATAGCCAAGCCACTGGGCTTATCTCGAAGAAATAGTCAGATATGCTTATACCAATACTCATGCACAAAGGTGGACACTGCTGTTATTATTAAGGGCTTAGAAATTTATGATGGGGCCAGTGAGATAGCTCAGCGGACTAAGTGCCTGCTTTGGCAAGCGCAGGGACCGGGGTTTGATCTCCAGCCCCAACCCTGGGGCTCACTGAGATGGTGACCAGGTCTGGGTGTGGTGGCACATGCTTGTAATCCCAGAGCTGGGGAGGCTGAAACCAGGAGGATCACTACGAGTCCAAGCTGTGTAGTGAGATCCTGTACCAAACATAAGCGAAAAAGAAAAGAAAATAAAAGAAATTTATGATCTAGCCACACAGAGGAATACTATATAATCACCAGAAATCTTGTTGTAAGTGGATATTTTGCTTCTGTAGTCATCATGGTGCTTTATTAATTCATCATAGTGTGCAGTTATTTATTAAGTGCTTCATTAAGTAGTTCCTAAGAAGCTCCAGGGTTCATGTGAATCAAGCGTGGAGTCCAGCTCTTGGGACCCTTTCCGCCACACTCTCTATGGAACCCTCCGCCCCTACACAAAACAACAAAGAGAAGGAGCAAAATGCAATCTCAGGCCCAGAGCCCACCCAGAACAAGTGCAGAGGACACTAACACAGAAGAAATGGGGAATCACACAGCTGAAATGTCTGAGTCAATAGCGTCTGAAGAAAAGAAACAACTGCAGAAAGGTACAGAGGAACTCAGATCAGAAATAACTTCTAAAATAAAAAAAAGAAATTTCGGAATTAATAGCGTCTGAAGTAAAGAATCAAATGCAGAAACATATAGAAGAAATCAAATCAGAAATACTCTCTGTAGTAAAAGAATTAATAACTGCTTCTCAAGAAGACACAGACCAAAAAAAAAATAGAGGAGATCAGAAAAATGACGGATTCCTTGAATGAGCAATACAGGAAAGAAATAGATCGCATGAAGCAGAGTCAAAGAGATATAGAGGAAATTAAAATCTCAATCATAAGCTTGCAAAACCGTTTAAGTGAAAGTGCAGACCGAGTTTCAGATCTTGAAGATGCTGGTGCAGCTAGTGAAAAGGTAAGAAAAGATCTCTTAAAAACAAATAGGATGCAGAAAAAAATAATCTATCACCTGCAAGATTATGCAAAGATGAACAATGTGAGACTAATAGGCATCAATGAGAAAGACGGAGTCAATGCAAATGATATAAAAAGAATATGGGCAGAAGTAATTTCAGAAAACTTCCCAAATATGAGGAAACAATCTGACATTCAGGTAACTAAGGCATACAGAACGCCAAATAACTTCAACCCAATTAAAAACACACTGAGACATATAATAGTCAAGATCCCAGAAATCCAGGATGAGAACAATATACTGAAAGCCGCTAGAGAAGAGTGGAGTCCAAAGAGACATTGACTATTTTCATCTAAATATTCTCCTACTTAAGAGTCACACACCAAGATATATTTTATTTATTTATTTTTTACTTTAAAGAAAAAAAAAAGTATAGCAAGAACAAAGACAAAAACAAAGGGCCAGCCAAATAGCTCAGCGGATTAAAGCGCCTGCAAGCAGGGGCCGGGGGTTCGATCCCCAGGCCTGCTGTGCCGGCCCCACCCCCGGGGGCACACTGCGATGGTGATTGAGACTGGCCGTGGTGGCGCATGCCTGTAATCCCAGCGCTTGGGAGGTTGTAAACAGGAGAATCACTATGAGTCCGATCTAGTAGTGAGGCCCTGAACACCCTGTAGACCCTTCCCTAAAATAGAGAGAGAGAAAAACAGGCAAAAACAATAAAAACAGCACAGCATTTCAAAATAAGGACAGGAAACTAACAATGGTGGTTGTATTACATACTGCTGTCCTCAAGTTTTTTGCTCAGACTACCAGATATAGGCGTATAAGATTGATCAGACAGTTAAAACAGTAACCTCAAAATATGGTATTTTGAGTTAAATCCTTTGTGATGTTTTCTGTGTATTTCTAGGAATGCATTTCCTCAAAAGCGAAGTGTGTGATTGCATTACATGGCAGAGCTCGTAGGCGCCTGCTTCATTCACTCCTTATCTCACTGGTTGGTGTCTGACTCCCACCCGAGCACCAGTAGCCCAGGGCAGAGGCTGTGTCGGCCTTGTTCCTTGTTCCACACACAGTATGGGGCGTGCACTAGGCATTTGGTAAATATTTACAGACTAAAGTTGAATTGAATGGGACAATGTCAAATGTAAAAACCACTGGATGATTATTGAAACTGTCCTATCGATTTGATTTGAAACTGTCTCATTGCTATTTGTTTATCAATAAAATTATGGCAAAATCCCCCCAAGTACAGCATCTCTATCTGCAAAAAAACAAAAACAAAAACAAAAACACTGGAGTAGAAAAGAAAAAGGGAGAAAAGTGAACATAGAGCATGGGGTCAGTCATAAAAAGAAGTTCATGGAAAGACCATGTTCCAGGGGCTGGGGAGATAGCTCAGCAGTCTAAGCACCTGCCTGGAATGCACAAGGACCTGAGTTGGATCCCTGGTCCCGCATGCTGTGCTGGCCTGAAACTGAGCATGGTGACACATGCTTGTAATCCCAGCACTGGGGAGGCTGAGACAGGAGAATCACAAGAGTCTGAGCTGCATAGTAAGATCCTGTACTAAATAAATAAATAAATAAATAAATAAATAAATAAGATTTAAAAAAAACCCCCCATATTCCATAGAAAGAGGTTACATATCCTCAGCACTATATGCTTGCATCCTATTCTTGGATGGGGACAGCTCTCTATTTTTCCATTAATGGGGCATCATTTACATAATCATTCACAGCTATTCTTTGCAATAAAGAATCAAAGAAAAGGTTATCCCTGAATAAGCCTGTGTTGGGGAGCAGAGATGTGAGAGTGTCACTGGGAGGGGCACACAGTGTCTCCTGGTATGATGGGGAGGTGTAGGAAATAGCTAGATTATTTCTACGTAGGTCTTTAGTCTGGGACTGGGACCAGAGTCCAGCCTAGATGGAGGGCATGGGGCATACAGAGGCAGGGGACTTGGAGGGGAGTTCACATTTCTTCCTCTGGGTTCTCTCGGCTTTCCTCCAAAGTGTGAGCTGACAGTAGTGTGGGTTTGGCCTCCGGGGCCAGGCGATAGATGGAGGCGCTGGGAGGACTCCTCATTGGCTGGGCACTCGGTTCTGTTATCTTTGGGAACTTCTCTGTCCTCGTGAGGTGGCTGGTGATGTAGAGGACATTGGTTCAATTTGAATTTTGATGCAGTGAATAATTCAAGTGTAAGTCATGATCCTAGTATGTATTCTTTTTTTTTTTTTTTTTTTTTATTTGTTACAGAGTCTTGCTATGCAGTTCAGACTCATAGTGATCCTCCTGTCTCAGCCTCCCCAGTGCCGGGATTACAGGCACGCACCACCAAGTCTGGTTTTGGGGTCGCATGGTGCATGCCTGGGGTTTTGGGGCCGGCATGGCATGTGCTACTGGGGATCAAACCAAGGTCCTTGCGCTTGTCAGGCAGGCGCTTAGACCACTGAGTTGTATGCTTTTTTTTTTTTTTTTTGTAGTTTAGGGAAGGGTCAACAGGGTGTTCAGGATCTCACTACTAGATCAGACTCCCAAGAGCTGGGATTACAGGCCAGTGCCACAGTCTCAGCGCGCCCTGGGGTTGGGGCCGGCACGGCAGGTCTGGACCCCTGCACCTGCTTGCAGGTGCTTTAATCCTGAGCTATTTGTCTGGCCCTTACCAGTATGCACTGTTTATATTAAAAGTAACCCCAAGTGGAACAGCCTTGATTGGTGAACTGACCTGGTTTGTAAGCAGTAGGGAAAAGCAGTCAGGGCTCCAGCGCCCAAGCAGGTCAGCCTTGCGACGCCCTCTGCCCGGCTCCTGCCCTTCTCCATTCCGCCTCCCTCCACAGGGCTGCTCCACGCCAGCCCAGTCCTGGTTACAGAGGAGTCTCCCCATCCGCCCCCCAAAACCCGCCTGGCCAGCTCTGTTGTGGGCTTGTTTTCACCTTGCTCGGCTCCTTGTTTCTGGCGGACTCTGGCCCTGGGTTGGGTGGCCCACTGTCAGCTTCTGTTCCCCTGGGTCCCAACGAGCCTGCCGGGCTCCCAGCTTCTTCCTGAAAGCAGCACAGTGCCTTCTGAGGTTTTCTCCTGACTGTGCGCAAGCCATCCCCGGGGTGACTGGCGTGGAATGGGAAATAGCGACGGGGCCTGGGTGGCAGAAGGGCAGGGGCAGCAGGAAGCAGGAGGGACA
The DNA here is from genome assembly GCF_000260255.1 of Octodon degus. NCBI lineage: Eukaryota > Metazoa > Chordata > Mammalia > Rodentia > Octodontidae > Octodon > Octodon degus. The sequence continues at coordinate 4,777,402 of NW_004524632.1, read as the reverse complement.
GGCACTTCCAGTCAGGCTGGGTTCTGGGTGCTGCAGCTTTCCTGGTCTGGGGAGCAGGGGGTGAGCAAGCCACAGCCACAAGGACACAAGGCAAAGCGGGGTTGAGGGCGGAGTGCGAAGGTCTCCTTAACAGCAGAGGAGGATGGCGTGGGGCTGGGCGGGCCCCGGGAGAACCGGGTGTCACGGGAGCAGGCCCCATCCCCTGGGTCCCAGCTCGCACACTGCGAGAGCTGAAAACCAAACAGTTCCTCTGGACTGCTTGTTGGTTTTGAAAAGCACATTTTCAGTGGAGGCTCCTGAATAAATCTTTGATGAATATGGAATTTTCCAGTTTTCAGAACATTAGGTTGAACCAAATGAAATGGCCAATAGCTCACAGCTTTAGACATAGCAAAAACAGCAGTTGTGTATGCTGTGATCATAAAACCACACACACACACACACACACACACACACACACACACTCTGCTGTATATGGATCGACTAAAACCAGCCTTGTCATAGACAACTTCAGGGGCTGACCCATGGAGAGGATGCCTCCTGAGGCTTTTCTCAGAATTTTTAAAATGGAATCAAACAAGTTTGCCCAAACTCCTGCTTGCTCCGTGCTCTTTCCTGGGGCATCTGCTCTGCCTCTTAGTTTTTAGAAGATTCCCAGCCTTCGAGAAAGGTACACCACCTTGGTCCACCCCAGGAATCCAGGCAGAATCTTGCTGGGTTCAAATTCTGTTTGCTTTGAAGTTCAAATTAGTTTTGGAAACACCAGCCACACTGGCAGTGACTTTGTGTACTGCTTTTGCCAATTTAGCATACTAGCTGTCACTGTTGGGGGGGGGTGTCGCCTAAAGTTTCTTGTTTTCAAAAGACCTTCTTGATTCAGTGCTTTTTAGCCGCTGTTCTCTCCTGTGACCCTGCAGCCTCCTGTGATGTCCATCATGGGTGAAAAGTAGAGCAGTAAGAGGCCACATGTCCCTGAGAACTGGAGAAAGACACAGGAGGCTGCAGGTGTCACTGAGCCTGATCAAAGAATGATCTGGCAGCAGCCACCAATGTGCAGCAGAAGGTGTTCAGCTTAGTGCGCGTTCACGCAGACCGCAGTCTGTTGGGTTGAGCCATTTTTTTCTTTAACTATCCTGCACTGGCTTCTTTATTTGCTAGCAATGCGACCTCAAGCAAGTTATGCAAACTCTCTGAGCATCAGCTCCCTCATCTATAGAATAAAGAGGGGAATTCCTACCTCTGGGGGTCCTACTGTGATGAAGACGGGTGAGCAAAAGCATGCTATCCACTGCACAGCATTAGGAAACAGTGAAGACCCCCTCTTGGGCACAGCTAACGGGGGAGACAGGTAGCGGACTCTGAGAACCTGACCACCAGGGAACAGCCTCAGTAGGCTGGAGTGGCCGGGAGGAATGGACTGCAATTCTGGGTGGGTAGATGGGAAGGGGGCAGTGTTGCTAGGGAACCGGCTTCAGGCTTACCGAGGTGAAGGATGAAATGCAACCCACGCTTTTCCGAGCAGCCATTGGGGGTGACCTCTGTATTTTCCCCACACTTAGGTGGTTTCAGTCTGCTTTTCTCCCCAGGCTCTGGAGACTCACAGTCCTCAGGATCATCTTCCCTGTTCTCCAAGGAGGTAGAGGCAGCATTCTGTGGCATCACCTTTCCTATTCCATGGCAGTCACCAATGACTGTCACACATTTTAGAAATCCTAATATAGTGATGCACAACAACAGCAGTGTGAGTATGAATAAATGTCCAACAACACTGAGGTCTCCTATTCACACATAAGTTATAAGACCGAGCACGTCATATAACCTGAGACCTTCTGACAGACACGGCAGGAATTTCCTTGATTCTCGATGCTGCCTTTGTTCTCCTTGCAATGAAGGAATCTTGACTATAGGTGACAGAACACAAGCCAAACTAGCTTAAACAAAAGTGAAGGTGATTTCATGGGTTTACTAGTGGACAGTAGCAGTGGGCTACTAATTTTAAGGTTCTCTTGTAGAGCTGCATCCTCTAGTTGACCAATGCCAGGGGAAAGACAGTGCTTTTCAAAATAACAACGGCTGACAAGTTGCAGGGAGATTGTGATTGAGTCACCGTGGGTCATGTGACCATTTCTGAGCCAATCGTTATGCTTGGGAGGCGGGAGTATTCTGAGTGTCCCTTAGCAAATGAGAGTAGAGTCAGCCTCCTTTTATATCACAGAGAATACATTCTTGTTGGAAGGGTAGGAGTGGGTGCCGGAGGACAATGGAGGCCTCCTGCAGCACCTTGCTGTCACAGCTTGTGAGCTGTCCCCTCTCAGCTCTAAGGCAAGGGCTGTGTCTATTTTGTTCAGCCCAATATCATTAAGTACAGAGCGTGGGGCACAATACCTGCATCTGTATCTTATTAATGAACAGATGGACACATAAATTAGATATTCTAGCAAGTCTGTTGGCAAATTTTGCATCTATAATGGGATTTCCTGGTACTCATATGTATAACATCATTTTTTTTTTTTAAATTTTGAAGTGAAATTCACACTACCAAAATTAAGTATCAAAAGGGTACAATTTAGTAGTACTTAGTGCATTCCCACTGTTGTTCAACCCACACCTACATCAAGGTCAAAATCACTTTCATCATTCCAAAACAAAACCCTGTGAATACCCTTCCTCATTTCTGGCAACTAGGAATATGTTGTCTCTATTTATGGATTTACCTATTTGGATGTTTCATATAACATACTATTTCTAAAGAAAACAACTAAACATATTAGTGGGAGTCTTTTTCTTACACTTACACTTCTCTACAAACAAACAGAAGAAAAAAGGTCTTCTAATATTTGGTTGCAAACAGCACTAGCCAGCTTGCTGAGGCATCTGAGTTCTTTCTTGGAGCCGAGCCCCACTGGGGGCGCGGTACCTGAGTCTGAGGATTTGCCAGCACTCTGCCTTCCATTTCTGCTTCTTTCTACCTGTTCGCTGCTTCCTTCTCTGTGCAGACAGGTTTTTTTTCCTCTGGCAGAGGGTTTTTTTTTTTTTTTTTTTTTTTTTTTTTTTTTTTTTTGTGGGGGGAGACATGGCTGAAGATACCCTCTCCCCAGACACCAGGGTGCTTCCCTTTGGCTCCCCTGTGTTTGGGTGGCTGGCTCTGGGCCCCTCTTCCCAAGTGCTGGGAGAGGAGATTGACTGGCCAGTGTTCAGGCGCCACCCTGTTCCTTCCTGTCGGTCTCGGGGCTGACCGGAGAGCAGGAGGTGCCACAGATCCAAGCCCACAGCAGGCAGACTGGCAGCGCTCAGAGAGCTGCCTGTTGCTTAGAGCCAAAGGGCTGCTCTGGGTTTCCGGAGCGTGGCTGTAATTGATTTTGCTTTAGAGGATTTCATGACCCTTCTTGAGATAATAAAAAGGACTAACATAAAATTCTTCCAAACAAAATCAATTGTTTTCCTTACCCCCCAGTACACAGAGGCCGTCTGCTGTTCCTCTGAGCCCACAGACTCCTAGAGCGTGGCACACAGGCTCAGGAGAGGTGGCAGCCTGGTTTGGAGCACGCTTTGCCAGCCTGAGTCCTGGGAGCCTGAGTTCCCAAGACCTTTGCCTCATCTCTTGGCCCTGGGAGGTTTTCTCTTCTCCGGCTGCCTTTGAAGTTGGCTGGCCTTCAAGTGCCAGCGGATGCAGCCCAAGCACAGTAGTGCCAGGCTCAAGGTGGGGACTCCCAGCTACTTGGTTCTTGGTACAAAGGGCATCTTCCGGGCAGTGGCCAGGACAGCAGCTTCCTTAGCATCTTGGCTGCCGCAGTTTCTGTGTACAGCAGAGTAGATGGGGTCTTTTCTGGGATGACAAGGCCAGCTGCTCACCAGCATCCTTGGAACCGTAATTCTGAAGTCCCAGCGAGCTTAGCCTTCAACCCAGGCAGCGCCTGCTATCCAACCTGGGCTGGGCAAGGAGGAGGATCATGCACCTTGGACCAGGCCAAACTCTATGTGGATTCTGGGTCTGTGTCTTGTTAACCAAATGACCAGACAGTTCGACCTCAGCTTCCTCTTGTACAGAGAGAGCCTACAAGCACGTATCTTTTATTCTGTTCCTACCAGGATCACAGAAGGCCCGGAGCTTAGCCTAATGACACAAAGAACTTATGCTTATTCTAAAGAAAGAAAAACGATTGAATATATGATTGCAAGTCAGGAACACTCTTGCCTGGTTTCATCCGGTGGCTCTCTGTGTTAGCATCCTGCTCCTCGCTGCAATTGCTGATTGTCTTTGGGAAACTCGGTTGGCCTCAACCTCCTCATCTGTGAAATGAGGTCAGAAGATGAGATTACCAGAAAATCAAGGTGCGTGGAGTCTTCCGGGACAGAAGCCTGAGGTTTCCCAAAGTGTAGCCAAGGCTGACCACTTGTGAGACTGCTGGAAACTCAGGGGGTCAGGCCCTGACTCTGGCCGTGTAGAAAGATCTAGGCAGGAGGGGGTGGGGCAGGAGAGAGGTCTTGCTAAGGTGTTTTGTGAAGGAAGGGTGCTGCCCCACCGTCTGACTTCCTGGAGTCTATGCTTTGCTTGTAGAGCTTGAAGTTGCTGGTTCCTGAAGACTTGTGAATTCTCAGTGGCCGCTTGACACCGGGTGCCACCGGGTGCCACCAGGTGCCACCGGGTGCCACCGGAATAGGATGTCAGCGATGACTCGTCCACATCAGCAGTTTCCTGCGAGTACAGAGAATTATTCTCCTGTGAAGACTTTTTCCACGCAGTTTCAGAACAGAAAGTACAATAGCACAGAAGATAGATGAGCAGCGCCACACAGAGCCACAGTGCTGCTATCATAGGGACGTTTCTGAGGCATCCATGACCTCTTGTTTGCAACACTCAAGAAAATATTTGGAGGTTATACAAGAGTCAATTTATTTGCTCCACAGAGAGCCCTGGCTTTTTTCATTGCTCAGAAAGCTCAAACTGGGTGTGGTGGCGCACGCCTATAATCTCAGCACTTGAGAGGCTGAGGCAGCCTGATCTAGTTAATGAGTTCAAGGCCAGCTTGCACCACATAGTGAGACTCTGTCTCAATAAAACAAACAAACAAAACAAAGAAAAGAAAGCACAGTACAGGGCGGTCAAACACCACAGTTATTGATGTCCCAGGACTGCAGGTTGTCTGCAGGTTCTTTTGGAAGTGGCTCATGGCATGGTTGGTGCCCATGTGCATGCTGGGGGGTTGG
>NW_004524632.1:4766170-4772094 GCF_000260255.1 Octodon degus | reverse complement strand
GGGGTAGACACTCTCGTGTTTAGACTTGGTCCATCTTGCTGTGTGGCTTTTGGGCAGTCGTTTTGTCTCTCTGAGCTTCAGCTTTTTAGTTCATTACATCAGAAAGTGGCTCTTGCTCCCATCCTCTCAAGTAAAGCTGTCAGGAAGGGGACTGAGATAACACACATTTAAAATGTTCTGTGTCAGCATGCAGAGTTGGTGAAGATGAAAATTCTACACATTAACTGTATTTTTTTAAAAAAAACTAATGGAAATTTTTAGTACAATCACCCCAGCCATCCTGAATATATACTTGCATGTTTTCCTCCCTGTCTTTTTTCCTTTCTCTCATCTTTGTTGTTTAATCCTTAAGTTCTGTTTCTTTCTGTTTTACTCTGTCTGATATAACTTTCAGGCTTTATTTCTCCTTTCAGGTTCTCACACTAAGGAGACTACAATATCTGCGATCTGAGCAACTACATCAAGGTCAGCCATGTGTAATACAAAACATGTGTGAACACTTGTCACCTTGGTCTTCTAAATGTCTACCATTTCTAATGTCATACCAATTATTATTATGCTCTCTTCAAAGTGAATTTAAAAAAAAGACAAAAAGAAAAACAAGAGGGACAAGAACAAAAATTTAAGGTTTCTGAAAAGCAAGTGGTAATATGCAATCGTATGTCCAATCTTACATAACTATATCTGTTAATCTGAGCAACAGATTTGACGATGAAGATAGATAATATATCAACTTTTTTTTTTTTGTATTTTAGGGAAGGGTCTACAGGGTGTTCAGGGTCTTACAGTGTTCCACCTGTTCACAGCTTCCTAAGAGCTGGGATTATAGGCGTACGCCACCACGCCCAGTCTCCACTGCCACCTCAGCATGCCACGGGGGTGGGGGGGGTGGGGAGCCAGCTCGGCAGGCCTGGGGATTGAACCCCTGGCCCCTGCGCCTGCTTGCAGGGGTTTCAATCCCCTGAGCTATTTGGTCGGCCCTTTCAATCTTTGTTAATCAGCTATTTTTATTCTGAAAATTTTAGCATATGTAATGTATATTACCCTGTTTCTGTCATCGTTTCTGATTTTTGTTCTTGCTTTTGTCTTCACTTTTCAAAAGGAAATAATAAAATTAAATTTAATAAAAAATAAAATGCTTTGTAAACTACAAAGCTTTCTCTAGATGAAAGGTCTTGCTATTGTAACCACTGTGGACAGTTGGTTATCACAATTAGTTGTCAATAAGGATGTTTACCATCAGGCTTTGGGTGGCAGAGAAAGGGGTTCTGGGAGAAGCTGGGAGCTCAGCTGAAGGTTGTTTACTTTGTTTCCCATTATATCCGGTCTCCTCTCAGGAGGTAGAGGGCTAGGCTTTGATCATGCCTACAGCTGCGCTAACTCCAATTCTTTCCTCAGTGATGTTTCAATTCTAGTTCCATGGGATTCAGACTGTTCACAGGAACTTCGGGGAGTCAGCAAATGTCTGCTTGTTATTGTGTAGATCCTGGGAATACAGCAGTGGTATTACCACTTAGGGGTCCCACGATAGCTCTTGTACCACCTGAAGGAAATTAAATTCTCATCTACCCCTGGCTCAGTGCTATCCACGTGACCTTGGTTATTCTCAAATATAGAAATTCAGCAATCTCCATAAATATCATGCTCCTCTCTCACTCTGTAAGTTTCCCCCCTTTTTTCCTGTTTGCTGCGTGTTGGTGACTGTCTCAGTTACTCTTCTCTCATTGCTGGGACAAATACCCGACCCTAAAATGAAGGAAGGAAAGGTTCATTTAGCCCACAGTTAGTGGAGGTTTCAGTCCACACTCAGCTGGCTCCAAGGCAGGGAGGCACGTGGCGGCACACAACAGCCGTTCATGACACAGAGCAGCAGGTCAGGGCGGCGGCAAGGAGCAAGAGCGGAGGGGGTGGGGCAGCTCAGGGAGCTAGCTTCTCTCCCCTCCTTATGTTGTAATGCAAACTACCTGCCCCAGGGCAGGTACAGCACCCACACCCACAATAATCAATCACAAACTCCAGAAGCCGTCCCATGACTGCATGAAGCTTTGGGGGTGGGGTGGGGTGGACAGCTAGACACAAACCACAACAGTGACCAAAGGCGCTGGCTCAGAATTCCTTAGGCAGTGTGAGGAGGCAGATGAGTTCAGACAAGGGGCTGTCTTTGCAAAGTCAGGAATAATTAACATGGCGACAGAGGAGGAGAGCAATTTGGATTTCATCACTTCGCAGCTTTGGCCCTTGAGAATACCTTGTGCTTGGAGAAATGACCCTTTAGGCTCACCGTAGCATTTTTCTTTGAATCAGTGACAAACATCCATCATGTAATACATCCTTGCAACATTTCAGTCTGTCACTAATGACCTTACAGGAAAGAACATTTGATTTAAGATTAAACCTTTCACTACAGCCTCGCTTAGTTTGGATACATACATCTGAAATAAAATTAATGTGGCTTTAGCCTATGATCAAGCAGTAAATCCATAACTTTTCTAGGTTTAGGATCAGCAATCTCCTCCCTCTGTTTTCATGTTTTTAAAAAACAAATGTACTTAACTCCTGCTGGGCCCTAGAAATATATTTAGATGGCTTCATTGCTTTTTGACCAACTGAGGGAATATTCTCTGAGGTGTCAGAAGAATTATTATGTTACTTTAGGGCTCACAGTTGGAGCAGCAAGTGTCTGTTATTCTCCTTGATAGCTGTACATCAGATTCAGAACGGATTGTGGTTGAGGGAGTGATTTAAGTCAGGGAAAAAGACAGTGAATACTGTAATGACATCTGACGGTGTCTGCAAAGCTTAGGAAATGTTGTTGCCTCCATTAGAACCTCTGCTCTAATATGCCTTTGTCTGAGACTGCTTAGTGCTCTCTGTGGCGGGGAGGACGTGGTGCTGCCCCCAGAACCCTGGCTGATCGTGACCAAGCGTGCGCAGTGGTCAGTCCCACTCTGCCACCTTTCTCTGCCCACAGAGCTGTGAGATCCAGGTCCTGCCAGCTCCAGAGGTGGGCCCTGGCGCGGGAGGCCAGGGGCTGCTAGCAGTGTCTTTCCTGAGGAAGGAACTTGGACTCTATCTGAAACGGAGAAGATGCCCACACTGGCACTGTGGCTTCCCTGTGGTCCCTGGGCCCCATTCAGGCAGGGAAGATGAGTAAGTGAGCAGGCAGTGGCTCCACAGCTGACCAGCACCTTGAGAAGGGAGCTCAGGGCCCCGCAGGACTGTGTGGCGTGGGATTTTACCAGGACACCGCAGGTCCTCTGGAGGAGAGGATGTTGATCCTAAGACCTGTGCATCACACTGGGATGCAGGCTACAAAGCCAGGCCGGCTTCTGCTCAGACCACCTTGCTGAAGTTGGCATCACGCTGTTATTCCAGCCAACTTCTCAGGAATCAGCCTACCCCAGCTCCTTTCCAAAATGTTTTTTTTCTGAACATTTAGATATCATTCTTCCTCTTTCACAGACCAAGGTCCCTGTGCCCCAGAAGCCTCCATACTCCTGTCTGCATGTGGGTCACTGGTGCTGGTGGGGTCTCACTGAGTTCAGATTTCCAGGACATGACTAAGTTCTACTAGGGCCCCTCAGGGCAGCCACTCGGATGGGGTCTTAGTTACAGAAGGAGAAAGGATGCTCACTTGGGAGCGTGCACTTGTCCAAGAGTGAGGTTGTGAGAAGGAGAAAGACCCTCACAGCCCACGGGAGGCCCAGCTGACCTTCTTTGGGGTCCTGACTGCACTGTGGCCTGGCTGGACCCGAGATTGCCTGGAGCAGCCTATTCAGAGGCGGAGGGAGAGGGCACAGGGAACTGAGCTGCAAACATCACCAGAATGAGCTCTACGTCCCTGGTTCCTTCCCAGACTGGGAGAAGAGCAGATTTCAGGGTCTGAGACTCTGTGGTTACAACTGAGGAGGAGCTGGAGGGGTCAGCCTGCAGCCTCTGCATCCCACACTGGCTCCTCATCCCTATCCACCTCCACATCCCCTTGACCTTGTGTTGACTCTTCCTTGAGAACAGCCAGAACCTGCCCACGTCCTCCACTTCAGCAGCCCAGGGTTTGGCCTGCGTCACCGGTAGCTATCACCGTCACCATCACCATCATTCCCTTTGAGGGACAGACGACTCCTGCAAATCTCCATCTCTGCACTCTGTCTTCTCCACTTGGTCCTCTGCATAACTCCCAGACTGGGTTTCTAAACTTGGAAACCCACTGGGCCACTTAGGGTCCTCGCTCACCCCTCTAGTCTCAACTCCTGCACTGTGCCTTCCCTGTAGTCCTGGTCCTCAGATTCCTGGGCCTTCAGTCAGACTTTAATTCCCAGCTCCTCATGCTCCCTTCCCTGAGGAGACTCCTCTATAATTTAGGGGGCATCAAGTGTGCTCTCTCCTACCACCCTGTCCTCTCTCACTGCATGTACCAGAGTTTCCAGTCACATGCGAGGAAAGGGACTGGGAGAGCTCTGTTTAGTTAGCCTCAAATAGGGCCTGGCACGCAGTAGATGCCTGTGTTTACTGGTGCCAGACAGACCCAATTAAAGCCGCTCTGTGGCGTCATCCATCATGGTGACCACTAGCCAACAGTGGCTCTTCAAATTTAAATAGACAAAATTAAAGTTAAAATTGAGTTCCTCAGACCCACCAGTCACACGTCAAGAGCTCCATAGTCACCTGTATGGCTAGTGGGATTACTGCTTGGGATAGTGTGGAACATTTCCATCATTCTAGAAAGTTCTGTTGGGGCCAAAGGCTAGCTGGTGTGCCTCTCAGCCCCTTCACTCTGTGGGTTAAGAAGTGTAACTTCATTTTTCTATGACTGTGCTTAATATTTATTTATTTATTGGTTCAACTGCATTGAGTGAGGGACACTTAATTGATTTGGGTCCTCCTTTTCCTGAGACAGGACATATGCTAGGACACTTCTGTAATGCCAAGGTCCTGAGGGAGATACATAGGAGGGACTTGGTACTGTCTCTGCTATCATTCCTGAGTGTTCTCCTCCTCATTTGGGCATCAGTCCATGAAGGACAGATCATACTAAAAGTCTTATAATAAAAAAGAACAACTTCAGCTTCCTCACCCCCCATTCTTTGTCATTCCAGAGTCCCTTTTCATTGGCTCATATATAATATGCCTATATGGCTCTCTTTTGACTGGTCCACTTTAGATACTCTCTACTTTATTCTTACTATGGTATAGGATCATTCAGTGCTTTTGTTTATCCCCTCCAGCCCTCTCCTCTTTCCACTCCAGTTGTAGTATAGGTTTTTACCAATACAAAGTGTTTCCTTATCAGAATTGTACCATAATTGTTCATTAGGGAATGCCCTATGATCGTATGTCCTTTCTTGATCAATTTTCTTGAAGCTTAATAAATATGACCTTTTATTTACTTTCTTTGCATTTCTGGCTAAGCTTCCTTACATCTTCCAGTAATTCTGCACAACATTTGTTGCTCACAGGACAAGGACTTTTTTCTCCTCCCTAGAAAATTCCTGTTGGAGCCCTCTGCTCTCCTTTTCAGCCTGGCCCAGGTAGCTTGGCCTGCTGTGTGGCCATCGCCCTGGGTGCCCAGACCTCTCTCCTGTGTGGGAAACCCTGCCTCCTCAACCCAGCAGTGCCATCTTTCGTGGTTCAGGGCTTCATGTTGGTGAAGTAAAGCTGTTGGCAGTTTCCAGAGACAGGGCCTGTAGAGGCAGATTTTTTCAGTTCACAAGTGTCTGACTAGGTCTTTTTCCTGGCTTCACACTTGACTGGCAATTTGGCTGGTGTAACATTTTTAGGCTGAAAGTAATATTTAGTGAGAATTTGAAATTGTTGCTTCATTATCTTCTACCTACCTGTGTTGCTGTTGAGCAGTCCTCTGTTGCTTCACAGGGCTAGTGAAGGCATGTGTGAGCACACACACACACACACACACACACACACAC
>NW_004524632.1:4756200-4766070 GCF_000260255.1 Octodon degus | reverse complement strand
AAGAGAGAGGAGAGAGGAGAGAGGAGAGAGGAGAGAGGAGAGAGGAGAGAGGAGATAGAGACAGAACTAGAGAACAAAATAGAGGCACACTCAGACCTGCATGGCAAGTGCTCTGTATCTCTTATAACCTAATCCCAGAGTGACATGCTTCATTTATCTTTTTTGTTGGTTACACAAACTGACCCTGGCACAGGGAGGAAGGAATAACTCAAACATGTGACTCCCAGGATGAGAGGATCACTGGAGGTCATCTCAGAGGTTGGCCATAGCAGGTCTACTTGTTCTTTGTAGACTCTCAAGAAGTCTCCCCTTTCTTGGAGCCCCATCCTGCCAGTGATCTGTTGCTCTGATGTGTTCTGCCTTTCCGAGGGCCTTTGGGGTACACTGGCTGGCTTCTCATCCATGATCTCCTCTTCCACACACTCAGCTTGGCCTTTCTCCCCCACATCCTTTTTCACTTTTCTATTCTTCTCCATTTCTGATGTCATGGTTTGGTGTACAGGTAACCTGTAGCCCCATTAATTTGGAAATCCTGCTTTTGTAACTTGCTCTCCCTGTTATTTCAGGATGGTTTTTGAGACAGGAAGGGGGTGGAAAGACTTTGACGTCAACCATTTGGGAATCTGAAGTCTTTTCAGGCAGTGCTGTGCTCTTCTTCTGTCTCCTGTGCCCTAAATCCACACACGATTTTCACTTAAAAAGCCAAGAACTGACTCATTTTTCCTCCTGATTCTGCTCTGTGGTTCTTTCCCTTCAATGGCAACTATGGAATGAATGCTCAGATTTAAGGATAAAGAAGAATAAAATATAAAGGAAACATGTGCACATGGGACACCCTGGTAATTTATCAAGGAGTTACCTACTACAAAAGTGAAAGATTAAAAAATAAAGGTCAGACAAGCATCAACTCAGGATCTAGGATTTTAAATTTAAAATGGCAAAAACAAAACTTTACTTGAATTCTAGAAACCAAAAAGAGACTTTGTAGATTATTTGGAAAAACACTAAGGGATCTTGGCATGCCAGTAAACTTGATGATAGTAAAAAACCTGCCTAAAGAGGGCGCAAGCTTGACCACTCAATGGTTTAAAAATGGGGAAACTGAGTCCAGATCAGTAAAGGGACTTGGCTGCAATCACCCAGCCAATTAAGAACAAAGATGTAACCTAAACTTAGCTTTTCATTTTGGGGTATTTACCATCGTGCTGCAGAAGCAACTATATTTGGATGACATCGCTCTTCTTTCATAGTGTGGTGAATGTTTTCGGTCATTTCTAACTCACCTCTTTATTCCTGGAGAGTGAGCCCATACTGATATCCAGGTAGGCTTTTCCCTGCCATGGGTCTTCACAAGGGCAGCTCAGTGCAGAGAGCAGAGGCAGAGGCCTTGGGACTCAGTTTGAGAGCAAGCAGTGGTTTCCACAGAGCCTGTTACTCGAAAGAGTTTTTGCTTAGACTCTTCAATGAGATGCGTGGTCAGTGTGTTTGTCTAGTTAGGCTGCATAAAAACATGTCTCAAGCTGAGTGGCACAGGCAATATTGATTTATTTTTCCTCAGTCCTGGAAGCTGGAATGTTGAGATTAAGGTGTACGCAGGGTTGTTTCCTTCTGAGGCTTCTCCTTGACTCCATGGTGACCGCTCTTCTTGCTGTGTCCTGCTCTGATATTTTCTCTACATGCAGGCAGCCCTGGTACCCTCTTCTATGTCCAAACTTCCTGTCCTTTCAAGAACACTGGCCTATTCCTAAGAGTTCACTTTATCTTGGTCACCTATTAGAGGCCTTGTTACGAACACTCTGAGGGTCAGGGAGTTGATCTTCAACGGCAGGAATTTTAGAGGAAAGTAGTTCACCCCATGTTTCTTGCAGCACTGAAGAATTTGTGTTATGAGAGCAATCCATGGACTATCCACGTCAGAGTGCTACCATGGAGCCCATCAGGCAAGTGTGGTGGAACGGACTCTCTTTTCCTCTGTGCCTTTGGTTTCTCCATCATCTCTTCTTTTCTTTGCTTGACTTCATTCTGTTCTATTCCTTCTTCCTCCAGAGGTGCTGTCTTGGTTATTCTCCTCTTATTGCTGGGATAAAATACCCGACACCCAAAATGAAGGAAGGAAAGCTTTATTAAGCTTATAGTTAGTGGAGGTTTCAGTCCATACTCAGCTGGCTCCAAGGCAGGGTGGCACATGGCAGAGAGCAGCTATTCATGGTAGTGGAAAACAACAAGAGAGCAAGAGGAAACAGGGAGGAGCAGAAGCAGCAGAGGCAGAGCAGGTCTCTCTCCCTTCCTTATATTTCATTCAGACTATCTTTGGGGGTAGCACTCACACCCATAATCTCAGCATTGGATCATGAATTAATTATAAACTCTAGAAGCTCACCACCCCATCACTGCATGGGGCTTTGGTGGGGCAACTAGATACAAACCATCATAAGGGCTTTCTTCACAACTTCCAAAGTTAGACAGCATTCCTTATCAGATTATGAAAAGACTGTACTGGCCCCATCCAGGATCAATTTTTTTTTAAAAACGTACTTGGTTGTTACAGAGAATCAATATGCAGCTTGGACTCATAGTGGTCCTCCTGTTTTCAGCCTCCCCACTGCTGGGATTACAGACGTGCGCCACTATGCCTGGACTCTGGCCAGCTCAGTGTGCCAGGGGGGCGGGGCCAGTGCGGCATGTGGTGGGGATTGAGCCATGGTCCCTGTCCTTGCCTAAGCTTGCCTAAGCTGGTGCTTTAGTCCACTGAACTATCTCGCTGGCCCAGGGCCACATTTGTTGAGGGATACTTGGTTCTATTATTGACCACATGTTGAGTACAATGCAGAAGAAGGAACAGAAAAGTAGGGGACAAATGAAGATAACACCCACTGAGAGGATAGGAGGAGACTTGTCTCAGCAGGGGTATTGAAGGAAGGACACAGATCCAAGCTCAAGGGATGCAGAACTGTCGGGTAGGAGGCAGGTTTTATCTTCTTTCTGTGCGGCAGTCAGTCAGGTGTAGGAGACACTAGAGTGACTCAGGAAAGCAAACTTTATTGTATTCATGGTTCCTGGAGACTGAAGGCAGGGCCTGCGCTGCAGAGTCCCATGGGAAAGCAATATAGGGGCCGGGAGGCGGGACGGCCACGAAGGAGGGGAGCGTGTAGGCCTTGCCTTTATTGGCATTTCCATAGGTAAGGCGAGGCAGGGGAGGTAAAGAGTCGAGGACAGGCTCATTTGAATAGCTTCAGCAGGCTTTAAACTACAGGGACAGTCCCTAGTTGCCTAGAACTGGCTCTGGGCTAAGGCAGAGAACTATTGCCTCCTGAGATGCTACTAGATAGTCAAGACTTGGGGCTGGATCAGAAATTCACATATCAAAGGCATGTTCCAGGAGGAGCCCTTTGCTGCCTCTGGGAACTGGCCAGCTCCAGGAGGGGCTGTGCATCTACTTAAGTCAGAAAGGTTTGTTTTGTTGTTTGTTTGCTTTTCCCCCCTCATAGTACTGGAGATTGAACCCAGGGCCTCCCGAATGCTAAGTAAATACCTCTCACAGGGAGCTACATCTGCAGCCTTAGAAAGTTTTTTTCTTCTTTTACTTTTTAAAAAAATGTCAGAATATCATTACACACAGAAAGCAAAAAAAATATAAACAGCACAGTGTTCCATTAGAGAAGCAGAACCTGGGAGGACAGATGTAGAGTTACAGGATTAGAGTCTTCTTGGGCCAGTAGGTCAGACAGTTGACAATCTGTGCTGGACACTGAGGTTCTCAGAGCAGAAAGTCAGGAAGGGATAACAGACTCAAAGCAGGTAAAGACAGATCTGCACCCACATAAGGACAGGCAGAGACCTGTTTGTGTTCTCATTCCCTCCATGCTTGGGCATGGGGCAGCCTGGGGTGGAGCAGGGTCCTCTTCTGAGATGCCACACTCTGGCCCAGGAGCAGGAGGATGTGGAGGAAGATCCAGAGACAAGGTGGGATGGTTGCAGATCTGACAGTCACCCCTGTGTCGGGTGAGCAGCAATCTGCTGAGCCACAAAGGCAGCTGGTGACTCTGTCCAAATCTCCCAAGTGTGAGAACACAGTGTGATGTCTGCTTCCCTCCTTCTAGATTTTCCACAAGAATCTCTCTGTGTCTGCCCTGGAGACACACAGGGAGGAAAGTCTTGGGAACTCAAATTCAGCTTAGAAGTGTGGATGCATCCCAGAGCCACCCCATGTGTGCAGCTAGAGCCCTGGGTGGGAGGAGTTGCTAAGAATAAACTATGTAGTGCTTCAGAACCCTGGGCTTGGGATAGAGACACTCAGAGACTTGCTGTACATCAAGCACTGCAACAGGAAGGTTACAAATGGTCACTGACTAATGTCTGGCTATTTTTCAATGTCAGGAAAGACCAGTGAAAAGTCAACCTGGCTGATCATATTTTAATGGTTCTGTCCTCAACTGTAGCAGTTGCATTGTGGTGAGTGTATGGGCCTTGGTTGGTTTGGGCATGTGATTTTGAGTCTGGGGTGAGGGTAGGCACCAGTGGGTCAGTCAGTAACTCCTATGTTGAGGTCTCTTACTTTTAGAATTCTCTGGAATCCTGATATACTCAGTTGCTCTGAATTTTGACACCACCAGGGCCCATGTTTTCTTTGCATCTGAGAGTCGAGGCATCGCACATCCATTCAACGCTTTTCTGAGAGCTGGTTATGTCCCAGGCTCTGTTCTGTGTGAGATCCCAGGAACACAGACCTGGATCTGGGAGAACATAGGTCCACAAGTTGAGCAATTGAGGAAGTGGTAAAATGGGCCTGGAAGACAGCTAACTAAGTCTCAGCCCAAGAAGAGGTCCAAGCAGCAGAGTGTGACCACATTTGGTGGCCTTCTCCCATTGGATCCAGGGCAAATATTAGCTTCCCTTTTGTCATTCCCTTTTGGTCATTATCTTTTTAGATCATTACTCATCTTTCCTTGTTGGGCTTTCATCATCTGGCCAACAAAGCAAAGAGGAGAAGGCTTTCAATAGGAGAGGCCCTTGGCTGGGCCTTGAAGGATGGGCTGTTCTAGTTGGAAAAGATGAAGAGGGGCATTTGAGGCAGAATAAGGAGCACTTTGTATGTGTCTTGCATGTTAGGCTGCTGGGCCTGGCTTTCACATTCTCCCCGTTTCCAGTAGTAGGATTTCTCTCCTGGCTCCAAAACAACTCCCTGCTCCCATCCCCTGGGAGAATCTACTCTTCACAGGTTTCTGATTCTGCTTCATAGACCTGGGTCTCTTTGTAGTTCTGTCTCTAGGGACTCTTGTCCTTGAAGGCAACAGAGGAAGATGCCAGCTGACCGCAGAGGTCCGCTGAACACTGGGAGTGACTTAGAGAGGGGAAGGGACAGAGATAAATGTGTGCAAATGGGATGCTTTTCTACAATTGTGTTTGCATAAATGGCTCCTGGCCAGATTTCCCTCCATAAAAGGCTGAGTCTTTAAAAAAAAAAAAAATGACCAATTGCAGCAGGAGTGTAACTGACATGTGTTTGGTTGTAGGCGCACATGAGTTTACCAAACTGGATCTTAAAAATAAAAGAGTGCAGCCTCTTATGTTCCGAGCTTGATGGAAGTTGCTCACCATAATTTTAGAAAGACTGATGCAATATTCAGGGGAAGCAGCCTCTGAATAGATTTGCACGGACGTCTTGAAGAGAGCCCGAGATGAGAAAAGGAAGCAGCTCTGCCTTTGGATTCTTAAAAAATAAAACCAGCAAGCAGTGCTGCCCTCTGATCCTACAAAAGTAAAGCCAATTTGCTTTGAGAAAACTTATCACAGTTTCTTTCTTTCTTCATATTTGAAAGTTAAATGGGATTAAATCCATTCATTACATGGTTGCCAAATGTGTAGATTTTTTTTTTTTTTTGTGGTACTGGGGACTGAACTCAGGAATTATTCTACTGAACCATCTCCCTGGCCTCCAAATGTGTAGATTTAGAGTTGGCCAAGGATGTGAGTTCTTTAGGTCCAAGCCGAATTTCAGCTGCTCTGATTTATCAAAAGCTTCTGAAGCTGCCGGTGGCATCGTCTTTTCTTATTCATAAAATGTATCTTCTATTCCTCATAATTTAGAACTCAGTCCCTCACACCCATGGACGGTACATGACTTTTGAGAATGCAGAGAGAGTATAGGTGGAGTTATCGGAACATATAACATAAGGCAACATAAAAATAATCCATAAATTCACAGTATCTAAAATCAATGGCCATTCAAGTTCCAAGGTGTTCTCTGTTGATGTTCTTTGGAACTTCCACTGTCATTTGGAGACCCCATAGAATGAGTGTTTGGTTCCTTTTTGCCTCTATGGAGAAGAGGTTTTGAGAATTGAGTCTGTTTACCCGGTGGTCCAACTCCACTGATAAACGAAGTCCATTTTGGATATAGTCACCTGGAGACCAAGCTGTCAGATCAGGTAAGTGTTTGAGAGAAGGAATGAGATTTCATCAGCCACCTGCCAGCTCCATAGCAAACTCAGATCATCTTTTTTGGATGGAAATAAAAATGATAGCCCTGGGTTTGGGAGAGAGCTCAGGCCTGCCTAGCAATTGTAAGGTTCTGAGTTTGATTCTTGGTAAAAAAAAAAAAAAAAAAAAGCAGCTACCCCCCTACCCCTTTGGGGTGGATGGAGCACAAGAATTTTGGCTAAGGCAACACCTGCGGAACCTCTGTGGTGAGGCCCAGAGTAAAGCGAGCGTGGGGATAAACGTATGTACATAGCCGAGTCCTGGTGCCCGGAACTCATTCTCTGTATTCATAACCTGTGATTGCCCTAAAGGGACAGATTAAAATTCAAAGCATGCAGATCCTTAGCTGTTTGATTTCAGGCACAAAATTGGAAACGGGCTGATAAACACACACAGCACGAATCTCACTCCCGTTCCCTGTGTGTTCCGTTTCGCTGGGCTCGGCAACAAGACAGAACCCTGTCAACTGTAGCCAAAAAGCTTCCTCCGTTCCTGCCCCTTGCATGGGCAGGAGTCCCACTGTCCCAGGGACGAGTCTCCTAAGCTACTTCTACTCTCTCATGTGTTGAAATAGCCAAGCCCAGGAAGGGCCAGGAAGGAGCAAGTTCTTGCATTTGCTGACCTTTCCAGGAGTTGGGGAGAGGGGAGGCCACCCACATGCGCTGACCACAATTCCTATTAGAGAGAACAGCCATGAGGTCATGAGACTCCTAAGATCTGAGTTACAAATTACTCTATGGTTGGCTGGGGTCTAAATGCCTGCCTGGCAAACTGGGTTTGATTCCTGGTACAGCATGTGCTGCTGGCCCCGGGCTGAGCTGGCCACTGAAACCGGGTGTGATGGCAGATGCCTGTAATCCCAGAGGTTGGGAGGCTGAGACAGGAGGATCGCTATGAGTCTAAGCTGTGAAGCAAGACCCTGTACCAAATAAATAAATAAATAAGTAAATCTTTTTAAATAAAACCCCAAAACAAATGACACCAGGACAAGATGACCCCACTGGCCATGATTCTGGGATGTGGTTGAAGGTTTCGATTGATAAGATTCTATCTTTCTCTATTTGCCTTCTAATTCTTGTAATTTTTAAGACAAGACTATATCTTCCTACGTGAGCACATTTTGCTTAGATCATTGATACCTCAGGCAGTAGGTCTTGGTTTACTTATTTTATCACTTGTCTTAGATCTCACAATATAGAAAGACATCCCCAGTGTTCCCCAGTCAGGGGGCCCAATGTATGTTCTGGGATTCTTAAATGCTTGGTGAAAGTGGCCGTCTTTGCTTTTAGGGGCAGAGCAGCTGACAGTGTGAGATTCCAGGCTGGTCTGCTGTCTTTAACCATACAAAGCTGGCAGCTGCAGGGAAAGGGAGAGGGAATCTGTGATCAGCGATTCATGGGTTCTCATCCTTAATGACTGGGCAGTGTTTTATTAATAATTCTTGGCTATTCCAAGCACTAGGAAACCTAGTGATTACTTTTGAATATTAGCAGAGTTTTGGGTCTCTTTTAGAGGTGAGTGGCTGTCAAGTGAATGTGATTAAGACTGAGTGTCCATATTGGCCCATATTGACCTTTTTTTTTTAAGAATTTCTCTCTTCCAGGTGTGGGCCTAAGAGTCTGGCTCGGTCCTGCGTGAGCTCAGCTGCTTTGCTTTATGCAGCTGATTGCTGTAACTTGGTAACCAATGAGGCACTGAATGAAACATCCTCTCCACTGATAAACTGAGTGGAAGGATCTAGAGACTGGCTACTGGACAGGGGAGTGCTGCATAAAGGGTAGTCATGCAGTTTGGGGTCAGGTTTGGTGCCAAGGCCAGCTAGCCCCATAGGGGAGCTGAGGCACACTGGGTTCTCTGGTCATGAGAGAGGATGGGCAGAGATGGGGGAGTCTGCATCCAGGGGGAGAATAAGGAGGTGTCCCAGGCTGCTGTGTTTCCTGTCTGTGGATGCTCAGTGCTTGTTTTAGGCCTACAGTGACTCTTTCCAATGAAGAATGCACCATCTCTTTGCCACACTGAAGACTGTGGCCCATGGTGACTAGAGGTGACTCACCTCAGAGCCTGCAGCTAGAAGTGGTGCAATTTCCAGGTGCTGTCAAGTGAGTCTGTCCCGGAGCCAACGAGGCCACTTATCTGGGCAAGGTGTGCCAAGCGACCGGTCCCCCATGGACACAAACTTATTGGGTGGCATGGAGAAGAGGAGGGGATGGGCAGTTAGTCAGGCCTGGCCTGATCCCAGACACTGGCTTAGTTAGCCACCTTACATGTACATTTTTTTGTTTGTTTGTTTTGGGAGGGGCTTTAGATTTTTAATAGATTAATTTCATTGGCACATCTTTTATATGCGTAATAATCACATTCAACATAGGGAACTGTACCTCTCCATGATGAACCTTTTTTTTTTCGTTTGTGTATTTGGGTCTCACTATGCAGATCAGACTTGTGATGATCCTCCTGTTTTCAGCCTCCCCATTGCTGGGATTACAGGCATGCACCGCCACTCCTGGACTCTGTCACCGGCTCAGTGCCCCCGGGGCAGGTCCAGCATGGCATTCCGGACCGGGGGTCGAACCCTTCCATGATGCACCTTGATTCTACCCTTTTTTTCCTTTTCCTCTCCCCTTCCTCCAACCCCTCTTCCCCTCTTCATTTACAAAAGCTTTGTTTCCATTTTCCCCCTTCCATTCTCTTTCTTCCCGTCTTTACCTTCCTTCCCTCCTTCCCTCCTCTCTTACTCCTTCTCCCATTTGAATATTTTCCTCCTGCTTCCCAATAGCTATCACCCAGTTTGGTCCTTGTTTACCCTGTTTCTCACCCTAGAGAAGCAATTCGATATTTATACATGTGTGTCCAATCTATTTCAGTAAGTATATAGTCTCCAGGTGCATCCATTTAGCTAGAAATGTCTTGAGTTTATCCTTCTGTATGGCGGAGTAGTACTCTCTTGTATTTAATGACCATGTCTTCTTTGTCCATTCATCTGTTGATGGGAATCCGGGTTGTTTCCAAGATTTAGCTATTAGGAATTGTGCTGCTGTAAACATGGGTGTGTACATCATTGTGTGCTGATGCTTTTAACTCTTCTGGGAAGATACCAAGTAGGGGAATTGGGTTGACTGGAACCTCTAGCTTTAGTTTTTTGAGAAATCTCCATACTGATTTCCGTATTGGTGTACCAATGTACGCTCTCACCAACAGCTGAGAAGCGTTCCTTTATCCCCACAGCCTCACTGGCCTTTGTTATCGGTAGACTTCTTGACAATAGCCATTCTTTCCTGGGTGAGATGGAATCTCAGCATTGATTCAATTTGTACCTCTCAAAGGACCAGAGATGTTGAGCATTTTTTCATACATTTATTAGCTGTTTGTATTTCTTCATCTGAAAAGTGT